>NW_021703774.1:7411441-7895349 GCF_005190385.1 Monodon monoceros | reverse complement strand
TTCTTTTCTTTTCTTTTCTTTTCTTTTCTTTTCTTTTCTTTTCTTTTTCCCATTTCTTCTAAGCCAAGTGGCTGACAAGGTCTTGGTGCTCCGACTGGGTGTCAAGCCTGAGTCTCTGAGGTGGGAGAGCCGAGTTCAGGACCTTGGTCCACCAGAGACCTCCCAGCCCAATGTAATATCATATGGCGAAAGCTATCTCAGAGATCTTCATCTCAATGCTAAGACACAGCTCCACTCAACAACCAGCAAGCTACAGTACTGGACACCCTGTGACAAACAACTAGCAAGGTAGGAACACAACCCCACCCATTAGCAGAGAGGCTGCCTAAAATCATTAAGGTCACAGACACCGCAAAACACACCACCAGACACAGTTCTGCCCACCAGAAAGACAAAATCCAGACTCATCTACCAGAACACAGGCAACAGTCCACTCCACTAGGAAGCCTACACAACCCACTGAACCAACCCTACCCACTGGTGGGCAGATACCAAAAAAATGGGAATTACGAACCTGCAGCCTGTGAAAAGGAGACCCGAAACACAGTAAGTTAAGCAAAATGAGAATACAGAGAAACACACAGCAGATGAAGTAGCAAGGTAAAAACCCACCAGACCAAACAAATGAAGAGAAAATAGGCGGTCTACCTGAAAAACAATTCAGAGTAATGATAGAAAAGATAATCCAAAATCTTGGAAATAGAATGCAAAAAATACAAGAAACATTTAACAAGGAAGAACTAAAGAGCAAGCAAACAATGATGAACAACACAATAAATGAAATTAAAAATTCTCTAGAAGGAATCAGTAGCAGAATAACTGAGGCAGAAGAACGGATAAGTGACCTAGAAGATGAAATAGTGGAAATAACTCCCACAGAGCCGAATAAAGAAAAAAGAATGAAAAGAATTGAGGACAGTTTCAGAGTCATCTGGTACAATGTTAAACACACCAACATTTGAATTATAGGGGTCCCAGAAGAAGAAGAGAAAAAGAAAGGTACTGAGAAAATATTTGAAGAGATTATAGTTGAAAACTTCCCTAATATGGGAAAGGAAATATTCAGTCAAGTCCAACAAGTGCAGAGAGTCCCATACAGGAGAAATATGAGCAGAAGCATGCCAAGACACATATTAATCAAACTATCAAAAATCAAATACGAAGAAATAATATTAAAAGCAGCAAGGGAAAAGCAACAAATAACATACAAGGGAATCCCCATAAGGTTAACAGCTGATCTTTCAGCAGAAACTCTGCAAGCCAGAAGGGAGTGGTAGGACATGTTTAAAGTGATGAAAGGGAAAAACCTACAACCAAGCTTACTCTACCCCATAAGGATCTCATTCAGATTTGGTGGAGCAATTAAAACCTTTACAGACAAGCAAAAGCTAAGAGAATTCAGCACAACCAAACCAGCTTTACAACAAGTGCTAAAGGAACTTCTCTAGGCAAGAAACAAAAGAGAAGGAAAAGACCTATAATAACAAACCCAAAACAATTAACAACATGGTAATAGGAACATACATATTGATAACTACCTTCAATGTAAATGGATTAAATGCTCCAACCAAAAGACATAGACTGGCTGAGTGGATACAAAAACAAGACTCATATATATGCTGTCTACAAGAGACCCACTTCAGATCTAGGGACACATACAGACTGAAAGTGAAGGGATGGAAAAAGATATTCCATGCAACTGGAAATTAAAAGAAAGCTGGAGTAGCAATTCTCATATCAGACAAAATAGACTTTAAAATGAAGACTACTACAAGAGACAAAGAAGGAACTACATAATGATCAAGGGATCAACCTGAGAAGAAGATATAACAATTGTAAATATTTATGAACCCAACATAGGAGCACCTCAATGCATAAGGCAAATGCTAAGAGCCATAAAAGGGGAAATGGACAGTAACAGGAATAGTAGGGGACTTTAACACCCCACTTTCACCAATGGACAGATCCTCCAAAATGAAAATAAATAAGGAAACACAAGCTTTAAATGACATAAAACAAGATGGACATAATTGATATTTATAGGACATTCCATCCAAAAACAACAGAATACACATTCTTCTCAAGTTCTCATGGAATATTCTCTAGGATAGGTCATATCTTGGTCACAAATCATGCCTTGGTAAATTTAAGAAAATTGAAATTGTATCAAGTATCTTTTCCAACCACAATGCTCCGAGACTAGATATCAATTACAGGAAAGAAACTAAAAAATACAAAGATATGGAGGCTAGACAATATGCTACTAAATAACCCAGTAATCACTGAAGAAATCAAAGAGGAAATAAAAAATACCTAGAAAGAAATGACAATGAAAACACGACAACCCAAAACCTATGGGATGCAGCAAAAGCAGTTCTAAGAGGGAAGTTTATAACAATACAATCCTACCTCAAGAAAGAAGAAACATCTCAAATAACCTACACTTAAACCTAAAGCAATTAGAGAGTGAGGAACAAGAAAGCCCCCAAAGTTAGCAGAAGGAAAGAAATCATAAAGATCAGATAAGAAAAAAATGAAAAATAAGGAAATGTTAGCAAAGATCAATAAAACTAAAAGCTGGCTCTTTGAGAAGATAAACAAAATTGATAAACCATTAGCCAGATTTATCAAAAAAAAAGTGAGAAGAATCAAATCAATAGAATTAGAAATGAAAAATGAGAAGTAACAGCTGACACTGCAGAAATACAAAGGATCATGAGAGATTACTACAAGCAACTCTATGCCAATAAAATGGACAACCTGGAAGAAATGTACACATTTTTAGAAAAACACAGCCTTCCAAGACTGAACCAGGAAGAAATGGAAAATATAAAGAGACCAATCACAAGCACTGAGATTAAAACTGTGATTAGAAATCTTCCAACAAACAAAAGCCCAGGACCAGATGGCTTCACAGGCGAATTCTATCAAACATTTAGAGAAGAGCTAACACTTATCCTTCTCAAACTCTTCCAAAATATAGCAGAGGGAGGAACACTCCCAAACTCATTCTATGAGGCCACCATCACCCTGATAGCAAAACCAGACAACGATGTCATAAGAAAAGAAAACTACAGGCCAATATCACTGATGAACATAGATGCAAAAATACTCAGCAAATACCAGCAAACAGAATCCAACAGCACTTATTAAAAGGATCATACACCATGATCAACTGGGGTTTATCCCAGGAATGAATTCTTCAATATATGCAAATCAATCAATGTGATACACCATATTAACACATTGAAGGAGAAAAACCATATGATCGTCTCAATAGATGCAGAAAAAGCTTTCGACAAAATTCAACACGCACTTATTATAAAAACCCTCCAGAAAGTTGGCATAGAGGGAACTTACCTCAACATAATAAAGGCTATATATGACAAACTCACAGCCAACATCGTTCGCAATGGTGAATAACAAAGCATTTCCACTAAGATCAGGACAAGACAAGGTTGCCCAGTCTAACCACTGTTATTCAACATAGTTTTGGAAGTTGTAGCCACAGCAATCAGAGAAGAAAAGGACGTAGAAGGAATCCAAATTGGAAGTGAAGAAGTAATTCTGTCACTGTTTGCAGATGACATGATACTATGCATAGAGAGTCCTAAAGATGCTACCAGAAAACTACTAGAGCTAATCAATGAATTTGGTAAAGTAGCAGGATACAAAATGCACAGAAATCTCTTGCATTCCTGTACACTAATGATGAAAAATCTGAAAGAGAAATTAAGGAAAGACTCCCATTTACCATTGCAGCAAAAAGAATAAAATACCTAGGTATAAATATACCTAAAGAGACAAAAAACCTGTATGCAGTAAAATGTAAGACACTGATGAAAGAAATTAAAGATGATACAAACAGATGGAGAGTTATACCATGTTCGTGGATTGGAAGAACCAACATTGTGAAAATGACTATACTACCCAAAGCAATCTACATATTTGATGCAATCCCTATCAAACTACCAATGGCATTTTTCACAGAACTAGAACAAAAAATTTCACAATTTGTATGGAAACAGAAAAGACCCTGAATAGCCAAAGCAATCTTGAGAACGAAAAACACAGCTGGAGGAATCAGGCTCCTGGATTTCAGACTATAGTACAAAGCTACAATAATCAAGACAGTATGGTACTGGCACAAAAACAGAAATATAGATCAATGGAACAGGATAGAAAGTCCGGAGATAAACCCATGCACATATGGCCACCTTATCTTTGATAAAGGAGGCACGAATATACAATGGAGAAAAGACAGCCTCTTAAATAAGTGGTGCTGTGAAAACTGGACAACTACATGTAAAAGAATGAAATTAGAACAATCCCTAACACCATACACAAAAAGAAACTCCGAATGGATTAAAGACCTAAATGTAAGGCCGAACACTTTAAAACTCTTAGAGGAAAACATAGGTAGAGCACTCTGTGACATAAATCACAGCAAGGGACTTTTTGACCCACCTCCTAGAGAAATGGAAATAAAAACAAAAAGAAACAAATGTGACCTAATGAAACTTAAAAGCTTTTGCACAGCATAGGAAACCATAAACAAGACGAAAAGACTACCCTCGGAATGGGAGAAAATATTTGCAAACGAAACAACTGACAAAGAATTAATCTCCAGAATATACAAGCAGCTCATGCAGCTCAATATTAAAAAAGAAAAACAACACAATCCAGAAGTGGGCAGACGACCTCAATAGACATTCCTCCATAGAAGATATGCAGATTGCCAGCAAACACATGAAAGGCTGCTTAACATCACTAATCATTAGAGAAATGCAAATCAAAACTACAATGAGGTATCACCTCACACTGGTCAGAATGGCCCTCAGCAAAAATTCTACAAACCAGAAATGCTAGAGAGGGTGTGGGGAAAAGGGAACCCTCTTGCATTGTTGGTGGGAATGTAAATTGATGCAGCCACTATGGAGAACAATATGGAGGTTCCTTAAAAAACTAAAAATAGAATTACCCTATGACCCAGCAATCCCACTACTGTGTATATACCCTGGGAAAACCATAATTCAAAAGAGTCAGGTACCATAATGTTCATTGCAGCATTATTTAAAATAGCCAGGACATGGAAGCTACCTAAGTGTCCATCTACAGATGAATGGATAAAGAAAATGTGGCACATATATACAATGGAATATTACTTAGCCATAAAAAGAAATGAAATTTAGTTATTTGTAGTGAGATGGATGGACCTAGAGTCTGTCATATTGAGTGAAGTAAGTCAGAAAGAGAAGAACAAATACTGTAAGCTTACACATATATATGGAATCTAAAAAAAAAAAAAAGGTTCTGAAGAACCTAGGGGCAGGACAGAAATAAAGATGCAGATGTAGATAATGGACTTGAGGAATTGGCAAATGGGAAGTGTAAGTTGGGATGAAGTGAGAGAGTGGCATGTACATATATACACTACCAAATGTAAAATAGATAGCTAGTGGGAAGCAGCCACATAGCAGAGGGAGATCAGCTCGGTGCTTTGTGACCACCTAGAGGGGTGGGATAGGGAGGGTTTGGGGGAGACGCAAGAGGGAGGAGATATGGGGATATATGTATACACATAGCTGATTCACTTTGTTATAAAGCAGAAACTAACACACCATTGTAAAGCAATTATACTCCAGTAAAGATGTTGAAAAAAATAATGTTGAGAAACTAGCTAATTTTTTTTCCTTTTCTGCTAAAATTTTCTTCACATGACTCTGGATTAGTTCCCTTAAGATTCACAGCTCCTATGTTTTGCAATCATTCAGTTCCTGAAGCTTGAAAACAGCTTAGTATTCTCTCAAATCATTGTCACCTGGGATCCAATCGTAATTTCTCAAATGTATCCATTAATGTGCAGTCTTTCTAATAGAAGTCCTTGGGAAATTCACACTCAAGTGTCTCCTTTTCTGTCTCTCTTAATATAAAAGTTTTCTCAAATTTTCCATTTAAATAGATAGGCAAATAAAAGTCAAGATCTGTTGACATCCTGATGATGACTAAAAAAAAGATACATATATCCAAAATTCTTCTTTCCTGAGTCCTATGTATAGAAAATTATTGTAATCAGTATATTTTTCTATCTTTAGCAAGTTTATTTACAAAATTTAAATTTGCAAAATTTAAATTTACAAAATCTAAATAATCAAAATCTGTCCCTAAAGCACATGATCAATGTTAATGGTTTTTTTTTCCACCCTTAACATATTTTTCCTTCTTTCTGATGACTGAGAAGAGAATCTATATTGATTGTCATCCTCATTTTATTAACATTTTATTAACGTTTAAATTTTTCTCCCTGTGTTAATCTTTTACTCAGTGGTATCCAAATAGATTTTTCTCATAGCAGAAATGTATGTTCCTGTAGTTAAAAATATGACCGAATACATACGAACATTCATCAGAAGTGTTAAGACATACAGGCTGGAGAGCTGTTTGCTGTGAAGGGATTCTAAAGCGGATCAGAAAAGGCTTGATTCTGCATGAGTGCTGTCATTCTCTAATGTCCTGCTGGAGAAATCTTCCACTTCTGACTTCACTCTCCCTGCGTAGAACATTTAGGTACCTCTCTGCTTTCAGTGGGAGCACATCAAGGGCAGGGGTATTTTGTTAATTTTTGTGCTTGGCTCATCAGAGGTGTGCCATAAACGTTGAGTGATGACTCAACAGACTTGAATACAGGGAAGCAGAGTCAGTACCATAGGGTCAGGATCTAGGAGTGCTGTGATAGCTTGTTTACCCAGAGTGGAGAGAGATTTGGGTCCCTGAAGGCAAAGTACTTCACTATTTTGTTTGAGGTCAGCCCTGGTTTTTAGAAACAGACAGTAAAATTGGAGCATTGAATGAGAGTGTGTACTCGGCTAGACTATTTATGTTCGGTATTTCATTTACAACCTATGACCTTATTAAGTAATAATGACAATCCCGAATTTACAAATGAGAAAATGAAATTATGAGACTTGCACATAGTAGAGGTGGTGGAAGGGTCTTTCAGACTGTGTTCATTCTTTTTTCATTATGGAGTATTTCCATTTGTGGCAGTTAACTCACTCAGTGACAAGATACCTATCTTTCCTTTGGGAAAGATCTTCAACGTCACTGATACCGATAATACAGTTATAATGCTGCTTACTATTTAGAAATCATTTTCATATATATTTAATATACCTTAAGCTATATAACAACTCAGTGAGGTTCACAAGAGGTGATTATTACCATTTTATATGTGCAGAAAATTAGATTGCAGAATATTAAGAGAGTTGACCAAGTTTATATGTTGCGAGTAAGTTACTAAAACTAATCATCTAGCTCTAAATCCAGTGTTCTTTCCATGATAAGTTAATTATAGTCATTAAAAAGTAACTGTTAGTTGTAGGCTATCTATTAATGAAGTGTTCTTATCCTGAAAATAGTCTCCTAGGACAATCATATGCATGATTCCTCACTTTATCTTTGATCTCCTTCCCTACGTTTCCTTCTCCTTCCTCGGATATATTATCTAATGTGACTTAAAAGCTTGGCGAATATCCATTTACAGGAGGCAACTATTAGAATACTTATTGAATTACTACTTTTTTGCTTAAATGAAGATCTGTACTTTCTACAATCAAAGGTCATTCTGTGAGTCTAGTCAATTGCCACGGTTTACAGAAATGTAAATGCTCTACAGGACTTTTCAGACCTAAGCTAACTGACAGAAATGAGTGACTGTAATGCACTTAGGGAAAAATGATTAGAGATGACGCAAAAACATAAGTAAGATTCCATTTGTTTGTAGTTGCTTCCCATACACAGAGCTGTTAACATTAAATGTATGGGTACAGAAATATATTACTTAAATAGAAAGGAAAAAAAGTGAAAAAAAATCAGGAAAGTTTAGAGGAAAACTATTCATTTATGTATATTTAATTGAGAGACTACTGTGTTCCAGGCTGTGGTGCTAGATAATTATTTAAGCTTTATGCTGTCTTTAAAATACACATACTTTAATATTTTGCAAATAATGAAACTGAATCCCATTGACATTATATGACTTTCCCAAGGCTCCCTAGCTGGTGTCGGGACTGTTATCCAAACCTAGGGTTTCTGATTTGCAAGACTACTTTCATTTTGTTGCATGATATTTTATCTTATGATGGGGAGACCTAATAGGTTGATTGTTTTTTTTCTGTTATTCACCCATTAAGTTGGGACTATTTGTGAATCTGTATATTTTCCTCTTTCACCCTCTTCTTGAATATAAGCTCTTATCTATTCTTTACCTCTTGTGTGAGAGTGAATATGCCAAGAAAGGAAAGGTTTACTTTCCTTTGTACTTTTTGCCGTGAACCTTTCTGTGACATTTAATAAGACTGCATTCTTATAAAACTAAGTTATACTGAATGAGGCAAACAAATTTATTTTGTCTCTTGCAGAAGAATATACAGTAAATACTGATGGAATTAATAAACCTGTCAACTGCATGCTGAGTAAATGTGCGAGATATTTGTGCCATTTTCTCTCTGAAAGTAGCATTTCTCATTGATTTATGGTTAAGTGTATCACTGATAAGAAATTGGCAAATAAAAACACCTGAGTTGACAATTAAAGGAAATATTCAAAGTGAAAATAAAGTCACTGAAGCTTCACAATTACTGTAGTCATGGCTGGATATACTTAAAGTTGAGAATATGCCCACATTTTATTGTTGTAGCTGAGGTGATGCAGGGTACATGGTACTGACTGAACTCTGCACCAATGGAACGGAGGCTTTGGGGAAAAAGGCACATTTCACACCTGAGTGGCTTTTTGCAAATTGAAATTGGTGCTTCTTTCTGTCAAAGAATTCTGGTCCTGAAAGATTATCTTTGCCAAAAATATCCCCTAAATGATTTTATATCTTGATTTTGAGTTCAATTTCCTACAGAGATTTAAGGCTGCATTTGCATCAAGTTATTTATTTTCTTAATTTTATTCTTTTAACATTTAGAACAGTTCTGAAGCCACTATTACGGGTGATACGTATGTATGTGTGTGTATATTTTATATATATATATACACACACATACACATACATACATACATACTGGTAATACATATACATACATTCACATACATACACACTGGTAATCAGTAAGAGGAGGCCCTATTCTTGTAATTCTTTTTTTTTTTTAATAGCTCCTTTTTTTAAAGAAAACATTTATTTATTTATTTGGCTGCGCCGCGTTCTAGTTGTGGCATGCGGGATCTAGTTCCCTGACCAGGGATCAAACCTGGGTCCCCTGCATTGGAAGCATGGAGTCTTAACCGCTGGACCACCAGGGACATCCCTATTCTTGTAATTCTTAACTTGAAGCATTTATTTTGGTATTTCCGCTTCTATTCTTTAGGAAATATTTGTAACAAGCTCGTTGTACTTAATAGCATTTCACATAGCTAATCGCTAACATTACCATAGAAGCTAAAATTAAATTTGAAGCAATAAACAAATTGATCATTCTTACACAAGTATTTTTCATATGTTAAAAGTATCTTGTAAGTATTCGTAACTTGAAATCTAAGCTGTGTTTTCACTGAAAGAATGATAGGAGAACAATAAGAGTTTCTAGTTAAGGCCTGAAATCTAGTTTAAATAAAAATTAGAAAGAATTTTGGGCTCTGATCTTCATCTTCAAAATTATATTGGTGGCCAGAAGGCCATTTTCTTGGAATTTCTTTCTAGCAGTGGAAGGGGCAAGGGAAGAAAGAAACAATGGGAGAAAAACCTACATGTTAATTAATTACTGAGACTTTTTAGAAAAGTGCTCACTAGGCAAAATCATAGCGCTAAGCACTTCTTGATCTGGCTTTCATCCCAAATCTCTTTATGCGGTGATAGTACTGTGGCATGTGGAAACTGAATCTCAGACTATTTTGTGGCCCAAAATACCCTCCCTCTCACTATTTTTTTTTATCCTTCCAAAGCTTTTAAACTTCAAATGCTTGAGCCCCACCCTCCGATGACCCCTCTTGCCCCTCTCAATCTCGAATCTCTGTTAAGGACCATCTCTATGTGTTGGCTCTTTTTCCCATTCCCTTATGATCATTGGAGGTGACTAGTCTAATAAACATAATTACATGTTAAGGTATTGTTATATCAGATAACATATTTCCAATTTAATAGTAATTTTTAGTATGAAGTTCTTGCAACAATAAGCTGTTAGTAACAAATTCAGGCTGTAGATTTTCTCGTCTTTTCAAACATGCTGCAGGAAAATAAGGATTTCATATAGGCGGACTTGCATGTTAAAATTTTAACATATTAATAAACATATAAATAATAGCATATTATGGGAACAGATTTCAAAGTAAACAAAGTCATACTTTGACAAACTTTCCCCTCCTTTTAGGTAACTGCTCCTGACCACACTCTATTTACATACTCAATCCTCTTCCATAGTCTACACACTCAGTACTGTTCCCTGATCAAACCCGGTTATTCTGGGCTGCCCCATGTAGACTTTCTTTTGTCCTTGGCCACCCTGCTTCCCTCAAGTTCATGGTCTGATTGCTGTCCAGCAGACAGAGCCTGTCATGAGGTCATGCAATCAAATCCATGCAGATCAAGGCAGGAGAGCAGGGCTGGGTGAGATTTAGTGACTGGTAAGAAATAGTTATCATGGAAATGACAATTATGCCTGTGAGAGTGATAGTGAAGTTCAGGTAATTCAGTATCAGCTTGTTGAAAGGCAAGAGGTACATAAGCAGGGACCTTCATAGGAATAAAAAAGTATTTTCTGTACCATTTTAATATCCTATGATTACATCCTTTATAGCACTTGACTACACTTCAGTGTAACTACTGGATGACTTGTCTCTTTCAAGAGGCAATGGGTTTCTTGAGTACATGGACTGTGCCTTTGGCTTTGTATTCCTACTGCTTATCGCATAATATTGTCAAGTAAATACATGCATTTTCAGTGGTTACAGAGGAATTATTACTTTAAATAGCCTTCTCTGATGGAAGAATCCTTTTATTCTGGACTCTTCAGGGCCAATCCCTTGGACCTCTACCTGGGGACTTGACTGATGTCAGTAAGTCTCAAATGTTCATGGTGTATATATCTTCAGTTATACTATGTGTGCGCTGAGGGTGAGGGGGCCTGGGGGAAAGGGATTTCGAATCCTATTTTTAGATAAGTTCAAACCAGAAAAAGAAACTAGAAATTTGCCTAGAGCCTGTTTTCCCTCTTCTTCCTACAGTTTTAGGTAAAACCCTGTATTAAGTAATTTCCTGCTTAAAAATTTTTAAAATGTAGAACTGGAAGCCGGGGGAGTGATTGTGGTCTGCTGGAACTGGATTCCAGAGCAGAGATTATGACCTGCCAGAATGACCCCTCTGTTTTCCTACTTGTTCTCAATGATTCAGTTGCTCTCTGGGCATCTCCCTCACTTAGTCCCAGGTCACTCATGTCTTTTAAAGTAAACATTTTGTTAATTTGAATAAATTCTTCTAAGTCTAAGAGCAAGAAAATTTCTTTTTTTATATATATTTTTATTTCTAGCCCACGCATAGTGCCTGAAATATATTCGTTCAGTGGCTGTAAGGAAATTGATGATTCGGATTATCTTCCTATGTAAAGTAACAACTGGCTCTCTGGAATTAAGAACATGGTATTTCTTACACAACTTAAAAGAGTCACACTAAAAGATTTGAGTTCTGGAGAACTCTGGAGAGTTCTGGAAACTAGGGCCTGTTTTTTAAACTCTTTGGGGGTAATATAAAAGCTCTTGTGGAGTCAGTGCTTCTTATTTTACACTATGCAGTTTCATCAGTTCTCTACTTCTTTACCGATTTATAGGGAAAACCACATAATGATGGGCATGGTGGAGAAAAGGAACCAAAAAATACTGATCAAAGCCACTTTTGAATATTCAAGAAATTGAGTGATGAGGATAATAGACAGGACATTAGTCTATTTAAATTCCTTAATAAAACTGGATTCTAATTTTTTTTAATTATAAAATTGGATTTTTTTGTCCGACTTACTTGAAATTAAAGACTTCACGCAAAGATTATAATTTAATGTGATTGAATGTTTTCTAACATGTCTCTCTGAGACTCAGTATTGAAGATATTTATATGTTATCTATATAACAACTGTGAGTAGAAGCTAAATTCATAGCTAATATATTTGGTTAGTGACACACCTTCCTAACAATTTAAGATCTTGAGCACCTGAATTGTTCTCACATATATATGGATATATTTTCCTGTACTTTTTACCTGGGAATTTAAGCAGACAAGACCTTTTATGGACTCTGAAGACATTATACTGTGTTTAATCGACATGCAAAGTGCTATATTCATAGTCAGCTCTGCAGAGTAAAATGGAAGGGTAGTTTTGCCGAAAAATGGATAATGATTAAGGTTAAAGAAAATTTTAAATGAGCCTATATGTTTATTTTATTTTAGTATAGTTGATTTATAATGTGTTAATTTCCGGTGTACAGCAAAGGGATTTAGTTATACGTATAAATACGTATTCTTTTTCATATTCTTTTCCATTATGATTTTTATAGGGTATTGAATATAGTTCCCTGTGCTATACAGTAGCGCCTTGTTGTTTATCTGTTTTATATATAATAGTTTGTATCTGCTAATCCCAAACTCCTGATTTATCCCTCCCCCCACCCCGACTTTCCCCTTTGGTTAAGTTTGTTTTCTATGTCTGTGAGTCTGTTTCTGTTTCATAAATAAGTAAAATGAGCCTATAATTCTGGCTTTCTCAGAAAAGACAAAAGCTTCATACTTATGTGCCAGGGAAAGATACAAAAGAAAACAATCTAGTCTAGAAAAAAGTTTATCTCACTTTACAAATAACTGAGTATGAGATTTTTCCAGAAGATGTAAAAGATATTTTATCTAACTGCATTGGGTTTTAGAGCAAAGAATGAATTGAAAGGGAGAGTTTTATTCAACTTGCTACAACATGTTGGTACCCTGGGAGACTTTTCTATTTACAGGAGGATCCATTCAAATATATATATATGGAAAGCAAAAGAGGAAGCAGAGGTAACAAAAATTCATTTCTCATGAGTTTGGAATTCAGAAGGCTGCTCTTTTTTCTGTTCTATTCTTCCTGCCCCTCCCCTGCCCCATCCCTCCTCCTCTTTCAATTCTCTTTAACATTTATTCAGTTCATTCCATTCATTACAAATACTTTAGATTTGATAGCTTGCTAAAATCATACTGACTACCTTACAAGAATATCCTTTTGTATCTTTGCAAAACTGGTAGTTCATTATGTCAACAGGTTGTGTCTATCCCTATGGAAAAGTATTATCTATAGTAAGATCTCAGTGTGTAAGATAATTGGTAGGTTATTTTCTCTTTTACTCTTTTAGTTGCTCACTGGTAATCTTGCTCAAAACATTTTCCATTTAGTATCATAAACTTCCACTTTTAAAAAGCAGTGTTGGAAGAATTCTGGTGATTTGTACTTTTAAAAAAACTGTACTATCTTTTTAAACTGTCATGTAAAACATGAAATATTAATACCTTGTTTAATTAAATTTATTAAATCTCTTGAGATATTCCTAGTTATATTTGTATGCTACTCTATGGCACACAAACATAAAATGTCTCTGATTAAAATCGGTTACTGTTAATACTGAAAATATGTCAGCCTGTGTGTTTGGTTTTTTTTTTTTTTTTTTTTTTTTTTTGCTGTACGTGGGCCTCTCACTGTTGTGGCCTCTCCGGTTGCGGAGCACAGGCTCCGGACGCGCAGGCTCAGCGGCCATGGCTCACGGGCCCAGCCGCTCCGTGGCATGTGGGATCTTCCCGGACCGGGGCACGAACCCGTGTCCCCTGCATCGGCAGGCGGACTCTCAACCACTACACCACCAGGGAAGCCAGGTGTCTCATTTTTAATTCATGCTCTGTCAAAACATTATTCTTCCTGTGTGTACCTAAGCTATAGTTGGTCTTACGTATGTGGACATCATATGGCGTTGGCATCTCCTTTTGTTTCTCCTTTTATTTGAGGGTCAGAAATATTGAGTCTCTGGGTATTTTTAGCTTGATTGACAGGAAGCCTCTGTAAATTGATTAAATTATTAACTAGATGTGTCAAGTCATTATCTCTAATATGTGAAGACTGCAATAGCGCTTAGACATGACTCAAATCTATTAAGTTTTCTGTATATTCCTTGAAGATTAAAAATATGTAATTTTTTATTTAGACTATCTTACTTAATAGCATAGGAAAAATGAATTTTAAATCTTATTTGTTCATAAAGTCTCAAAAAAACCCTGAATTTATTTCCCACTAACAGTGTCTTTAAGAGATGATGATATCACATAAAACCTTCACTAAAAAGAATTGCACTTATCATTACAAAATCATGATAATAAGTTACAAGCATGGTAATAGAATTCTGTGCTTACCTATTTATTATGCCATTCCCTGATAATTTAACAAGAGCGTTTTGTAAATCCAAGCTGTAATTTTGCAAAAATGTTTCTGTAACCTATGAACATACTATGTAAACAAATGAAAATATAGAAAATAGAATATGTGGGCAGATGTCAGATTCTAGTCATATTTAGTGGTCTTGTATGTATTCATAAAGGCAAAAGGTGTTTTTATGACTAGTTCAGGTACTATTTGGAAAACCTACCAGTGAATTACTCTTTATTTTTCAAGATTTCACATATAAGCTTTCAGCTTTGATCTGAGTGATGTTATTTTTAGAAAATTTGGTGATGCTGAAATCATACATATAAACTTCTAGATCATGCTTCTGAATAATTGGTTTCTCTAATCTGAGGGGCATTCAGAAGCACATTAATATTGTCATGTCACTAAGATGTGATGATGCATTTTCATGGTAGTTTCCCAAATGATGCCCAGATCGTTCAAAAAGTTAATGCCATCCAAACAGTAATTATATCCAAAAGGTTGTGAAATATTTCACTTGATTATAAAGTACTTTTAAAAACATACTTACTTCTGGGAAACTATATGGAAACATATACTATTTATTTAAAAAACCTAAAATCAGGCATCCTGAATTGGCATCATGTTAAACAGTTTTGAAGAAATCTGCAAATACTAGTATTGAATTTGTTATTGTTTCTGTGACTTTAATCTTCTCCAGAGACTTGTTGAAACTTTTAATGGATAACATAAGGATTCTTATATTTACACATGGTATTATATGACATAGGTCATATAGAAGGCTTGATTTACTCATATGAATTCTGGTTAGATTATGCTGTTGTTTGGATATTTCAGAGAATTGAGAGTGAGGTTGATGGTACATTGCAAATTTTAATTTTTGAAATGTTTTATTATCTCATTTTAAAAGAACTGAATATAAGGGTTTATTCCACGACAGAAATTAAAGCTCTAAATGCAGAGTGAGAGAAGCATTTCAAAGACATTGCTGTAACTATGTTGGCCATTTTATCATGGAGCAATCTTTTATCACTGTGTCTTATTGAAATGTCATACTCTTCATTAGATTAATTCTTTAGAGAAGAACAATACCAAAGCAAACAGACAAACAAAATAATGTTCACTGGCTCACAACATAATACTCTGGCATGGGGGTGATAAGGCGGGTAATTGATTAATCATATAGAACAAACGAATAAACAAATCCATTTGGAGAGGTGGTTATCTTTTAGGTTGATGAATTGGGGTAGAACTCTATTTACGTTCTCAGGATCCTCATAAATGCTGAACTTCCCTGTTCCCCTCTTCCTCATCCTATTACATACCTAAAACCCATCCACATCTCTTACATGGTTCACTGATGTCTAAAAATTAATAACTAAATGCATATTTAGTTTCTTTGGGTAAAAGCTTGGTCTTTTCTTACTAAGTGGGTATTATTGGTAAATTTTCACATTTTCTCTATTAAGCTGTTTTACCTACACTTTCATGAGGGTATTAGGTTCTTATGAGATGATGTGATGCAGGAGGATTATTTCTGAGATGGGGACAAATGTTCCTGGAAATACCAGTGTGAAGGATTTGGGGTTAAGGAAGAAGGAAATGAAGAGGAAACATTGTAGGTGACAAAGAAATGATTCACAAGTCTGCCTAGTGCTGTCTAGGGGTGGGGGAAGAATGTCTGAGTTTTTACTGTAGAGTAACTGAGAACATCCCACCTAATACATGTATTTCAAACAATATTTAGACTCCCATTGCTTAACAAAACAAGACTATGAGAACTATAAAAAATAGAGAAAATAAAAAAATAAATGAAAAGGGGAACATGCAGGAAAATAAGCAAATTAAGTGGATTCTACTAAAAAAAATCTAATTAGCAAGGCTCATTAGCTTATTTATTGACCATCAGAGGAAGTTGTAAAAGCATATAAAAATAGAATTAAGGTGGAAAATGTCATAGTAATAAGAAGAAACCTTTTCCAGATAAGCAGTCAAGTATTTTATTCAGTCCTTTTTATTCCTTACAATACTGGTACTTTCAAAACTTCAGGAGCCAGTAAAAAAGGAAATAATCAGTATAGCTAAGAACTTTTGACTCCTTGAGGTATTTTAAGAAAAACTTCTGACTCATTGATATATTCTAAAAAAATCTAAACTACAGCCTTGGCTTCTGTTTTTATAGTAACTTTTAATGAATTCATTCTAAATTCATAAGGATGCTGAGACCAAATTATATTTGCCAAAGAAAAATGCTAGCTAAATAATTCATTGCTATTCACCTATGCTTTCTCTTTCTCAACTCCTAAATCCTGTCTAACCTTTGAACATATTCTTTCTGATTTCATTAACTTTTAACTTTCCTGTTATTTTTAGGTAGTTCTGTGGTTGCTTCTGTGAGATAGTTCTTTGAGTGCAGGGAACATGTGTTCAAAGATTAATGTTCAGTGTCTAACTTAAAATTTATCTTATGTGATGAATTATTTCAGAATTAAGACAATTAAAAATAGCATATTAGGGGAGGAAAGCAAGACTAGTTGCATACAGAAATTTCTTTAAATTAGTATCTCTTGATCATTCAAATTGGTATAGAGACTTAAATGAAACCCACCAAACTGATGGACAGGTGAACAGACAGACACTGTGAACCCTCAGAGAAGCCAAGTATCCTTAAATGTGACAAGACCAGTTTCTTAGAATTCCTTAAACCTCTTTTGAGCCATTCAAGTCTAACATCATTTTTTTTTTAAGTGATTACTTGTTATATGCTCTTTGTTGTTAGGCTACTTAATTCAAAATGAAAACATGAGTGTATTTGTGAAATACAGTAATAATGTTACATCTCTGTTTTTTAGCTATTATGCATATTTCTCTCAATTTTAATTCTAGATATGTTTACATTCCACCTGTTTTTTTTTAACATCTTTATTAGAGTATAATTGCTTTACAATGGTGTGTTAGTTTCTGCTTTATAACAGTGAATCAGCTATACCTATACATATGTTCCCATCTCTCTTCCCTCTTGTGTCTCCCTCCCTCCCACCCTCCCTATCCCACCCCTCTAGATGGTCACAAAGCACCAAGCTGATCTCCATGTGCTATGTGGCTGCTTCCCACTAGCTATCTATTTTAAGCTTGGTAGTGTATATATGTCCATGCCACTCTCTCACTTTGTCACAGCTTACCCTTCCCCCTCCCCACATCCTCAAGTCCATTGTCTAGTAGGTCTGTGTCTTTATTCCCATCTTACCCCTAGGTTCTTCATGACCTTTTTTTTCCTTAGATTTCATATATATGTGTTAGCATATGGTATTTTTTTTTCTCTTTCTGACCTACTTCACTCTGTATGACAGACTCTAGGTCCATCCACCTCACTACAAATAACTCAATTTCGTTTCTTTTTATGGTTGAGTAATATTCCATTTTATATATGTGCCACATCTTCTTTATCCATTCATCTGTTGATGGACAATTAGGTTGCTTCCATGTCCTGGCTATGGTAAATAGAGCTGCAATGAACATTTTGGTACATGACTCTTTTTGAATTATGGTTTTCTCAGGGTATATGCCCAGTAGTGGGATTGCTGGGTCGTATGGTAATTTTATCTGTAGTTTTTTGAGGAACCTCCATACTGTGCTCCATAGTGGCTGTATCAATTTACATTCCCACCAACAGTGCAAGAGGGTTCCCTTTTCTCCACACCCTCTCCAGCATTTATTGTTTGTAGATTTTGTGATGATGGCCATTCTGACCAGTGTGAGGTGATACCTCATTCTAGTTTTGATTTGCATTTCTCTAATAATTAGCACTGTTGAGCATCTTTTCATGTGCCTCTTGGCCATCTGTATGTCTTCTTTGCTGAAATGTCTATTTAGGTCTTCAGACCATTGTTTGATTGGGTTGTTTGTTTTTTTGATATTGAGCTGCATGAGATGTTTGTATATTTTGGAGATTAATCCTTTGTTGCTTCATTTGCAAATATTTTCTTTCATTCTGTGAGTTGTCTTTTCGTCTTGTTTATGGTTTCCTTTGCTGTGCAAAAGCTTTTAAGTTTCATTAGGTCCCATTCGCTTATTTTTGTTTTTATTTTCACTACTCTAGGAGGTGGGTCATAAAATATCTTGCTGTGGTTTATGTCAAAGAGTGTTTTTCCTATGCTTTTGTCTAAGAGTTTTACACTGCCTGGTCTTACATTTAGGTCTTTAATCCCCTTTGAGTTTATTTTTGTGTATGGTGTTAGGTAGTATTCTAATTTCATTCAACATGTAGTTGTCCAGTTTTCCCAGCACCATTTATTGAAGAGGCTGTCTTGTCTCCATTTTATATTCTTGCCTCCTTTGTCATAGATTAAGTGACCATAGGTGCGTGGATTTATCTCTGGGCTTTCTATCCTGTGCCATTGATCTATATTTCTGTTTTTGTGCCAGTACCATATTTTCTTGATTGCTGTAGCTTTGTAGTATAGTCTGAAGTTGGGGAGCCTGATTCCTCCAGCAGTGTTTTTCTTTCTCAAGATTGCTTTGGCTATTCGGGTTCTTTTGTGTTTCCATACAAATTATATAATTTTTTGTACTAATTCTATGAAAAATTTTATTGGTAATTTGATAGGGATTGCATTGAACCTGTAGATTGCTTTGGGTAATATTCTCAATGGTGGAAAACTGAAAGCATTTCCTCTAAGATCAGGAATAAAAGAAGGGTGTCTACTTTCACCACTATTATTCAACATAGTATTGGAAGTCCTAGCCATGGCTGTCAGAGAAGAAAAAGAAATAAGAGGAATACAAATTGGAAAATAGGAAGTAAAACTGTCATTGTTTGCAGATGACATGATACTATACATAGAGAATCCTAAAGATGCCACCAGAAAACTACTAGAAGAAATCAGTGAATTTGGTAAGGTTTCAGGATACAAAATTAATGCACAGAAATCTCTTGCTTTCCTCTACACTAACAACAAAAGGTCAGAAAGAGAAATTAAGCAAACAGTTCCATTTACCATTGCAGCGAAAAGAATAAAATACTTAGGAATAAACCCACCTAAGCTGGCAAAAGGCCACTACTCAGAAAATTATAAAACACTGATGAAAGAAATCAAAGATGACACAAACAGATGGAGAGATATACCATGCTCCCGGATTGGAAGAATCAATATTGTGAAAATGACTGTACTAACCAAAACAATCTACAGGTGCTGTTTTTTTATCCATTCAGCCACCCTGTGTCTTCTGACTGGATCATTTATTCCATTTATATTTAACTTGGTTATTGTTAGGTATGTACTTAATGACATTTTGTTCATCACTTTCTCCTTGCTTTTGTAGTTCTCTGTTCTTTCTTCTCTTGGTCTCATCTCTTGCGGCTTGAGGATTTTCCTTAATTTTATGTTTGAGCTTCTTTCTCTTTAGTATTTTTTGTATCTTTTATAGGGTTTTGGTTTGTGCTTACCATGAGATTCATGTATATCTATATATTTTCATCCATTTTTTCTTCAAATAAGTTTTCTGCCCTTTACTTTCTCTCCTCTCTTTCTGGGACTCATACAATGTGAAAAAGTACATTTGATGTCCCAGAGATCCCTTAAACTACCCACGTTTTTTTAAAATTCTTTTTTTCTCTTTGCTCTTCTGATTGGGTGATTTCCACTATTTTGTCTTCCACGTCCCTGATCCATTCTTCCATATCATCTAATCTGCTTTTGATTATCTCTAGTGTATTTTTCATTTTAGTTATGGTCTTCTTCATCTCTGATTTGTTCTTCTATTTTCTAGTTATTTGTTGATATTTTCACTATGTTCCTCCATTCTTCTTTTGAGTTTGGGGAGCATATATGTGAACATTATTTGAACTCTTCCTCAGATAATCACTTATCTCTGTTTCATTTGGGTGTTTTTTTCTGGGGCTTTATTTGTTCCTTCATTTGGAATATATTCCTCTGTGTCCTCACTTTGTTTGACTTAGTATGTGTGTGGGTCTTTATGTTTGTTTTTTTTTTCATTGCTTGTTTGTTTAATGAATTAGGTGAGACAGTTACTTCTCCTGGTCTTGAATGTATGGCCATCTGTCAGCACATCGTCTGCGTGATTGTGTATGTGGTTGGCTTTGGCAGACCACCTGGATCTGGAATGAGCATTGCCTGGGAGGGTCCCAGAGCATGTTGCACTGGGGCTGAATTGGCAGGATGGCTGGATCTGGGGTGGGTGTGGGCTGGAGGGATCCTGGGGGGCACCATGCCAGGGCTCCTTGGTGGAGCAGCTAGAGTTGGGTTCGGTGTGGGCAGGGGTCCAAAGGATGCTATACTGTGGCCGCCTTGGGTGCCAGCTGGAGCTGGTGTTGGCTAGGGGCCTCGGGTGTGCTGGTGCAGCCTTGGAAGACTGGCTAGAGTGCCTGTACGGTGTTTTTGTCTGGGCTATCAAGGGAGAGGGCACAAAAAAATGGTGCTCTTTGGTGCCTCTGACCCTTGAGAGAGTTTTAGCAGTCCCCTGCCCATTTGGCATATACTCTAGGGTTAGTGAATGTGTTTCTTTTATGTATAGTCTACATGCCCTTTACACTGCTGTTTCTTCACTGTGTCCCAAGGTAGGTGAGTCTTAGTGCAGGCCCTTCAGTGATTTCTCTCCCTACTGCAAGTCTCTGTGTCTGGCATGGGGTTCCCATTGATGCCATGGTTCTGTGTTTCCTGCCTATCTCAGTGTGATCCCTTTATTGTTTGTTGAGAGGCAGCTGTTCAGTCAGCCTTCAGTTCTTCTTCAGGAAGAATGGCTCTATATGTAGGTGTGGATTTGATATGTTCTTGAGAGGAGGTGAATTCAGGGTCTTCCTATGGCACCATCTCAGACTGGACCCCCTCTTGCTATAGTCTTGAATAAAGTCATCCTTGGTTCTTTAACTCCACTTGGTGCAATTTTCCTTTGATAGTACACATAGAAATAGTCTTCTAGGGAAACACTTAGGAAAATGTGTATGGTCATAAATAATTTAAAGGTTGGCTCCAGTGCTTTACAGAGAGCGTTCATTTTGCAATACACATGCTATCCACACTGTGACAAATAATCTCTTTCATGTAACAATAAAAATAGTTAATAAAAGCAG
Source organism: Monodon monoceros (assembly GCF_005190385.1). Taxonomy (NCBI): domain Eukaryota; kingdom Metazoa; phylum Chordata; class Mammalia; order Artiodactyla; family Monodontidae; genus Monodon; species Monodon monoceros. Next base: position 7,873,830 of record NW_021703774.1, on the reverse strand, counting down.
TAGTAGGTAAAGTCTATTACAAATTTATATTAGGTGCGTTTCCATTGCCTAGCTTAAAACATTTTAATCTAAACAATATTTTGGTATGGTTAGCATTATAAATAGATAAAATGAGGTTCAGTGAGGTTAAATATATTCCTTCAGGTCACAGTTTATACATAAGGATTTTCCAGTTCTGATCTATTGCTTGCAGAGTGCTCATTATTAACAGTGCCTGGACAACCTTATGTATATTCTGGGGATTGTTTAGCGCCCTCCCTGACATATTTGGGAAGAGAGATGTGACATGTGCAAATGTGTTTTCTTTGGGTTGTGATCAGTTAGGAGAAGGAAGGCTAAAGATACGTTGAAAACTACTAAAAATTTAAAACTAAGGGAAAGGCAGAGAAAGGCATTTTTTTAAAACCTTGGGACAAATACGTCATTTGACTCCAGGCTGAGCTAGTAATCCTAAATGATTTTTTGAAATTTCAGCAATTTCAGTCAGCCACATGGGGGTATATATACCTATAAATGAACATTTTACATATGAGAGAAATATACAGTAAATTCAAATGTTTTAAAGTGTGTATAAGTAAAACCAATTATTTAAATAGATTTTTATTCAGATGGGTGTTACATACTGTCTCTTATTTGGAAGTACTTTCCTCCTACAATGAATTAAAGCCTAAAAAATACACTGAACATAGGCATTTTCTCTGTGAATCAAAGAATACTAATACAGTATATACTAGGATATTAGTAATTTGGTTTTGAAATTAAGCTTTTAGACAATTCTTGAGACATGTTTCAAGGCATAATCTCTAGTTTAATGGAATCTACATTAAAATTGTATATATATATACACAATATATAAAGTTGTATGTATGTATATATATAAAATACAATTTATATTTGTAGTTTCATAATGTCATTATATATACTGAAGTATACTGAGTAACTAAGGTATTTATTTTTCTCTATGTCATGATGTGTCTTTAAAATAAAATTGTATTGAAAGCCATCCACAGATATAAGTAGAGAGAAAACAAGACACTATTTCTGATGTATGAGATAAAGATAAATGTCCTGGTAAAGACTAATTCTCAACTTATGAGAGAAAATAATAGTACAAACAGAGTAAACACAAAATTAAGAAATAACAGTGATAAGGTGGGAAGAGGGATCTGTCGTAGGTGATGTAAGTTTTTAGATTAAAGTAATGCATATCTTACTTAGTAAAATTATTGAAAGCGTCCATCACATAATAATCATTCAGAGAAGGAACTCTTGGTAACAGTAGGGCAGTTCTGAAGCAGATGGAACAGTAAATGCAAAAGATGAGATATAGGAAAGAATGGATAATTTGGGGTGTGGGGAGAGAAAGAAAAAGAGTGAGTACTGTGTGAGTCTCAGCTGTTGACAGTGATGTTCTCATCTGGGAATGCCTAAGGCACTCACCTGGGCCTATATTTACCCATAATGAGCCCGAAACATTTTGCCCCCCACTGCCACTGGGGCCAGTGTTGTGGCTGGACCAGCCCTTGTGGTTCTTATTACGATTGCAGGATGCACCTCAGCAAAATCATCAGGGAACTTTGAAGAAGAAGATTTGTTACTCGTAGTCTCTGGAGTGTGCACAACACAATTGGGGCCCCATGGGAAGAGAGAGAGAGAGAGAGAGAGAGAGAAGGAGGAATGAAGTGTGTACCTGAGGTGTTGTCTTTATTAGGGTCTGAGAGTGGCATGCCTAGGGTTTTAAGGGTTCACTCCTATTGGCTAATTTAAGGCTTAAGTGTGAGAATTAAGGTGCAGGAAAGGGAGAAACAGGATCACTGAAACCATTAGTTATCTAGGTCTTTCTAAAAGGGGAACTTCATGGGTGGGGGTGACCTGGTTCCTTATTTAGTTGTTTTGTGAGTAGTGTTATATAGGTGGCAATATGTTTTTTTCAGATGGATGTCTTTGAATGGATGCCTTGGCAACCAAAAGCCTAATGTCAGGCATTACACTACAGAGAGGAAGGGAGAGAAAAAGAGGTGGGGTGGTGGGGTGGGGGTGGGGGAGAGAGAGAGAGGAAGGGAGAGAAATAGAGGTGGGGTGGTGGGGTGGGGGTGGGGGAGAGAGAGAGAGGGAGGGAGGACAGCATTAATATACTAACATTAATATGTTGGACTGTAATACGTAAGAGGAAAATTTGTGAAATATGGGGCTGTAGGAAATTATAAATCATGTTAAGAAGTTTCCTTCTAATCCTAAAGGCAATAAGAAATCTTAGAACGTTGTTAATCAGGAAGAGGAGTTAGATATGTTTCAGAAAGTATTCTCTGGCTCTGATGGAGAATAAATGGATTGGACTCCTGGCTTCCCTTCAAGGTGCAGAAAGCTGGAAAGCACATCATAATGTTAAAATAATGAGAAGTGCATGACATCATAAAAATCTCAATTTTTCTTGAATCTATTCAAGAACTGAGATGGCAGCACAGCTGGCTAACACAGAATCTAAGGAAGACATGCATCTCTAGGAAGAAATGGGACATGACCACTTGTTTAACTGGAATAGATACTGATAGATACCGGTCAGAAGAATTCAGCTAAGCTTTTTAACAAATATTAAAGGCCAAATGTAGGCTTACAAGAGAATATTAAATCCCTAGGGCCACAGACACAAGGTGAATTTGTATGCACTAACAGATTCTACTCAGACATCATGAAATATTTACAAAAAGGATCCACCAAAGTTTGGAGTAATCCTCCCTCAGGGTGCAGACTAGGGTACTGGAACAGCAGTCACTGTGATAGAGGCAGGGAATCTCACCTAGATCCTCCACACCTATCTCTCCCAAAGAGATAAAGCTTTAAACTGCTGAGGAAAGGTCCAAAAATGTTATTACCCCTAGGGTACTAGTGACAACCAATTCTGGCTAAGGAAAGGAAAGAGTATAAAGTCATCTACCACTGAAACAGTGGCAGGAATTTGTGATGGATCTAAACCTACAGCTGGAGGTGAGGCAGGACAACTGAGAAGCCCTATTCCCAAGACCCATTGATATGGTCCTAAGACTGAAGCTTAAGTAGAAAAGAGAGAACAACCCTCCTCCCTGCACTCCAGTAAAAGGCTACAAGATTCACCTAACAAGGAACACTGGTCTACTGCTGAAGAAGAAACAGGAGAGGAGCCATAGCATCAAAGAAATCCTTTCTTAGTTCATTGAAAGTAACCACAGAAACACATCTCAAGCCCAGTTCAACTCCTGACTTGATGGATTCATCCACTACACTAAAGACCTAGTAGAAGGAAAGAATGACGCTTTGTAGATATTGATTAAAAAAAATTACCTTTAGTCTCTTTTCCTCTATTTAAAATGTCTTGCTTTCAGTAACAACAAAAGTAAGGCATAAAAACAATTAAAGATAAAGTGCTAGAGAAAACAATGAATAGAACTAGATTAGATAAAGCATAGATGATGGAATTGCCAGACAGAGAAGTTAAAATAACTATTATTAATATGTTACATTATCTAGTGGAAAGTGAACAATGCACATGATCAGATGGGTTATTTCATCAGAGAGATAAAAAATATAAGAAAATATAAAAGAAAATCCTGGAAAACCAGAAACACAGTAATAGAGAGAAAGCATGGCTTGAAGGGGCTTGTTTGTAGACTTGACACAGTCAAGGAAAGAATAAGTGAACTTAAAAAATATTAGAAAGGAATTACCCAAGCTGAAGGACAAAGGGAAAAAAAGATAGAAAATGGAATATTTAAGAGTGTAGTACATATCAAACAGTTTAATATATATATATATTAAATATGTACACAAACATATAAATAAGTAAAAGCCAAGTAAGAGGAACACTGTAAATGTAAAGGCATAGACAGGCTAAAGGTAAAAGGATGGAAAAGCTAGTCCATGCCAATACTAAGCAAGAAAAAGCTGGAGAAGATACTTTAAAATTCAACAATGTGGATTTCAAATCAGGTAATACTGGCAGGAATAATGAAGGATCTTACATGATGATGAAAGGAACAATTTACAAGAAAATATAAAAATCATAAGTATATAGGAACCTAAAAAAAGAGGTTCACATACATTAATAAAAAGTGATAGAATGTAAAGTAGAAAAAGACAAATCCAGAATTACCATTGTAGGCTTTAAAACTCCTTTTGCAGTAATTGATAGAAAACGTAAACCAAAATAGTAAGACCTGAACATAATTACAATTAAAATTCTTGCAAAAATTTTAGTAGAAACCTACAAGCTGAATCTAAAATTTATATGCAAATGTAAAGAAACTTAACAGTCCAAACAATTTTGAAACAGAACAAAGTTTGACACTCAAAGGATCGGATTTTTAAATCTACTAAAGCTATAATAATAGAGATATTGTGGTTTTGGAGAAAGCGGAAATGTGTATATCAATGCAACCAAATAGATTCCTGAAGTAGACCTATACTTATGTGATCAATTTATTTTCAACACAGGTGCAATGATAACACGAAGAAATAATAGTTTTTAATAAATTGTGTTGGGCTTCCCTGGGGTGCAGTGGTTGAGAGTCCGCCTGCCGATGCAGGGGATGCGGGTTCGTGCCCCGGTCTGGGTAGATCCCACATGCCGTGGAGCGGCTGGGCCCGTGAGCCATGGCCACTGAGCCTGCGCGTCTGGAGCCTGTGCTCTGCAACGGGAGAGGCCACAATGGTGAGAGGCCCTCGTACTGCAAAAATAAAAAAATTAAAAAAAAAAAAAAAAATTGTGTTAAATCAATTGGGGATGAATTAAAAAAAAGAACCTTGACCTGTATCTTGCACCCTAGTGTAGATTAATTCATCACAGATGATGTAAATATAAACCTAAAGCTATGAAATTTCTAGGAGAAAACATTGGATAAGATCCTTATGACCATGAGTTAGGGATCTATTTCTTAGACGTAACACTGAGAGTATGATTTATAAAAGAAAAAAATGAATAAATTAAACTTTATCAAAACTAAGAACTACTCTTTGAAAGACTTAAGAGAAGAAAAACACAAGGTAAAGAATGAGAGAAAATATTTAAAAATCACACATCTGATAAAAGACTTGTGCACAGTTATATAAAGAACTTTAAAAAAACCATTATAAGAAAACAAAAAAAATCACAGTTAAAAATGGGCAAAAATTTTGAATACACATTTTATCAGAGAAGATATATGGATGGTAAGTAAGCACATGGAAAATTCTCAACGTCACTAGTCATTAGGAAAACAATTAAAATTACCCTGGGATACTTCTACATACCTACAAGAGCAGCCAAAATAAGCACATAAACAAAAACTTCACAATACTAAGTACTGGCAAGGATATAGAGTGTTTGGAATAGTCACAAATTAGTGGAAAGAATGCAAAACAGTGAGAAAACAGTTTGAGAAAACAGTTTGATATTTTTAATGAAATTGCATACTTATTTACAACTGTATCCAAGTAAAATGAAAACTATGTTTACATAAAACCTGTACACAGATTTATTTTACTTTGTATTTGGTTTTATTTGTAATTGCCAAAAACTATAAGCAACCCATACGTCCCTGAATTGGGGAATGGATGAACAAACTGAGTTGTATATATACAATGGAATATGAATCAGAGGTGAAAAGGAACATGTTATTGATACAAACAAAAACATGGATGGATTTATTAAGCGTACTGAAATAAATTGGAATCAAAATGTTATATATTCTATGGTTTTATTTGTTTGGTAAATGCAAACCTGTAAGGGGGGAAAGAAAACAAAACCAAAAAGGTGGGTGCTTACCAGCAGGAGGCAGGGCACAAAACCCAGATAAGGGTGATGTGAACACATAGGGGTTCCTTTCCACAGTTTGACAGGTCACTGCTGGTTAAATCCATAGTGATCGTGTGCAGTAGTTTGGTGGTGGTTGAAATAATTTGCTGACTACTTCTTTCTTTTAATTTCAGAATAATCATTTTTTTCAGATTCAATATCCATGACAGTTTTAAATAGAAACTTTGTTTTTTTTGGTTGAAATATAATTGACATATAACATTGTATTAGTCTCAGGTGTACAACGATGCAATGTACAATTTGTAAATATCATGAATTTATCACCACAGTAAGTTTAGTTAATGTCCATAACGACACAATAATTTTTTTCTTGTTTTGAGAACTTTTAAGATCTACTCTCTTAGTCACTTTCAAATATGCATTACAGCATCATTAACTATTGTCACCATGCTGTGCATTACATCCCTAGGAGTTCATTATTTAATAACTGGAATTTACTGTATTTTGACCCTCTTCATCTTTTTCATCCATCCTACACAACCCTGCCTCTGGTAACCAGAAATCTGTTCTCTGTATCTATGAATTTGTTTGTTTGATTTTTGTAGATTCCACATATAAGTGAGATCACATGGTACTTGTCTTTTTCTGTTAGACTTTTTTCACTTAACATTATGCCCTCAAGGTCTACCCATGTTGCTGCAAATGGCAGGATTTCCTTCTTTTTATGTGTGTGTTTGTGTGTGTGTGTGTGTGTGTGTATTATATATATCACAGTTTTTCCTTTAATATCCTTATTGGAGTATAATTGCTTTACAATGTTGTATTAGTTTCTGCTTTATAACAAAGTAAATCAGCTATACGTATACATATATCCCCATATCCCCTCCCTCTTGTGTCTCCCTCCCGGCCTCCCTATCCCACCCCTCTAGGTGGTCACAAAGCACCAAGCTGATCTCCCTGTACTATGCAGCTGCTTTCCACTAGCTAGCTATTTTACATTTGGTAGTGTAGATATGTCACATTTTTTAAATCATTCATCCATTGATAGACACTTTGATTGTGTCCATGTCTTGACTATTGTAAATAATCTCTGTAAAGTATGAGGTCATTTGTCTGAAGTGAGGAGAAAAGTGAGGATTTAAATATCTGAGAAGGGAGGCAGTATAAAGTATCATTTCATTTAATGCTTAAATACTTTAGTATTATTTTTAACCCACATTTTACAAGTAAAGAAGCTGGGAAGTTAAGCAACATGCACATACCCCATATTTAGTGAAACCTGGACTGTCGTATGACAAATAAGTGCTAATTTGTAAATGGGCATTATTTTTTTCCAATATGTTACACCTTTTGCCCAAATGCTCTTTCATAATATTTGAATATTTGATTAGAAGGAAGTTATTTAATTAAAGATAAAGGAAAGATCATTAAGATGCTTTTTTAAAAATCTAATTTCTCCTAAAGAAGAGGCAAAAAATAAAACTAAAAGGAAATGAGAAGGTACAGAAAAGTGAAAGAACTCCAAGAGAGCTGGTTTTTCTTTTGTTGAGTTTAATTCTGGAAAATACTCTTCTTTTTTTTTTTAAGGGGTAAGCTTAATAACATTCGAACATACCACGTAAAATTCAGTTCTTGAATATTCAGAAGAACAATGTTGGGTATTTGGTTAGAAGGAAATTTAAACCTAAAATATACCAGTAAAGTATTGCATACCATAACCTTAGGTGTTATATGCAAATAACCTTTTTTAATTTGATTGTTTTCCCTGTAGCAAATAATTTTCTGATGATCTGAGGGCATTCATCCAGATAGCAGAAACTGGCACTATTCATTATCCTAAATATTGGAGTTAGAACAAGATTTTCCTTCTGACTTGGAATTTCCCTTTCAAAATGAAACTCTCCCCCTGCCCCCCACCACAATATTATGTCCTTCTTTTTCCTCAGGGTGGTTGCCATGAGGTATTATACAACTGCTCTCTTGAATCTTTCACTTTGTATATTATACAACTGCTCTCTTGAATCTTTCACTTTGTATATACATTTTAGTTGTGCGTTTTACTTCATGTAGGTATTTTCCTTTCACTCACAGCCATTTCTTGATATTTTGTAGCAAAAACAACAGAAAGAGGAAACAGAATAGAAAAATGAACAAATGATACAAACAGGCAATTCATAGAGAAAAAAACCAAATTTCTAGCAGTGGTGAAGGGGTGCTCAAATTCATACTCACCAAAAGAATTATAAATTAAAACAATAATGACATATTATTTTAGATCCATCAGACTGGCAAACATTATAAAGCAGAACAATACTAAATGTTGGAAGAGATGTTAGCATATAGGAATCCTCATGTATCCTGTTGGAGATAATAGACTAGAAAAGTCATTCTGGAGAGTTATCTGCCAGAAGTTAGTCAGATTAAGTGTTTGCATACTCTTTGACAAATGATTGGCCTCCTGGACATACAGTCCAGGGAAATTCTCACACAGATCCACATAGGAAACTCACTAGAAGATTTTCATCACAACATTATCCTTAGAAGCTGGAAGTTGCAGGCAACCTTGGTGTCTTAACTCCGGTGGTGTTGATAAGTATAATGTTGTGGATGTGCACATTGGAAGCAGTTGACTAGAAGCACACAAAATAACATGGATATATCTTAAAAATATAGTGCTTTGGGAAGGAGGAAAGATAGATCTATGGCACAAATACCATTTATGCAGGTTATATATACACAAAAACAGTACACACAAAACAATGCAATGATTTGGAAGGACATAGACTAATAAAAAGATATACATGAAAGCCTCTAGACTAGTTATATAAGGTAAAGGAATAAGCGTGGGGAATTAGGACAAAAAGTAGAACAAATAAATTTAAGGAAAGAGGTTCTATCTAGCACAAAGATTACAGTGTGTCATGAACAAAGGAAAATAATTAACTGAACCTGTAAATTAGGTTTAAAAAATGACAACAAACTAAATGAGATTTAGAAGATCAACTTCAAGAATTACCTCCTACCCTCACTCACTCATACATGCATACATACATACATATTTAATAATAAGCAAATAATCTTTTATTATTAAATGCAAAGATATATTCTGGAGACTATACCCTGGAAAATTTACCTAAAAAGGCAAGAAGTAAAAGACAGAAGAATTCATTAATCAAAAATTATGAGAGAAAGTATTTCTGAGGTAACCTATCAGAATAAAAGTTCTTATTAGTCGAACAAAAGGATTAATGCAGAAACAGATACAAATATATTCCTATAAATGTTTTGAATTCTAAGAACATCAGAAGAATAAAGGAATATATTAAAATAGAAAATAGAATCATATCAGCTATGTAGCTGTGTGGGCTTTTCTTCTGCAGTATTGGAAACCAGAAGATCATTTTCAAAACTTGACAGAGGTAAAGGAGGAAATATTATATTCCTCACAGTTTTTTTTTTAACATCTTTATTGGAGTATAATTGCTTTACAATGGTGTGCTAGTTTCTGCTTTATAACAAAGTGAATCAGTTATACATATACATATGTTCCCATATCTCTTCTCTCTTGCGTCTCCCTCCCTCCCACCCTCCCTATCTCACCCCTCTAGGTGGTCACAAAGCACCGAGCTGATCTCCCTGTGCTATGCGGCTGCTTCCCACCAGCTATCTACCTTACGTTTGGTAGTGTATATATGTCCATGCCTCTCTCTCGCTTTGTCACACCTTACCCTTCCCCCTCCCCATATCCTGAAGTACATTCTCTAGTAGGTTTAGTAGGACACAGTCTTTATTCCTGTCTTACCCCTAGGTTCTCAATGACAGTTTTTTTTTTCTTAAATTCCATATATATGTGTTAGCATACGGTATTTGTCTCTCTCTTTCTGACTTACTTCACTCTGTATGACAGACTCTAGGTCTATCCACCTCATGACAGATAGCTCAATTTCGTTTCTTTTTATGGCTGAATAATATTCCATTGTATATATGTGCCACATCTTCTTTATCCATTCATCCAATGATGGACACTTAGGTTGTTTCCATCTCCAGGCTATTGTAAATAGGGCTGCAATGAACATTTTGGTACATGACTCTTTTTGAACTTTTGAGAGAAGCAAATGTAAGACACTTTAGAAATGCACAGGCTAGAATCTTTACCAAGTATCTGTTTGGTGAAAAATACTCAAAGAAGTACTCCTGCCTAACGAAAATTGAAACAAAAACACAGGGAGAAAAAAAAAGGAAAAAAATTGAAAATTAGCTAAATAAAACAAAGAACTGGTTATTTTTGACATTTTGCACACTTGAAATTGTCATTTTTTTTTTTATACTCTTGTTTGATGAACTGACTGGCTAGTGCATTTTTTTTTAGATTGAACTTCATTTCACTAGGAGCTTATGTTTGTTTGTTTGTTTGTTTTTGCGGTACGCTGGCCTCTCACTGCCGCGGCTTCTCCCGCTGCGGAGCACAGGCTCCGGACGCGCAGGCCCAGCGGCCATGGCCCACGGGCCCAGCCACTCTGTGACATGTGGGATCTTCCCGGACCGGGGCACGAACCCGCGCCTCCCGCATCAGCAGGCGGAGTCATTCTGGAGAGTTATCTGCCAGTTCTGGGCTTCCCTGGTGGCGCAGGGCCCCAACCACTGCGCCACCAGGGAAGCCCAGAACTGGTTAATTTTTAACCTAAAAAATCCTTGAAATCGTGACTTAGAGAACAAGAGAGTGATGAAAAGTGTACAATATTAGTGATGAAAGAAAAGATGGACTCACAGGTGGTCTAAATGGGACAGTGCGTCTGCCCTCTCTTGCTTTAGAATGTGAGGTGGCACTAAATGGATGCAGAGTCTCTCTGCCATAAGGTTTAGGAAAGTTCAAAGAGACTTGTGGACAAAAGTGTCTTCCTTTTGGTGCTTTGCCAGGAGAGTGGCATTTTGCCTGCTGCCATATCTGCAGGCCCCAAGGATGGAGCCCCCACTGCACCCTTCTCACCTGGATGCTACTGCCTAGAGGCCTCCAGAAGCCAGACTTAAAACCTAATGATCAGACAAAATAAAATCACAAGGAGCCCAGTAATTAGATAAAAAAAAAAAAAAAAAGAGCAGAGTATTCAAGATAGAGAAAGCCCTTAGCAAAGCAGTCCTCCTGGAAGGGATATGGGAATCAAACCTAAAAATGAAGAATTAAAAGAAAAAAATTAAAACACAAAAAAGACTTCCTAGAAGTAGCAAAGATAATTTTCAAACTACTGATAACAAACAAGTCACTAATGACGGCCAAATCGATGGCTTTGAAAATCATGTGAAAGGAGTGTCAACATCATTAGTCCTTAGGGAAATGCAAATTAAAGTCACATTCGATACCACTGCACGCCCACCAGCATGGCCAAATTACAATGACCACAGCAAGTGTTGATGAAGATGTGGAGATCCTGGCACTTTATTACACTGCTGGTGGGGATGTAAAATGGTCCAGCCACTGTGGAAAACCGCTTGGCGATTTCTTAGGAGTTAACCATACACTTACTATATAGACAGTGGTGAAGACGCACCAACGTCTTACATACCCCAGTCAGGAAGAAACACAGGAGACTTCTGCTCACTTTCTGTTTGTAGGAGCTGACCACATGTGAGGCAAGCAAGCCACCTAAGGCACAAAATTTAAGGCAGTGCTTGATGTCTGGATTTCAGCAGTGTAGGGGTCAGCACTTGCAAGCATCCTTCAATTTGACCACTAGCTAGTCCCTGTCCTGCACTGGGCCAAGTCTGAAGGTACGAGGGGTGGGGAAATGCAGTTTCCTACTATGCAGCTCCCTCCGAGTGACAGAGCCCCACTATGCAAAGGAAGGCATACACTTTGCTGACTCGCTTGCTGTCTCTGTATTTCCTAACAGTTTGAGAGGTCTTTAAAATAGAGCCTGCATCACTTACCATCATACCCCCAGGGCCAAGGATAGTGATCACTGAAAGAAAAAAATATTATTTCCAGGGAAAAGAGAAAAAGATAGAGAGGAACAGGGGTGGGAAGACTTTTGCTTTATCATATGTCAACAAACTGACTGAAATGTCAAATTATTAATTATAAAAATAAATACATTGCATGTATAAAAATGCTCTTTCTAAATTATTTCATCTGATTCTTACAAAAATCCCAACAGGAAGGAAAAGCAAACATTTTATCATAACTTAACAAATAGGAAAATTAAGAACTACTGTGGGATAGTCATTTGTCTGTCAGAATCTATGATTGTCAATTTAAATCTCTTTGATTTAATACCTCTCTATGTAATTATATTTTGAACAATTACAGTAGTCATCTTTTGTTTTAACATACTCTATATAGTGAAAAGTAGCCTAATTTTTAATTAAAAATTGTCTTTTATACTTAAAAATGCAGTTGTTACATATTTTGAAAACTATATTGTCCGTTATCATAAACTAAGTTTTATCATAAAATAAGTTTTCAACCATAGACATTTATTTTTGTTATCATCACACTTAGGATTTCTCCAGGTACTATACTGCTTCAATTTTCCACAAATATAAAAAAAAAATCTAATTTTACTAGTTTGGTTATAATTTAGATGCTTAGATGTAACATTTACATAATAATTACATTAGTTCTACCATTTAAATAATCAGCTTCCTTTAGTGTTTTATAGATGTAGAAGCATATTCTTTTAAATAAGTGATAGTTTTTCTGGCATTGTGGTTGAAGGTATTTCATCTATTTTACATCAAAGATGACAGAAATCTCAAGCCTACTATACGTCAAAACATTGCTATGCCTCTTTTTTGTCATATCAGCTTTAACACAAGGCCCTTCATTTGTTTTAATTTTCATGCTTGTTTTCTGTTGATTTAGAAAAAGAAGCATCCTGGGAAAATGTGTATATGCACATATTATGAAAAATATGTAATATAGACCTCATTATTAGAAATGGACCATCCATATCATCTATGCTTTTGGTCTGTGGAGTTTTTCAAACATATTCATTTACCAGTAATTTGAAGTCATTCTTCTGCTAGTAACTTCTGTACACTCTGGGGAATTTAATTGTTATTGTCTTCTCCAGTAATTTATACATCAGTGAGAGACATTCTTTTAAGAATCCTGATTGAAAGCCTGCCTATTTTCCTAGCTGGAAACTAGCAGCTAAAATGTGTTTGTGGAGTTTCTTAGCAAAGACCAACAAGAGTGCCATTTTAGAAGACATTTGGTAAAAGGAAGTGCTTCCGTGGACACTTAATTGTGGATGACCTGCCTCACTATATAAATAATTGTTCGTGATTGAACTGCTGAAATGAGGGGAAGGAAAAAATCTTCTTAAATATGCACATTAGCTTTAAAACAGATTCTCCTGCACAGGACATTTTCACAGAGATTTTTGCAGTGACTACATATGAAAAGCGATATGTTTGTGTGTGTGTGTGTGTGTGCCTGTGCATATATATATATGTATATAATGCATTATTACATGTAGACTACTGTGTGTATATGTATGAGAAAAGACATTTTGTTAGGTGCTATACATATATGCGAAGAGTTAAAATATAATACTTATAGGAGGTTTAAAACCTAAATAACAGGTTTTACACATATATATATATGCATGTTACATATAAATGTGTGTGTGTGTATATATATACACACACACACACATATAACCAAATGGTTAATAAGAATATAAGGTGCCCTAGGATACATGCTGCATTTGTGGTATGGACACAAGTTGTGCTAAGAAAGTGGAATTCACTGTAGGGTAAAGCAGTTAGAAGAAAGTCTGGATTAGATCTGAAAGGATTCACAGCACATGGAAAATCAGAAAAAGGAAGAAGCAACATGGCCTCAGAGTAAGCGCTGGGGTAAGCATGGCAGGATGGCCCAGGCAACATGAGTGAAGCTATGTGGCTAGAGTTAGAGGTCACATAGGTTGCTGAGGTGAGCTGTGGACGTACCATGTGCAGTATAGCATCACCTGAATTCAAATGTCAGAGAGTCAGATCACCATGTTGGCAACCCTGTCCTCCACTGTGGCAACATAAAAGCCAGCTGTTGACCACAGCACCTCGGCCAGGTTTTTCTTTGGAACACCTGTGCGCTTTTGTTGTTCAATAGTTTCCCCAGCTTTAGTGTCCTTCTTCGCTTTGCTGTAGGTTTGGCATCCTATTCTGGCCCTGCCACTTTCAGTGACTGATTTTAAATCCTTCTCTGATACCCATGTCTGCTTCCTGCATGATCAGGGTAGGGGAAATCTTGCTGGCCTGGGCTCACAGACTTTTTACTAACTGGTTTCCTATGTGGTGAATCCATAATATTAGACACACAAGTGATCGTCTCTGCAGTCTTATGTGTCTATAACTATAACCTAAATAACCAGATGAGTAAGGAATTATGAAACCCCTGTTCCATCTTTATTTCTGCATTGATTTTTAAAAGACAGAGGATGCTACTTTCACTTTGCCCCAGCTTCCCCCTCCCCCCGCCCCACCGTGTCCTCAAGTCCATTCTCTATGTCTTGTGTCTTTATTCCTGCCCTGCCACTAGGTTTGGGAGGCTCAAGAGGGAGGGGATATGGGGCTATATGTATGCACACGGCTGATGCACTTTGTTGTACAACGGAAACTAACACAGTATTCTGAAGCAATTATACTCCAATAAAGATCTATTAAAAAAAAAAAAGACAAAGGGTGAAGCATAGAAGAATCCTTTGCCATTTTCCAGTGCCATTCCAGAGGTATCCTTGGCCTCTGTTTTCTTTTCTACGCCCTCATTTTCTGCTACTGAAAACTCTACTGCTGACAAGACTACCTACTTAACCACGGCTCACGTTTTCTGCCTGCTCCCATTCCAAGCCATTTCGCAAATCATCACCTCTCTCCAGATAGCTTTCTCAAGCTTCTTTCCAAAAATATGCCACTCTCTCCTCCAAGAACTTACTGACTGTTCCTCTTTCTTTCTGACAGTTTCTAAAAACCTTTCCAAAAAAGTTTGACTAACACTCCATTCATTGCAGCAGATACTTCTGCAGAGGCTGTGCCACATTCCCAAAGCGCTCTCTCCTTTGCCCTCTCCCCGTCTGAAGCCTACCCATTTAACTAGCCTCCGTCCCAGCTTCCATCTGTCTTCACAGACCTGCCCTCCCCAGCCTGAAGGGCTCCCTCCTTCTCCCAAACTCAAAATTTATTGTCTGAATAATTCATCGGGCAATGAATCATGTTCTGCCTTGTGACATCTCTTTTATAATTGTCTGGTGCTGTTATTTAAATATTTTGGTCTTTCTTTTCTCTCTTCACTTGATTATGTATTCTCTTTCCTCACAAAACAGCACTTATATATTTTATATTCTCCACAGTTCCTGGCTCAGAGCTTTGAGATGTACGCATTTAGTGAATATCTACTGATCTGAGTTGATTTCCATTACGTTAAAACTTGTACAAAGTCATCCCATCATTTTGCATTTCTGCTTTTTATTTTATTTCAGGATTGTGGGTGATTAATCTGGTCCCTCAGAGAACTCTCTCTGCTCAAATCTATCCCATCTACAGATAGTGTGATTCTGAAAATAGTGACACCAGTGAACACAGGGTTGGAATACTAACGACAGCAAAGTTTCTCAGTGTAGTTGGAATCATGTAACGGGGTAGCGAGAGGTAAGACGATCATTATGTAGCCATATGATTAGTAATTTAATAAAAATTCATTAAAAAATATATGTGTAAAGCATCTAACAGAAATTTAAGGTATCAATTATTAATAAAATATTTTAATATTCAAAGTTATGCAATGGCTGTAACAGCTTATGGAGTTTTATCTTTTATATTACAGATAAAGAATAAAACCAAGACCTGTCATTATAATGCTTTTTCATATTGAACAAGAGATGATCGGTCACAGAAGTGTTGTACACTTGGTATATATCAACTCTAACATGACATGGTCAAGTACGAGTTTGAGATAAATGGGGAGAATGACAGCCCCCTCAGGTGGATTCATGATAGGTATTAAAATGTCCCGCAAGTGCTTACCCATGAATCAGTGTCAGCCTGGCTGGAGGATGCTGGAGACTTTATATAAAGTCTCCTTCTTAGTCTTTGTACTTGTTAACATTTATTCAGTGACTTCAGCATCCTGAAAGTTTGTGATTACTCAGAAGCAAGGAGAGATTGATAACGTGGGCCAACTGGCACTTGGGGCTTAATTATACGTGTGTTTGTGTGTATGTGTGTGTATAATTGCACAGACATAGGCACATAGTACATTTGTATAAAGCCAGCCCTGCATCTAATGTAGTTCCCCAGTACAAATAATATATATACGTATATAATACATAATACAAATCTGATATTTATATATCATACAAGTTGAACAGACATAGGTGGGAGAATGAGAGAATGGAGGGTATGATGAAGCTACATATTAAAATGACGTGGAGTTTTAGTTGACTAAAGTTCCATAGGAACTGGACGATCGCCTTGAGTTATATGTACTACGTTAAAAATTTTTTTTGATTTACTTTTGCGTTGATTTGAATTTATTATTTGGCTTAGTTTTAATTTGAATTTATTTATGGGGAATCCACGGGTATATTTTGGGGATTGAAAACAGGTCAAATGGGAGATAAGGAAGGAAGTGAGGCTGTGGGTTATTAATCTTTAAAAGGAGAATACTTTGGAGGCCTGCGCCAGCTGCCTTCAAATATTTGAAAAATTGGCACAGAGAAGAGGAATTATATTCATTGTGCTACAGTTCTGGGGGGCAGAGCCATAACCAATGAATGGAAGCCATGAGGAGATGGATTTTGGTTAAATATAAGGAGGAACTAACCTTTAGAGCCAAGATCAGATGAGCTAGCCAATGAAACTTGTTATATTCACTGAGGAATATCATCTGTTTAACAAAAACCTGTTGGGTTAAATGATCCTTCCACCTTTGGCACTAGTCTTAGGACCACTTTGGTTTTCAGATGCATGTTGGGCAGTATCATCTTTCTTTCTTTAAAATTTTTATTTTATATTGGAGTATAGTTAATTACCAATGCTTTGTTAGTTTCAGGTATACAGCAAAGTGGTTCAGTTATACATATTATACATGTATCTATTTTTTCATTTGCGAGTCTTACAGTATGAAAACACAGAAAACCGGTCACATACCTAGTGAGGGTGTCCTTCCTATGAATCATGGAGGCTCCCTACAGATTATGAGAGAAATGTGTCTAATTTTGTGGTTTTACTTTGAAATTGCTTCTATGTCTTTTCTGAAATACTATTGTTTTCAGTATTTATAATTATCTATTTAAAAATAAAGTGAGACTAAGCATAGGATAATCTCTCTGAATTGTCTTCAGGAAAATTTTCCGTTAGATTTTAAGGTTCTGGTCCCCCCACACATCTGGTATGGGGGGGGCATCAGATGCCAAACAGTGACATCTGATCAGAATTTCAAGGAATATTATTAAACCTGGCCTCTTGAACTTTGGAACGTTGGAATGTCCTCTTGACTGCTACTACTGTGACTCAGGGCCTTATTACCTCACAGTGTTAGTTTTCTAATAATGGTTTGACTTCAGTTTTTCCTTTCCTAATTGACCTTCTCTATAACTAACTACTGACTGTCATTTAAATACTGCTACAGAATAAATCACCCCAAGTTGAGTGGCTTCAGATAAAAACTACCTACTGTTTCTTACAACTCTACCAGTTGGCCAGATTGTTCTAGTGACCTGGACTGGCCTGAGGTCTCTGATCAGATGAGGGTCGGCTAGATCGCCTTGTCGATCTTTGCCGGGCTTGATCACATATAACATACTTCATTCACCTGGGGAGCTTGGCTGACTTGGCTCTGCTCAATGTGGCCTCCCACTTTTCAGCAGGCTTGCTTGGGTTTATTCTCATCGAGGTGTCAGGGTTTCAAGAAAGACAGTAGAAGTGTGGAAATCTGCTGCTTGAGGTTTAGTTCAGAACAAGCACGCTGTCACTTCCTTTGCATTTTATTGGCTATAACAGACAAAAACCAGCCCATATTCAAGGCTCCACCTCTGGACAGGTAGAGCAGCAAAGTCACATTGCGAAGAGTATAGTTTCAACAAGGATATGGAGGATTACAGCCATTTTTGCAAGCAATCTACCATATAGGTTTATTGAGAATGCACCAATTTTAAGCCAGAGAATACACAGAGATTGCCAAATGTCTAAATTGAATCAAATCCAAACTTTCCAAGCTGGAGTCAAGAACCTAATCCTTCCTATGTAGCTTTTCTAACAGCTGTCAGCAATGGGAATGCTCTGCCTCTAGAAAAGTGACATGGTTTGGTGGGAAGAGAAGAAGTTATGGACTCAGAAAAACTGGCTATTACTTATTAGGCATGTGGGGCATTATAGCCTATAATCTGCACCTTAGAACAATCTCAGATTTTAGCTTATGTCTTGTTTACCAAATTGAATTGCATGGTAGGAAAGCTTCTAAGATGGCTCCAATGTCTCCTGCCTTCCTAGGTATTCATGACCTTGTGTAATTCCTCCTCTTGAATAACTTGCTTCTAGCCAGTAGAATGCAGTGGCATTGCTGGATGTCACTTCCATGTTTAAACTGCAGAAGACTGTCACTTCCATCTTGCAAGCATGCTCTCCTATTGCCTCCTCAGCTTGCATACATTGGTAAACAAGCTGATGTGTTGGAGGGGCTGACATAGCAAGGACCTAATCGCAGCTACTGGCCAGCAGTCAGTGAGGAACTGAGGCTCTCAATTCAACAGCACATTGCAAAACTGAATCGAATTGTGCCAATGACCAGGATGTAGAAGCAAATCCTTCCCTAATGGAGCCTTAAGATGACTGCAGCCTAGTTGATATCTTCATTGAGTGATTCTGCAACAGCACAGCTGTGCTATGCTAAGATCCTGACCCATAAAAGCTGTGAGATTATAAATGTGTGTTCTAACCCACTAAGTTTTGGGATTTTTTTCTTATGCAGCGAAGATGACTCACACAAATTGTAAGTCTTTTGTATTAAAAACCTATCTTCACAAAGAGAAGGGAGTGAGTCTGCCACACACTCAATATTTAAACTTTCTAAGCATGTGGCCAAAAGACCAATATCCATATCTATTTCATGGAACTGTTGTGAGAACTAAACAAGATAACAAATGAACTGTACCTAGTACAAAGTTGCGCCATGAATTTCATCTCCCTCCCTGTCTCCTTTTTCTTCTTAGTGTTCTCTTTGCCATTTTCAATTGATGTTTCCCTTTTACATTCCATATTTTTCAATATTTTTGAATGAATTGACTAAAGAAAGATAAAATACAGGGAGGGGGGCAATTGAATAACTGATTCTTTTTTACTGGAGTAATTTTGTGAAGGATGGCAAATTACTTGCCTTAGCCTGGGCTCACCTGAAAGTGGAGCCTGAAGCAAAGGCTTATATGCTGATATTTCCTAAGGGGTTCGATCAGGGAAGCCTGGGTGAGTGACAGGGGAGCCAGGCAAAGGTGTGTTACTGAGAGGGACTGCCCTGAGTGAGACAACTTGCTTTTCAGCCCAAGAGGCTGGGGACTTGCATGGGGCAAGGAAGGGAGAGGAGTTATTTGCCAGCTCTGGCCCCTCAGGGCTAGGTGTTACCCTGTGAAGCACCGATTTATGTACCCTCCACCTCTGCATCATGTACAAATAGCAGGGTTCCTGTAGCCTCTTCGCTTGGGCACCAACAAAGAAGCCTTGAGCTGGAGGTGAGAGGCGAGAAGCTTGGGCATGAGACCAGCACTCTTAGGCTACACTTGCATCGAGGGAAGCCACGCCATTAAGAGATGGCTGCATCTGCACTTAGAGTTGGAACTAAAGGTAGGAGAGCTGAGAGGACCTGGAACATCATGATACGCAGGTAGAGAGAGGTCAAGAGTTTAGGAGGGCAATTTTCTGGAAAGGATGTGCTATAGACTCACTTTGTGTCACCCCCCCACCCCCAATTCATATGTTGGAGCCTCATCACCAGTATGATGGTATTAGGAGGTGGGTGGGGTCTTTGGAAGGCGATTGGGTCATGAATGGGATTAGTGCCTTTATCCAAGAGACCCCTGATAGCTCCCGAGTTCATCTGCTATGTGGGCACAGTGAGAAGAGCCATCTGTGAACCAAAAAGCAGCTTCTCACTGGACACCAATCTGCCAGAGGCCTTCGGTCTTGGACTTCCAGCCTCCAGAACCGTGAGAAAGGAATTTCTGTTGTTTATAAGCCACCCAGTCTATGGTATTTTGTTAGAGCATCCCAAACAGACTAAGGCAGGTTGTTAAGATGGTCTAGTTGCAGGGGAGGGGAGGCGAGGATGGATTATAGCAAGATTGTGAAGACGAAGGTAGGATTTTGCTAGAGATCATGTAAAAAAGTGAAAAATGAAATGTCAGTTGCTCTTCAGATTGGGGGCCAAAGGGATCAGAAGGTGAGAAAACTATCTTCTCTCAAAGATACAGAAGCACTCTGTGTGTAGGGGAGCAAAACATCTTGGAAGAAGAAGAAAATTTGACACAAATCTGGAAAATAATACAAAATTAAATATACATAGCCTTCTCAGTTAAAATTAATGAGGGACATAACTGCTGCTAATATCTGAAGGGTGTTAACAGGAAGAAAGGAGCATAATTACTTAGCACCGTACCCGTAAACATAATTAGGAATAATGGTATGCAATTAAGAAAAGAAAAATTTAGTCACAACATCATGAAAGTTCCTCTGTGTTTGTGACATCTATTAAACTAGGGCATCGTTTTCCAAAGCATCTGGGAGGAGTCCTGTTCCCTGAAGCACAGAGAATAAATGAAGCTAGGCAGCGAAAAGAACACCTCCTAGTGCCAACAGAACAAAACAAAACAAAAAGATGCTTAGCAGCCTGCATAGGTCTGTATCACGGATTTTATGTGTTTCTTTGAATTGGGGGTTTAGAGAGGAGCATAAAGTACCAGGGTTTCAGTTAACTCATGCTATTTGCTGTGCACGACCTTACTGTTTTGTGTACTTAGGAAAACCAGGGCATTTGCTGAACAGCCGTTCACGAGGCAGTATCTATCTCAACCCAAGCCTTTAAGGTCTCTCCTCTACTTCTAAGGTGAAACTGACAATAGAAACAGCACTTTTAGGGCAATTAGAGTGTTTAGTATTCTTTTCTTCCGCCTAAAACATCTTTGAGAACTCCTTTAAAAATAGATGGGGATTAAGTAGTGATCTCTTGCTGGATAAGAGAAGGGCAAATGAGGGTGACTGCTCTCAGCTTCAAGATTCCAAAGCAGTTACTGCAAAAGTGGCAAAAGAATACAGGAATCAAAGGCCTATTAGAGAGACCTCAGGTTGTTAAATGAGGAACTAATGGTAGGCAGAAAAGGGTAAAGGGAATTGAATGGTAATTTTTTACAGTCTACTTTAAAAAATGCCAATGTTGCAACTCAGTCTGGTTGCTTTAATAACTCATAAGACATTTAGGCTTTTGCAGCCGTTGTGCACATTTAAGGAACAGCAGTTGGCTGCAATGTAAATATTCTTCGACTGATTAATATAAAAATGACCCTTCCTCCCCATTTCCCTTTGTGGTGCTGACAACAGAGTGACCTGATAGATGCATGAATTATATATTTTCAGAAGATAGAGCTTCTAGAAATTGAAGAGAATGCTTAATTTATATTGTTTTGTGCTTTCCCTACAGAGGGTATCTGCTTAAATTGTCTGTGGTTAATTTATGAGGGCTGCTGTCTCCGTTTAATCTCCAGTGCACAGAAATTTGTTCTTCACACCTTTATTTCTAGATATTTTAGGATATTTCTGGAAAGCAAGCTGATCTGTGCCTTTTCATAGGAGTAAAAAGCAATCAGAATTGGTTATGATTTGAGTAAAACTAAAAGGTATAGATCTCTCTCATATGTCTTTCCCATCCAGAATGTGACGGTGTTTAAATTCTGTTTTTTAAATTCAATTCTTTTGATGAAGGTACAATTTTCTAATGTAACCTTTTAATATCCAGATATTTTGTGGCTATTAATAATATTTATTTCATGGAATTCTTGTAAGGATTACATCGAATGACTTAATGCCTATAAAGTGCTTAGCATAGAGCTTGGCACAGAGTAAAGATTTAATAAACATTATTTTATTATCATTATGAGTGCTATAATTATGATTATTACATTTACCTGTGTCAGGTAACAACCTCACAGCCTTTTAATACAATGGCAACCTTGACTTGTGACTTCTTTAGAGGACATCAGGACCCTGAGAAATACGTGACAAGATAGGAAATTTTTCATGAGGGTGTGGGAAGACCAATTTGGATGGCTTTGGAGGCTGGTTTCCTCACCACTGTGCTAGGTGAGCCAAGAGCTGGCTCAGCAGATGAATTAGCTCAACAAAAACCCTAGGCTAATTCCAGCTACTGGAACAGGTATTGGTTTCGTGACTCCACCTTTTGAACAAGGCCATTTTCTATTGTTACCTAGGATTATAAATGTTTCCCCACTCCCTGCCACTTCCTACCCCCATATCTGTTCCTGTAAATACATAGCCCATTATAGGGTAGGGACCTCCCGGTACAGGATTGTTGGCTATGATGTTTGTATGCCCAGCCTGGGCTGTAAAATGAGAACTTAGGGGACCACATGTATTCCACTCCTTCTCTGCCTGGGAGTTTTGTCCCAGTAAACCCAGTATCTGTACCAGATGACATTAATAGGGTGGATCCATGGATGCTTTGTAGAACGGGAGAAAGGAATACAGGCTCTTGGGTAACTTGAGACCATTGTACCCTGTAGAAAAAAGAGTCAACAGTGCAAATGATTCAGAAATTACTAGCTCAGCATAACATTCACTGTATCTGGCCCTTGTTATAAGCAACACTAGTGCTAATGCTATAGTATTTTCCAAAGAAAATTGATGCATGAAATCTTAACTTTGTTTACTTCTCTTTTTCCCGATCTCTGTGCACTGATGCAGTCTGCTAATTTCTGTCCCCTTTTAGTTCAGTTGCCAAAGAGGGCATTAGAAAGTTGGATTAATGATTAGTTCTTTTGATCAAAATGTTATTATTGATTATTGTCATTTAAAATATGACACACAGAGGCATATATTACTATTATTTGTTTCACATTAGAAATTAGTTATCTACCACTAATTAGAAATGAATGACACACTATTAAATTAGGGCTTAAATATAATGAAGTCATACTAAGTAAGAAATAAGAAAATGCCACAAGAGGTCCTCCTCACGAAAGAATGTTTAAATGGAAAAAAAAAATCAAGATGGTCTCAGATACGTTAAAGAAAGTGTGTTGGGATGGAAGAAATCTTTATTTCAAAAATTCACTAAAACAGAAAATATAGACAGAAATAAAACCACTGCCATCTGACAGTGAAGAATGCCCACCTCTTAACAGCAAGTATTAAAAATAAGTAGGTCATAAAGATGAGAAAGTAAAATGCTATGATATTGGCTCCTTATCTTTAAGTGGAATTCTAATTTGACTCTAGCACAAGGAAAGGGAATGCATACAGTATGTTTTCCCATGTGAGCTGTCAGAATGATAAAACTGAATATGCTGTAAATCAGCTTTTCCATGGACAGCTGGTTCATCATCATTAGTATGTATATCCTTAATAATATCGAGGCCACTCGACTATAGTAGAACTAGATTGATGCTCTTTAAAATTCTGCACTGCTCCAGTCAATTGCAGAGGTCTGTATACAAGTATCAAGCTATAATGAACAAAGAAATACTATTTGTTCTGACTGGCTTCTTCAACAAAGAAAAAATATTTTACTATACCATTCTGCTCTAAAAATGTTCTAAAGGTTTTTTAATAATGTAGAATATGCTTATTTAGATGCCTGCATATCTGTGCAATTCTTATTCCCTTAGCTCTTCAAGGAGCTGGAGGTGGTGTGTAGGTTGGTGTGCTTTCTCAGTTGGCCCAAGTGCCCTGCCAGGGAGCAGAGGGCCTTTAATTTTCAAGTGAACTGAATTAAAATAATTGACCCTAAGATTTGGGTTCCTATCTAAGAGTTTAGTTATATTCCTTGTGATTATTATCAGAGTGTATTTGAAAGTACAAAAATCAGGTAAAAGGAGCATAAGTGATCAATTCCAACGTTCATTATAAATGTGAAATTGAGTCAAAGACAATAAAGTGAATTACTGAAGGATACAAAGCATAGCAAGGCCATGAATTGAGATCAAAAGCCCAGGACCCTTCCCTAGACCATACTGCATTTAAGAACGTGAAAACCTTTTCTGATGCTCCTATCAGCATGCCCATATGATTCACCCAATGTTGGTATAGAATGTTTGGTACCCAAACTCCAGTAAGGTATAGTAGCTTAGGTACACTTGGATTTTTTTCCTTCTTCCCTCCATCCCTCCCTCCTTTCCTACTTTCCTTCCTTTTCTTCTTCTCATTTTATTTCTTTTTCTCAGCTAAATTGTGGTTGAGGCCATTTGAATAATAGGCTCTGCCTGAGGAGTGCATTGCTCTGATAAACCATAAAATCACAGGAATTTTTCTCAACCAAATGCTGTTTCAGTTTTATTTCCTATTCTTGAGTTACAGAAGCAATTTACTTTTTGACTCTTAAGGATCCCAAAATCTTGGACTTTATTCACTTATATTTCTGCTTTCAAACTAGAAGCTCTTTCCTGAGCTCATATCTTTATTGCAATACCCGAATATAAGGAGTAAGAAACAAACTAAACACATAATATTGTAGCTCTTGCTACCTCCCAAAGCAATTGGTCTGTATTCAGAGTTACCAGAGTTTTACCTAATGTTTTGACACAGCTTATCAGGGCTATCCAGCCTTCCAGCCTTGGAATCTATTTTCTTATAAAAGCCTCAACCTCTCAACGGTTGCCTCTCAACCCACACGGCAGCTTATGTCTATGCTTTTCAGGCTTTTCTCATTACATCACCCAATTCAAGTTTCCAGTTTCTGAGTTAGACACAGGCTCCCATCATTTTAAAAACAAGATAAAATAATATTAAACATTTATAAATTTAAAAAATCATATTTCTAATAACTCCAATCGATGCTGTTTATCACATAATAATGAAAAGTGGATGGTTGCGGTTGGCAAAGTAGAAATTGCACCAAAGTTCACCCATAAGGAAGACTTTATTCAAGACGATTGCCATAAAGGAGAGAGACTGAACTCAACTTTGCTGAGGCAAATGGCTGGAGAGTTTTTAAGCCCTGGAGTGAGCTAGTAAAAAAGTATTGGAGGATTTTGTGGAGAGGGGAGGTTGATCAGTGGGATGTGCTGAGCACATTGAGTTATTCCTGAGCTTACGAATGTTTTTCTCTGAGATTAGGCCATCTGTGTTTGCTCCTTGGCCTCCCATGGAAGTAACACTTCCACCCTCCCACAGGGACTGAGAGATGGGCGTGTTATCTCTTTCCATCATTATGTTTCAAAGAGATGGTTCTTAGGTCCTTGAGAAAGATATGTTCTGAGGCATAAAGTTGGAAGGAGGCTGGGAGAAGATTTACATACATTTCAGAGGAATAGAGAAAGAATTGATGCAGGCTTCCAAGGGGAAGCTTTATCACCAGCTGAAGGAGGAAGAGCAGGAAGAATGATACTTGTAAGGTATTTATTGGCCAGAATAGTGTACATCACTTTTGCTCACATCTATTCACAGTAGTTCCACTACATGGCTCTTTTATCTTCAGAGGCAGCTAGCAATTGTGATCTTGCTGTGATCTGAAAGAATTGAGAACATGGATTTTGCTAGCAGTTTTTGCCGCAACTGAATGTTCACCAGGATCTATGCCAAATAAATACCTAGATATATATTATTTAAATACTATGAAAAAAACCTGAGAAGCAAGTATTAGTGTCCTCATTGTGGAAAAGAGGGTTGAGACTTAGAGAAGTTAGTGCTTTGCTCATGTAATCAAGAGCTGAATAAAAATTCAAATTAAATCTTTATGCCTAAATAGTGTACAGTCTTTACCTTTATGCCACACACACACACACACACACACACACACTCAGAGAGAGAAAGAGAGATTGAGAAAGTGAAATTTTCCATGGTTTTTTCCCCATAACAGATGGCCATAAGGTACAATATGAATGGCATTATAATTAATCCCATATATTTTATTATAGTTTTCCCTCAGTTCTTCCTCAACACAATTCTAACTTCCTAAATGCCTCCCTCCTTCTCTCTCTCTGTCTCTGTCTGTCTTTGTCTCCCCACTTCCCCTCTCTCCATTTTCTCATGTTGTTTAGTCTCAGATTACCCCAACTTTATTTTTTATTTTATTTTTTTGCGGTATGCGGGCCCACCACTGCTGCGGCCTCTCCCGCTGTGGAGCATAGGCTCCAGATGCGCAGGCTCAGCGGCCATGGCCCACAGGCCCAGCCACTCCGCGGCACGCGGGATCCTCCCGGACCGGGGCACAAACCTGCGTCCCCTACATCGGCAGGCAGATTCCCAACCACTGCGCCACCAGGGAAGCCCACCCCAACTTTATTTGAATAGTACCCTTTTCAATTCATAGTAATAAACCTTCAGCAAATTAGGCATTATATACAAAAGACAAGAGGGATATAATATTTTGGAGCATGAATCTCAGGCTTGCGCATTTAATCTGGTTTTTCAAAAAACTTTCATCATTGAAAGATAATGCAAGAGGACATAGAAAAAGCACAGAAGGAAAAGAAAAATGAGAAATATTAAAACAGCCAGAGGGGTAAGGAAAGAAGACATAATAAAAATAAAAGACAAGGAAAGTCAGGAAGAAAATACAAAAAAAATAAAAATAAAGGAGAATTGTTCTTCAGTTTGGACTATACTGTATAGCTCTAGTAAATTAAAAATTTGAAAATGAAAATAAATGCAATGATTTGAGGATTTTTTAACCAAAAATGAAAGTTGTTGAGTTCCTCAAATGTGGAAAGAGACATACTTTCCAATTTTTCCCTGTTGAACTTCACGTTGGGTGTATTTTATGTAATAGACTGGGTTCCGTGCAATCAAAGTGTATGAAGGTCCTTTCTAAATTACCTGATGTGGTTATCTGTCACAGAGTGAAGGTACACTATATAACTCAAGCTTAGGCCTACATTTTTATGTCAAAACACAAGTGTTGCTCAAGTTTTCTATCTCTGGGAATGATTTTGTATATGGCTCAAAGATACTTCAGCTTAACTGCTAACGATAAACCTAAGGAGAAGCTGTTGTTCATTTAAATCAGAGGCTGCACACACACACATACACACACACACAAATTTTCTCAGTTATTCCTAATTCCTTCTATATAACGTAGATTTGCTCTTAGCAATAATGTGAGTCTACATTTACAGACATCCCATGCAGTGGAATAATACAAAGGTACGTTTAAGTGGCAACCTGAAATAGCAATGAAATATTAATAAATAGAACATGATTTAGAATTGCATTATGAAAATATTTCACATAAAAAGACTCCAGTTTGATAAATATGTGTGTGCATTCATGCAAAAGTAATTATTGATCAAGCCCTGTTCTAGATGATGAAGAAACAGTGGAGATCAGAACAGACAAAATCTTCATGGAGCTTTTATCCTAGCTCGCATATAATTACATGCCTAGACTTTAAAATATACACATTAGTTTAAGAGAAATAATATTAAATTTGGTAATTTATCATATGAGTATATTTTGTACCTTATGAAAACCTCATACAGTGAGAATGATAAGGAAACAAAAATGGTATTAACCAACAGAGATTAAAAACAACAGGAAAGACAGCAAAGGAGTTTAAATCTCAGCCACGTTTTCCAAAAGGATAGAGGGGTGGTGAAGTAAAATCATAAGTGTTTTCCATATTAAGGGTTATGGACCCTGCAGGTGCTGGGAAATGTTCCTGCAGAATTCCTAAAAGAATTATGTGGTTGGCAGTACCAGGTAGTGCAGAAGGCGCAGGGCAGGAACAGCCCTGAGCAGAGGTGACTGCTTGAAGTCTGTAAACAGAAAACTTAGATCCGCAGCACCCTCCCTTCATGCCGCCAAGCGACTACCCCCTCCAGCTTCTCAGGAAGGAAGTGAGAGGAGCTTCATTCTTTGGAGAAATTGGAGCAGAGGTGTTCTCATCTTATGGGCCCTGGACATAGTAAGGCTAGTATAAGGCAGGGGTGACACAGGCAGTGAAAATAGGAGAAATAAGTGGGAATCTACAAGCTGGACTCTGGGATCCTCAGCCTTTCCTGTTTTTGCTTCTCAGAGGGAAGGTGACCAGCTATAAAGTCGTCTCCCCTTTCTCAGGGAGATTACCGGCTTCTTCTCTGATGAATCATCATTGCCCAAAGAAAAGACCTGTGGTTCCCAGTGCTTCAGGGCTGCTCACTGTCTGGTTAGGAGAGTAGGAATCAGGGCGAGGTCTCCTTCCACTCGGTGCTACATTTAGTCTTCCTAACAATGACTTCGTTTCGCGTATTCTGTATGATACCTTCCAGATCTTACATTTTACAATTCTAAGTTTTCTGAATAAACAGTGATCATACAAAAACATTGTGCATAAAAAATCAATTGAATTTAAGCATAGATGAAACAGTTCTGTATTTTTCCTCAACAACCAGTTACCAATTAGACTACAATTTGAGAGTCAATTTTTATTCCAGGCATTTACCTTCAGATATGGAATAGAGAGACATCTTCAAAGAAATAATTTTGAAGATGAATGTGTCTTGTTTCTTTATAGAACGCTCCCCCCCATTCAAAGTTTAGAAGACCCATCATGACCCATGGACTAGAATGAAACTTAACAGCTACCCCGATTTCAAAGTGATGATGACAAGAGAATATAAGATTCAAAAAATATTTTTGTACTTGACCAAATATGGCTATATGTTTTTGTTTAAAGCATTTTTTTTTCTTTTCTGGATATTTAAATGTTTCTCTGGATACTCTAATAAAATGCAAATGATGGATTTCTTTTCCCATTAGTTTTGTCTTTCTCCTATCCCCTGAGACATATTATGTATGATTACTTAAAAATATTTTAATGAAAGCAAGAAGAGATTTCCACAGAAAATGTTGTAAGCGTTGTCACTGAAAAAAATAGCTTTCATTTCCAAAATTTTATGAACGATCTTCTCCTGCCCAGTGCGTTTTCCAACTATGACAGAATGAGACTAGTTTTTAAAGCTTAAACGCTTGACCCTTCATTTTATCCAATTTTATTGAAAATTAAGGAGAGGAAAACTTCTTGTATAATGCAGTGCTGTGAAAGAGGAACTCTTAGTTTTAGCTTTTTGGACATTTTAGTTGGTACCCATCTTATTCACAACTATTACAATGTCACAATTTTCATAACCTTATCTAATGAGAGATTTTCTGGTTGACTCCATTACCTTGTCTGACCATAGCATATAATTCATCAGTTTGTGTGAAAGTGTCCTTTACTAAGACTCTATGGCAAAAAAAGTATCATTCTAATCTAAACAAACATTCCTGCATATGGTGACTCAAATACAGTCCTGAGATGGTGTATCCTGTTCTTTTTAGCTCATTGAAAGTAAAACCCCAACCTAGCTGATGGTTAATAACAGAATCCTTAATTGTTCTGCAGAGAGACATGAAATAGAAGATGTTACTTTGATCTGTCAGAACTTCTGTTTCTGATCACAGCTTTAAAGATAACCTTAGGCTCTTTTTCAAATTATAGTATAAAACTTCCATTTGTAAGAGGCTTTCATTTACCACATTGCTACTGTTTTTTTAATTCCAACCTTTAATAGTGAACATTGAATAAAGCCAGAGTCCAGTTGTTTTATTTGACTTATTTTTCCATACTACTTCCTTCTAGAGCTGAATTTTATACATAATGCATATTTTTTCCTTATACAATGCATTTTCTTTGTTTTCGTATTTATCCATACATCATTCTTTAAGATTCCTTTTTCTTGTAATCCATTTCTCCCTTAAGCTTTGTATACATGGCTAAAATTGAAATACACTGTTCAGTCTTGACTCACTTTTAAAATTCTTCAAGAGTCCTATTAAATAATCCATACCATCTATCTTCTACCTAAATGTGATTTTTCAGAAGTCTGTACATTTAACTAATCTTAGGTGGATTTTTAAGGCACAGTTCAGGGAGATACCTGAGGCAGACCTGAACTTGGACCAGTGAGGGTGATGGCTGACTTGGATTGTCATATAAAATGAGTACCTTGGAGCTATTACCACTGTCTTGGTGACTGAGAGGGTTAGGTTGAGGTGTGCAGCCAACAGCTCAAGGATAGTTAGGAGAAGACAGGGAATAAACCCTGTGAGGATAGCAGAGGGTGTATCTCAAAGAACTTGAAATCTTTACCCTAATCAGGTATATCACCATAGTGATGTATGGCCACAGAGTTCCGTTTATTTCGTTTAGGTTTATGAATATATTTAAACAACTTCAATACTCTCCTAAATATTGAGTTAAATGAAAACCTATGATAAGTAATACATAGACATAATTTTTTAATGCAAGTGGAGGCGAAGGAGGAATTCATTATATCTATATAGTATATAATTTTATAAATTCATAAAATTATATATATAGTATATAATTTTATATTATAAAATTTTTATATTATATAAAATAATATAAAATATATTATATAAATATATTATAATATAAAATTATAATATCTGTACTCACTTTGTCTTTACCATGATATAAGATGTGCTCAGTGACCTATCGACCCTTTCTAACCATTCTTGTGTTTTTCCTTGAATATTTCCTTCCCTGTATTCCTTACTTTAGGTTTTCAGTATTAGATAAATGGTTTTCACGTCGTAAACCATTTTTTATTTGATTATTTCTGGTGGTAAAATTGAGTAAAAAGCTGGTAAAGCTTAGAATTAAGGGAAGAGAATAACAATAAACAAAGCTCCCTTAATTTCATGGAAACATAATATTTCTCAATGGCCCAGAACTATAGCTTTTTTTTCCCATTTTCATCCATATCACCTATATTTTCTGAGGTAGGACACCTTCATCAGTCATTGTGAGTACACCCTTCGACCCTCCTCGTCCTCCTTCATTCCTGTTCTGTAGCTGCCTCTTGGCCAGTTTTTTCAGGAGAGTCATAGGAAGAACTTACAGTTATTACAGGGCTCCATGATGTGCATTTACTTTCTCACAAGTGTAATAAGTATAAATTTTTGTCGCTAAATGATGCACAAAACATAACTCAGTAGCAAATACCCTTTTTAATACTCTACTTACCTGAAGATCAGGTAGTTAGCTAGGATCAGGGAGTTGAAGTCAGTGAATAATTCGACTTTAAAATTTTGGGGGCAAGGACATCCCTATTATGATATAAATGAAATGAGTGCTGTTAAACACCTATTGTATCCATTTCAAAATAAAAAAAAAACATAAGGTGCTCTTAAATATTTCTTTTAACTGTTTACACTTGTCCTAATTGTATGATCATAAAAGCTTATTTATTTATTTATTTTTAAAAAATTAGTTGTCCAGTGTCGGTGTTCCTTTAGGGAGGGCATGTTTTTATCATCAGTATTCTAATACTTTTATAATTCTCTCAGTTTTATATTTTCATTCTGATTTTATATTTACATTGTGTGAACTTGGTTAGTGGATCTTCTCTGGGTATGTTAACAAATAAGGTTTCTCAAATTAAAAGGTTAAGAACTGACATGGTAACATGGCATGTTTACTAAGTTCTTGAGTGCTAGTGTGAGAGGTCAGATGGCCATTTATGACATTTGTAACCATCCCCAAACGGGCATATGGGTTCATGTATAAGGCTTTACAATATTTGGAGAGATTCAAAGTGAAGTCAAATAATAGTAACGCTGTATTTCTGTGGCTCTTGCTCTTACTTGCTCTTTCTAGGTTCTAAGATTGGAAGTGCAGACTCTTCTCACAGAGTGCTACACCCCACATGATTTCAAAGTTCCCACTGGGTGTACATAAGCTTCAAGGGCATCCTATCGGCCAGCATATTTTGCCTGTAGTTTTCTGTCTGCATCTTTAACTCCAGCTCAGGCCCTCTTTGGTGATACTTGACAATGAGGTTCATTTGCTTGAGCGATCCTGAGGACATCTTGAATTCATTGATACCATTTTCACTCTATATCCACCTCCTCGTGTCTACTCTTCTAGTTTAGAGTCCATGATTTGTGATGATTCCTACTACTTATTACTCCTTTGCGAATATTCTCCAATGTCTTTCCACTTTCTTCCTGCAAACCTCCACCTTCTCTATGCTTGCACTCCTGTAGCTGAATATTGTTGGAGAAAACGCACATGCTCACCCGTGTTGATGTCACTATACATGCATAATCATCAATTTTAAAACAAGACTGTAAACTCTAAGAGCTATAAACTTTATAAAATCACTTTCCTGCCAAATCATATCCTTTCATAGCCTGTCAAACTTCTTATTCTATATGTTTCTGTAGCTTCAGCGGTTGCCCTTTCCTTCCTGGGGAAAGTAGACCCTCATGTGTAAAGGCTCTCACCTTGCCATCACCAAGTCTTTATATGTGTAAGCACCTGTGCCCATCTTCTCCTATAATCTTAAAGAAGAGACCCCTCATCAAAGGTCAGTATATCCTCACTTGATTCTCACCAAATCCCTTTCTCCTTCTCAGGACTTTTCTCCTGCAATTATCTCCATTCTCCCCGTGTTGTCTGTTTCTCCCTTGCAAATGAGTGGTTATTCTCAGAGTCCATACACTCTCCAGTATCCACCAATTTAAAATTCATTTTCTTAACCATATACCCTTTCTTCATCTATACCCCACGTTTTATGAAAGAGGTTTTGTATTTATCTTCACTTCGTCAAATTCTGTTACATCCTCTCTCCATCTGGCTTTGTCTCCAAACCCCTTTCTGATTTTTCACTGATGGAATCAGCAAAAACACCTTGTTGCCAACATCAACAAATTACCACAAACTTAGTGGCTGAAATGACAGAAATTCATTCTCTTACAGTTCTGAAGGTCAGAAGTCCAGAATTAGTCTTACAGGAATAAACTAAAGTTTAAGCGGTTCTGGCTCCTTCTGGAGGTTCTGGGGAGAAACCATTCCTTGCCTTTTCCATCTTCTAGGGTCTGTCTCATTTCCTGATCCTGGTCCCACATCACATTCTCTTTCCTCCTCCTGCTTCCATTAACCCCTTGCCCCCTTTCTTCAATTCTAACTCTGTTCCTCTTGTGTCCCTCTTATGCGAATCATTGTGATTACCTCAGGCCCACCTGGATAATCCAGGCTAATGTAACAGTCAGCATCATTAATTTAATCTTGTCTGCAAAGCCTCTTTTGCCACATAAATTAACATTGACAAGTTCACGAGATTAGTACATGACACATTTGGGGAATCATAACAGTGTTCTTGATAAGAAGGTACTTTTCCTTTAAGTGGTGAATCAGAATCTCAGGGTCTTTTCTTTTCTCTTCCTCCCTCCCCCCTTCCTTCCTTCCTTCCATCCTTTCTCTTTCTTTTCCTTCTTCCTTCCTTCCTTCCTTCCTTCCTTCCTTCCTTCCTTCCTTCCTTCCTTCCTTCCTTCCTCCCTCCCTCCCTCCCTCCCTCCCTCCCTCCCTCCCTCCCTCCCTCCCTCCCTTCCTCCCTTCCTTCCTTCCTTCCTTCCTTCCTTCCTTCCTTCCTTCCTTCCTTCCTCTCTCCCTCTTCTTTTTTTCTGCCTCTGCCATCTCAAACACAAGTAAGTCAAACTTGCCATCCTTCCTTTCATTGAATACAAAACGGAAAGTGCATAGAGGATCACAAATGGAAAGTGTTTCAGGGTGAGTCCTAGAAGTGAATTACCACTTCCTCTTACATTATATTGAAGAGAAACCTTTCATATATCCAAATATAACTGCAAAATAAAAATCAAAAACAAATATGGGAAACATAGTCAACTTGTGTATCCAGATAGGCGTGTTTGATGATCGGCTTAGAATCTCTGATATATTATTCTAATTAATATTTTTTTATAATCTAAAATGAGAATTTTGAATTCATACCACCCTCCATCCTGATAATGGATTCAGATCTATTCACTGAGTGTTTCTTCTATTCCTTAATATCTTGTGGGTATTATTTATTCACTCAAAAATACCCATCACTTACTAGATATCAGAGATTAGAGCAGAACATATGTATTGCTTTGACGTTTATGTCTAAAGATAATGTTGGTTTAGTGTGAAGACATTCTGCAGACATGACAACTAAAGAATGTTTCCATAATTCGGAGAAGAGATGATGGTATCTTGGGCGAGAGTGGTGTATGGAGGAAGATGAGAAGGATTTGAGATGGTACGGGTGGCACGCTGGAGTGAGTGTTTAATCTGGGAGAGAAAAAGGAGTTAGCAGTTCTGTTATTTATAAAAAACAGGTGAATAGTGGTTACATTTGCTGAGAAACAAGAATATTAGGATTTGGTAAAATCCTAATAGGATGATGAGTTTATGTTGGATACATTGAGAATGAGGAAAACACCCAAGTAGATACACCCCAACAGTGTTGGACACGGAAGTCTGAAGGTCAGGGGCGAGGTCTGGCCTGCAGCTGTGGGCCTGAGAGTTGTGAACACAGTGAAGTTGTATGAGTAGATTTTGTTATCAGAAACACTATGTAGAATAAGAAGAGAGGAAGGCTTGGGACAAGACTGAATAATGACAGTACCCAAGAGAAGGACTGGTATACTTTTTCTGTATAGGGCCAGATGGTAAGTATTTTAAAATTTTGAAGGCCATATGATCTCTGTTGTAACTACTCAACCCTGCCACTGTAGCGTGAATGCAGCCATAGACAACATGTTAACACGTAAGCAGGGCTGTTCATTTTTAAAAATAACAATTTATCTACCAAAAAAAAAAACCAGTCCAGATTTAGCCCACGGAGCATAGTTTTTGAGCCCCTGCTCAAGAGGATGGGAAAGAAACAGTAGACCTAGAAAATAAAGAAACAAACCCCAAGAGAGTGTGAGCAAGGGAAGAGTGTGCTTCAAGAGGAGGAGGAGTCTGAATTTTAAATATAATGACTTAAGGTGGAAGACTTCAAGACCAATCTGACATTCTTTGCCCAATGTGGACCTTAATTATACGACATCCAAGAATAAATCAACAACTTTGTCCTTTATGCAAAATTGGAAACTTAATTATCTCTAAATTTCCATTTTGTAAAACTTGTTAATTTATGTAGATTATGGGACTTCCCTGGTGGCGCAGTGGTTAGGAAAATGCCTGCCAATGCAGGGGATACGGGTTTGAGTCCTGGTACAGGAAGATCCCACACACTGCAGGGCAGCTAAGGCTGTGCACCACAACTACTGAGCCTGAGCTTTAGAGCCCATGAGCCACAACTACTGAGCCAGCGTGCCACAACTAATGAAGCCTGTGCGCCTAGAGCCCGTGAAGCCACCACAATGAGAAGCCTGCACACTGCAATGAAAAGTAGTCCCCGCTCAACACAACTAGAGAAAGCCCGCGTGCAGCAACGAAGACCCAACGCAGCCAAAAATAAATAAATAAATGAATAAATTTAGTTATTTTAAAAATTATATAGATTATTAGATAAATTTAGAAATCCTTTTTTATTTTTGCATTTATTAAAAACACGTTCCTAATATCTACTTAGAGATAACTCACATTTTAACTTCAGAGTTAACAGAATATCCTTTTTAGCTTGTTGGCAGCTCCCGGCAAGTTTTGCAAAAATGTAGAAAACACTACATTTTTGTTTGCATGATTTTGGTTTGTTATTCATCACTTATGTGTGCAGAGCCACATGAGCTACCCAACTACTCAGTCTGTCTGGAGCCTCTATGCACAATGTCGTGTCCCCAGGTCCCACCCATGTACATAAAACATTCCCAACATTAGAATACATACACTTCCTTCTATAAGGCATGTACAATGATCACAGCTTTCTTTTGTGAGGAAATATGCCTTTGGATGTCCCATTTTTAGAACTTTGGGGTTCAGTTATTTTCTCAGGTTCCTCTGTCACCGTTTTAAAATTCATTTTCATAACCATATACCCTTTTTTTTAATCTATTCCTCACTTTTTACAAAAGAGTTTTTGTATTTATCTCCACTCCCTCAAATTCTATTACAACCCCTCTCCATCTGGCTTTGTCTGCAGCACCTTTCCTGACCTTTCACTGAAAGAATCAACAAAAACCCCATGTTGGCAAAATCAGCAAATTACCACAAACTTAGTGGTTGAAATAACATAAATTCATTCTCTTAACCGTTCTGTTCTGAAGGTCAGAACTCCAGAATGAGTCTTACAGGACTAAAACAAAAGTTTCAGCATATGTTTGGATGTCTCAGTTATAGAACTTTCGGGTTCAGTCATCTTCTCAAGTTCCTCCTGTCTCCCAATTATTAGCTAGTATTTGGCTCTAAAAGTGCACACCCTTATCTCATTCTTTTTATTTCTTTCCTAACTAAAAAATTTTAATACTTACGTGGTATAAATGATTACTCCATTCTTTTAAAATCTATTATTTGATTCATTTGCAGATTGATGGAGTATGTCTTCATGTAATTTTCATGGAGTCCGTGCATAGCATATTTTCATGGAGTCTTTACATATCAGTGAATATCATTGCAGTAACTTCACAGAAAAATGATAACTTCATTGAGTATATTTTTTGCCATACTCTTCTCTGTCTGTTAAGCATCACTCAGCTGGTGTTTTATAATATTTTTTAGATGCAGTATTAGATGCTTAAAGCCTAGTTTCCATTTCCTTATAAATAGCCCATTTTTTTTCTCTCCTTGGATCTTTGTAGAAATGTATTCTTTAAACATGTAACAAAAAATACCATATGTTTTTCTTTCAACTCATAGTTTTATCTTAAATATTTATGATTATTTTTATTCACTTTTTAAATTTTTTTCTGATAAAATGCCTATTGTCCCATCATTTTAGTCTCATTGTTCATTTTACTCTTCATAACTAATTGTATTTTCTGTGGTGAGATTCTAACTCTTTAAATCTTCCAATAGGCAGATTGAATTTACTAATTTAAAATTTTAATTTCTTTGCAATCGCAGCTTATTTCAGTCAGCTTTCTTTTCATCTCAGTTTATATATCTCAGTTTATATATAGTCTGTTATTTTCCATTTCATATTTTATTTTGTTTCTTACAGGCCAAATTTTTATTTTATATATTTTATATATTTCTGATAACAGGTGCAAATGATTTAAATTTTTCCTATAGTTTTTGGTATTAAATCTTTAAAAATTATTATTTTCCTATATATATATATATATATATATATATATATATATATAGGATTGCAGAAATTTTTCTTCATGCTCCCTCTTTTGCTTTTCCTTTAGTCACTTATAAATTCCTCACTGTCTATTTGAGTGTTAACACAATATTTCTTCAGATTTTTAGCTGAACGTCAGGTTTATACGTAAACCCCTATTTTAGTTAGAATTAAGACTTGTGTATTGAAACAGAGACCCCAAAATACAGTTGCTTAAGTAAGATAAAGATATAAGATAAAACTTAGTTCTCACGTAAGAGTCTGGAGGTCATTCAGACAGACAGGGGCTCAACCTGACAAGACCATCAGGAACCCAAGTTCCTTCCATCCTTTCTTCTCAAAGAATGTTTTTCTTATTTGTCAAGTCAAAGCTGGACCAGTACTATATCATGTTTCAGTCTGAGAGAAGGGGAAAGAGAGATAGTAAAGGCCAGGTAATTTTCTTTTAAGCTAGTTACTCAGAAGTTATAAGCATTGTTTCCACTCACACATCCTCATTGAGAACTTTATTACCTCATGACCACTAGCTGAAACAGAAGTTGGTTAATGAAATCTTTAGCTAGGTAACTATATGTTCAGTTAAAACTCTATTACTATGGAAAAAGGAGAAACGTAATTGGATGGAAAATGGCCCCAACCTTTAATGATTCTGTTTACAATTCTTGTTTTTATATTTTTTTCTATAAGAAGAACGTTTTTCTAGATAATACATATCAACCGTCAACCCACGTTTCTTGGAAGCACTAGAGTAAATGTTTCCCTAAGCTCTGCCGATCTCTTTCTTGACTTACTGTTGACTTCACATCTCAGAATATAATGCCTTGCTTTCTGCCGCCTTATACCAGGCCCTGTCTTATTGTAGCCCCTGAATGTTCATAAAAAGGAAGGGCTGATAGAATGAAATTGTCTTCAGCCCATTCAAAGAATCATTGAAAAATGTGCAGCAGGGACAATGGAAGCTGGGAAATGGGAGCAAAGGGGCGTCTGCTTTTGTGTATTGAATGACAGCAAAATGACACTATACAAAATGGCTAGAGATATTGGTTGGAAGGGAAAAAAGTTAGCCTCCTTTCTGCTAGAGATGAAAACACATTATTGGAATCACTGGGGAAAATGAGAACAGGATAAAAACTTCATAAGTTAGTACTCAGACACTGGAGAATTGGGCTTCCCTGGTGGCGCAGTGGTTAAGAATCTGCCTGCCAATGCAGGGGACATGGGTTCGAGCCCTGATCCAGGAAGATCCCACATGCTGCGGAACAACTAAGCTCGTGCGCCACAACTACTGAGCCCATGCGCCTAGAGCCTGTGCTCCACAACAAGAGAAGCCACTGCAGTGAGCAGCCCGGGCACCACAATGAAGAGTAGCCCCAGCTCGCCGCAACTAGAGAAAGCCACGCACAGCAACAAAGACCGAACGCAGCCAAAATAAATAAATAGAAACTGAAGTATTTTCTCACACCACACACATTCAGTCATTCAGTTATTTTCTCAGTGTTTAGAGGACATTTATTGCAATGAGGCCTTTCAGAGTTACACATTTTGGTATGAAACTGTTTCAGCTATAGTTAGTAATTTTTTTCCCAGGAGGGGGTTTATAGACTGGAGACTGTGTTTTCCTTATCAATATACATGAAAGAGGGCTACGTATTTTGAAACAAACAAAAAAAATCACAAAATTTTTTGGGGGGTGTGTTTAGAGAAATAGACTTCAGTTTTATGATATGATTACCTTACTGTGCTAAACGCTTTGGGGCATACAAAGATATATAAATTGCAGCAATAAAGTAAAGGGACTAATTTTCATTTTCTTCACAGTCATGCCAGTATTTGAATGGTGACAAAGAGATGTGTCACCATTATGTAGGCATATTATGCAGACAAAATTCAATCTATGAAGTAATTTCCTATGGAGAATTTAGTACAGGTAATTCCAATAGTACTATCATTTTAAAAATAACATTTTAGAACTTCTGAGGATCAGGTTTTTCATTAGAAGAATATAACTAATTTCCAAAGATAACTTATCCTTCTTTTATTGTTATTGGCAGTGGATTTAATATTGGTAAATTGCCAAAACCATTCTTTTCAAGTTTACTAAATATAATATGCACACACCTTTGCTAGTACTATTTATAGTTATACGTTAAGTGACAGCAAAGTGAAGAAACTGACTTTACTTCATTAAATGCATAAGGGACAACCTCAGTGATTGATGCTCTAGGCTAGGAAACAAAACATGTTAAATGTGTCAATCCTTCTTAATCAGTTAATTTATTAATTAATATAAAGTTAATAAAATTTAAGACAGTGCTCGTTTTAAGCTTAAAAATTATACAATAAAATTTATCTGGGTGAATAAATTGCCAAGGAATATTTGAAAAAGAAAACAATGATTGGGAACTAATTTCATTAATATGAAATTTTATATGTATATAAATAGAACCATTTTGATAACAGTTGTAGATATATACAAATCTGATAGACCAAGATGAAGAGTATGGAAGTACAGCCAATCATGTATGTCATTTCATGACAATTAGAATTCTAGAAAAAGATTTTAGATTCCTATTTCATACTACATAAGAATAAATTGCTAAGAGTTCTACTTCTGAGCTTTTAGTTAAATTTTTCTTTTAAAATGTTGAAATGTTTGTATAAGATGTAAAAGGCTTTCTTTATTCCAAATTATGGTATGTTATTCCTTTTTTTTGGTGTTTTTATAGTTTTAAAAAATGTTTATTTCTTCCTTGGGAATAGTATAATAAAATTTTTAAAATGAAATCATAAAATTGAAAGAAAGCATATTATGGGAAAATGGATGCAACATACATTTAAAGAAAATGAATTAGGGCTTCCCTGGTGGCGCAGTGGTTGAGAGTCCGCCTGCCGATGCAGGGGACACAGGTTCGTGCCCTGGTTCGGGAAGATCCCACAAGCCGCAGAGCAGCTGGGCCTGTGAGCCATGGCCGCTGAGCCTGCGCGTCCGGAGCCCGTGCTCTGCAATGGGAGAGGCCACAGCAGTGAGAGGCCTGCATACCGCAAAAAAAAAAAAAGAAAATGAATTAATATTCATAGTACTAAACTACATTTTATAAACAAGAGAATATAAAATATGTGTACCTGTAGTTTATAATAATATATTGTTTTTATTTATTCAGTTTAAATGATTTCCTCATTATATTCAAATTTTGGATTTCATTCTTTTTTTAACAAATAAATAAGAAGAAAATTAAATCAAATTCCTCTTGCCAGAAGAATCATATCCCTGTATTGAGTCTCTTTCTCTTACTGAAATATGCAGCAATAAATAGACTGTACATTTTTAAATGTACAATTTGATGCGTTTGAACATTTGCATACACCCGTGAAACGATTACCACCCTCAAAATGGTGAATATATACATCAACTCAAAGTTTCCTTAAACTATTTTGTAATCCCTCTCATCCCATACTCTCTCTACCCCTAGTTAACCACAATCTCCTTTCTGTCACACTAGATTAATTACTTTCTCTAGAATTTTAAATAAGTGGAACTATATGTTATGACCTTTTTTGGGTGTCTGTCTTCTTTCCCTCAAAATATGTATTTTAAGATTCATCCATGTTGTTGTGTGTATGAACAGTTTATTCCTTTCTGTGGCTAATTAGTATTCCATTTTATTGATATACTGAAATTTGTTTTTCCAATTATTGCTTGGTGGACACTGGGTTGTTTCCAGTTTAGAGGTATTACAGTTCTCTAAGGTAATTACTTAAGAGTGGAATGGAGAGATCATATGGTAGGTGTGTGGTTTAACTTTTAAGCAAATTGCCAAACTCTTTTCCAAAACGCTTATAC
Organism: Monodon monoceros; assembly: GCF_005190385.1. NCBI lineage: Eukaryota > Metazoa > Chordata > Mammalia > Artiodactyla > Monodontidae > Monodon > Monodon monoceros. The sequence continues at coordinate 7,832,963 of NW_021703774.1, read as the reverse complement.
AATCTTACATTCCTTCCAGCAGTGTATGAGAGTTCCAGTTCCTCCATAACCTCACCAATACTTGAAATAGTCAATGTTCTTCATCTTAAACGTCCTAATAGATGTAGAGTGGTAGCTCATTGTGGTTTTAATTTGCGTTTCTCTGATGTCTACTGATACTGAGGATCTTTTCTATGTTGTTATGTGTCTTCTGTATATCTTCTTTCATGAAGTGTCTGTTCAAATCTTTTGTCCAGTTTCTTCTCCATTGGCTTACTTGTTTTCTTATTTTTGAGTTTCAAGAGTTCTTTATATATTCTAGCCCTTTACCAAATATGTAACTTTCAAATATTTTATCACTGCCTTTGCTTTGCTTTTCATATTCTTAACAATATATGTTGAAAAGCAAACGTTTTCAGTTTTGATGGAGTCTAATTTATAAATTTATTCCTTCATGTATTGTGTTTTGGTGTCATATCTAAAACATTTTTCCTAATCTAAGTAAACAAGTATTTCTTCCATTTTTTTTCTTCTAGAATTTTAGGTTTATATTTAGGTATAACACTTGTTTTCAAATAATTTTTGTATTTGGTATGAAGTATGGCTCAGAATCCCTTTTTTTTCTTTTGACTAGGGAAATCCAGTTGTTCTAGCACCATTTGTTGAAAAGACTATCCTTTATTCTCTGAATTATATTTGCAACATTGTCAAAAATCAGTTATCCATTTGTGTTAGTCTCTTGATCTATTTGACTAATCTGTATGAAAACACAGCATTGTCTTTGCTATTTAAAAAAAATTTTTTTTTGCTTATTCTTGGCTATTTGACTATTCTAGGTCCTTTGCATTTCTTTATGAATTTTAGTATCAGTTTGTCAGTTTCTACAAAAAAAGTCTTCTGAAATTTGGATTGGGATTACACTGAATCAAGAAATCAATAAGGGAAAAATTGACATCTTATCAATATCGAGCCTTCCAACCCGTGAAAAAAAGATGTATCTCTATCTTTAGGTAGGCCTTCTTTAATCCCTCTCAGCAATGTTTTCTGGTTGTCAGTGTGTGTGTCTCACACACCTTTTTTTCAGATTTACTCCAATGGATTTCATATTTTTGATGCTATGCAAATTATACTGTTCAAATATAAATTTCAATTGCTTGCTGTTAGTATATAAAATTGAAGTTGATTTTTAATATGTTGATCTTGTATCCTGTAATCCTGATAACTAAACAAACATTAGTTTTATTAACTTTTTGAATATTTCATTAGAGTTCTGCCTGTATGATCATTTCATCTGCAAGTAATAACAGCTTTACTTCTTTCCTGTGTGGATGGCTCTTATTTATTTTCCTTGCCTTTTGGCACTGGCTAGCACCTCCAGTTTCATGGTGAAAAGAAGTGGCGAGAGGAGTCTTGTTTCTGATCATAGGGGCAAAGCATTCAGTCTTTCACCATTAAGTGTAATGTAAACTGAAGGTTTATGGAAGATGTCATTTATTTGCATTGAATGCATTCCCTGCTATTTCCTAGTTTGCTGAGACTTTTTATTGAGAATGAATATTTGATTATCAAATACTTTTTCTGAATCTGATGTATTTGTCAATTGATTTTTTTGTTAAACCAAACTTTCATTCTTGAAATAAATACTACTTGATCATGATATTAGCTTTTTTTCATATATTTTTATACTTTATTTGCTACATTCTGTTAAGCATTGGGCTTTAGCTTTGGACTATTTTCTTATAATGCCTTTGGGTGGGTTTGGCATCATGGTTATGATGTCCTCATAGAATGAGTTGGGGAATATTTACTCTTCAGTTTTTACAAGAGTCTTTATAGAATTTGTATTATTAATTCTTTATAAGTTTGATTGAATTTACCAGTAAATCTATATGGGTCTTGAGTTTTATTTGTGGGAGGCTTTTAATCACAGACATGTGTGTATTCATGTTACCTTTTTCTTCCTGAAAGTTCTTTGGTGTTTGTGTTTCTCAAGGAATTTGTCTGTTTAATGTAACTGGTTGAAGATTTTGGCAGAACTTGTTGATACTTTTCCCTTATAGTCTTTATAGTATATGTGGAATTGCAAGCTGTAGTGGTGTCACTTCTGTCATTCCTGGTATTAATAGTTGTTTCTTTTTTCCTGATCAGTCTGACGGGATGAGTCTCAATTTTGTTGCTTTTTCTCAAAGAACTAGCTTTTTTAATTCATTGATTTGGTTCATTGATTTTTATCAAAGAACTAGCTTTTTTGATTCATTGATTTGGTTCATTGATTTTTCTTTTTTTTTCTGTTGTCTGTTTCTATGTCCTTGATTTCTGCTTTAATCTCATTTCATTTCTTTTGCTTACTTTGGAAATAAGTTCTATTTTTTCCTAAGTTTTTTAAGGTGAAAACTAAGATTATTGATTTGAGATTTGTGTGCTTTACTTTTTATAAAATTTTTATTGGGGTATAATTGATTTGCAACGTTATGTTAGTTTCAGGTGCAAAGCAAAGTGAATCTATTATACAAACACACATATCCACTAGTTTTTAAATTCCTTTCCCATATAGGCCATTATAGAGTATTGAGTAGAGTTCCCTGTGCTATACAGTAGGTCCTTATTAGTTATCTATTTTATATGTAGTAGTGTGTCAATCCCAATCTTCCAATGTATCCCTCCCTCTCTTTTAACCCATGGTAACCATAAGTTTATTTTCTACATCTGTAACTCTATTTTGGTTTGTAGATAAGTTCATTTGTAGCCTTTTTTTAGATTCTACATATAAGCGATATCATATGATATTTGTCTTTCCCTGTCTGACTTCACTCAGTATGAGAATCTCTAGGTCCATCCATGTTGCTGCAAATGGCATTCTGTGTCCTTTTCTAATATAGGCATTTGAAGCTTTAAAATGTTCTCTAAATACTCCTTTATGGGCAACTAACAAATTTTGCTATGTTCTGTTTTCATTTTCATTCAGTTGAAAATACTTTATAATTTCCCTTGTGATATTTTGATATAAGCAATATTTTGTAGTATGTGATTTAATTTTCAAATATCTGGGGATCTTCCAGATGGCATTATATTATTTACTTCTAATTAAATTTCACTGTAGTGAGAGAACATTCTTTTTATGACTTGAATCTGTGCAAATTTTTGGAAACGTTTTTAGGGCCCCAAATATGGTCTACCTTGGCAGATGTTCCCTGACACCTGAAAAGCATGTCTACTCTGCTGATGTTTGGTGTTGTGTTCTCCATATGTCATTTAGATTCATGTGATTCAAGTCTTCCACATCTGTGTTTATAGTCTGTCTACTTGTTCTTTTGATTATTGAAGTTTGTAACCGGAATGGTGGATTTATTTAATTCTCCTTGTAGCTCTATCACATTTTTCTTCATGTATTTTGAATTCTGTTATTAGTGGGAAAAATTAGGATTATTATTTCTTCTTGGTGACATAATTTATCATTCTGAAATGCTCCTTTTTAGCTCCTGTTAAACATCTTTGTTCTGAAATCTACAGTGTCTTTCATTAATACAGCAGCTACAGCTTTTATTTTACTGTTGTTAGCATGGTATGCTTTTTTTCTCTCCTTTCACTTTTAACATATTTATTTTCATTTAATATGTGTTTCATATAGGTGGCATGTAGATGACAGTCTCCACCTTTTCATTGGAATGTTTGTTCTACTTACATTTAATGTGATTGTTGGCATATCCAGGCAAAACTTCTTAGGGTTCATTCTCAGTTTAACAGAATGCATTTCATCGCTGGATTATAAATCAAGATATGTGGGAGAAAATTGGTGTTAGAGAAGCTCGGAAAAGGTTTCCAGCACATTCTTTAATGCTTCACTGGTCAAATAGTTAAGCTAGACTGTGTGACCAATTATATCAGTTATACTAGGTGTAAGCCATCAATCCATTCATCTCTAAAAAGTGTAGACAAACAGCCCTGAATACCTCCAGGGAGTTTCAAAATTTAAACAGTACATTAAGTCACCAGACAGTCCATCTCTTTCCTATGTTGGCCAAGGGATGGTATCAGACATACAAGTATGCCCAAGGACAAAAATATTGCTTCCAGGGAGTTTTCATTTCTAAGGAGAACATTTGGTCTTTCACCATGAAGTATGATGTTAATTATACTTAATTATAGCTTGTTTGTAGATGCCCTTTTCCATCCCTTGGATTCTGATTTGCAACTTTGTTTTTACATCTTCTGTATGTATCTCTCATTTACATGTTTATAGTTCCTGCTACCTACTTGAACATATGGATTATAGTTAAAATAGGTATTTTAATATTTAATTTAATTTAATAAAATACCTATAAATAGGTATTTTACCAGTCTTGTCATCTGTATTGTTTTGAGGTCAGTTTTAATTGATTGTTTTTCCTGTTTATTTTGGCTCATAGCTTTCTGTTTCTTTGAATGCCTGCTCATGTTCTATTGTATGCCAGACAATGCAAATTTTACCATGGTGGGTGCTAAAATATTTTTAAGTTGTTTTGAGCTTTTCCTGGGATGCAGTTACTTGTAAATAATTTATTCTTTTGAAGCTTGTTTTAAGCTTTGTTAGACCAGATCAGATCAACCTTTTGTCTAGGGCTAATTTTGCCCCGCTACTGAGGCAGGGCCCATCTGAATTCTCTAACCAGTGCCCTATTTATTACAACGATTCTTCACTATGGTTGGTGGGAATAATACGTATTCCTAGTACTTAATGAGATCTGGTGATTGCTCTGCTTTTTCCTTTAGGGTTTCTTCCCTTGTGAGTCAGTTTTCTCACACATGTGTGCTAATCAGGACTCAGCTGAGGACTGGAGGGGGACCCACTGAAGATCATCAGAGTTGTCTCTTAGTGTAGTTTTCTCTTCTCTAGCACTCTGCCCTGAAGGCTGTGACACTTTCCCCAGAACTGCGGGAGATTGGTGGGCAACATCTGAGCTGCCCCTTTCTATGACTCTGGAAACTCACTTTAGGCGTTATCTGGGGCAATGGTAGTTACCTCATTTGCTCACTTCTCCCAAGAATCAGTGTAATGTGCTGCTGTTTAAGGTTTGAAGTCTATTTTTCATCCATTTTGTTTGGTGTTATTGTATTTTAAGGTGGGAGGGTAAAACCTGTGCCTTTTACTCCATCTTGGTCAGAAGTAGAAATCCATACTCCAGTCTTCTTATACTCACTGCTGGCATGTTCCATATATATATACATATGTATATAAATATATGTATATATATATATACACACACACATATATATGTGTATATATATATATAATATATACATTTCCCCATAATTTACTTTCATCCTATCTTTTTTATTTATATTTAATATCGTGTCTTCTGTAAATAGCATATGATTGGGTTACTTATCTATTTTGACAGTCTTTGCTTTCAATTGGAGTATTTATACCATTGATAATTTAATTATTGCTATGTTTCAATTGTCAACTGTAATTTTACTCTTTTCTCTATTGTACTTGTTGCCTGCATTTCCCTGTCCCTCCTTCCCTTCTTATTTTGACTTATTTAAATATTTGAGGAGTTCCATATTTACTTATTTATGGCTTTTAGCTATACCACTTTACCCTTTTTGTTTTTTAGTGGTTTCTCAATCATTGTTTTTATATTGTTTACAAATCTAATAATCTTTATATAACAGTACAGCAGTCCCTTTTTTAGCAATCATTTTTTCTTGATCTTTGATTATTTTGAATAAAATTGAACTGATTTAATTTTTAGTCTTAGCTGCTAACTCAGCTAGTAGGACTAGTTTTATCATCTAGGATGGAGGATGGGGTCAAAGATCTGGGTTGGTATATGATTGTGTTTCAGGCACAGATTTTATGTGAGGACATGGGCTATGAAGATCATATGATTTTAGGAAGATTTTACATAGCTAGTGATATATATGATGATTCTTATTTTCTTAATAACTGCTGTGAACCCTAATCCATTTTCTTCACTCGAAATAAGTTTTTCAGTGTTTCCTGGTTACTATTTAAATTTGCAAGGCTTGATTGGATTCAGCTGATCTCTTTATGCTTTATTGAAATTTAATAGCATCATATGTTTGACATTATTTTTTAATGACATTCCATTTCAATTTTACATTTCTTCTCTGTATTCTCATAGCTGCACAACCTTCAGCAATTATTTAATTTCTCTCAATCTCATTTTCTTTGTATGTAAGATGGTAATGGAACAGGTTCAGAAAAATGCTGTGAGCATTAAATGAGGCAATACGTGTCCAGTGCTTAGCTCAGGGGCAGATGGATCATAATTTTAGCTAAAATTGTTATGAGTAAAAAAATGCTGTTATTGACCTTCATATTAATGCAAGGACTTTGAGTTTTCTTTCCTAATGAAAGAACTCCATTTGTGATGGTGTGTTCACACACTCTCATTCAAGTCTTACTGGGATACACAATATATTTACAGTGGCTTTCCTCGCTAAATTGTCCTATGTCTCAGATAGATTGCCCTAACATGATCTGAAAACACCCTAGTGCACATGGGTGTTTTAGTTCACTTCATTCATTGAACCTGCATCATATGTCTACATTTTTTCTCCTCCTTACTGCTAGGTGTTGCTTCTACACAGATAGAGTGAAAATGACCGAATGTTCTTGTTTGGTTTGACTTTTTGAAATAATTTATCCAGCACTGACATAGCATCATTAACTAAAGTAGTAAAAGGGTGTAATGTGAAGTACAGTGTTTATTTGCTAGCACTAAAGGAGCAAAGAGTTTGAATTGGGTTGAAGTGAAATGACAAGGACTGTTTTTGTGTTGACTTTGTGGGATGCCCAAAATTATGAACAAATAATAGCTACCCTACAATCAAATATTACTCTGATGTTTCTCATTCTTCATAATTTGAGGTGCATGCAATATTTGATTAAGTTTTTATTGAAAATAATAGTTAATTCCTCTTGCAGACACAGTCTTCTCATTCATTAGAAACTTTAGTAATTTTCAATGACACTTCAAAATTTATCCATGGACTAATGTATGAGATTCCAAATATTTAACATGTTAAAGCTCACAGAATCACAAACTTGGTGACTGGACAGGGCACGTGACACCAAAGCCAGACCTCGTTTTTCATAAGAGTTAAGAGAGATAACCTTTCCAAACTAGCTAATAATGAAAATGCTACTACAAAAAAATGTGCATTAAAAAGCTTTCTGGCATGGACTGTTATTAATTCTGTGGGGATCAGCAGGGTAGAATAACTGTAAAAGTTTTAACAGGGGCTTCCCTGGTGGCGCAGTGGTTGAGAATCTGCCTGCTAATGCAGGGGACACGGGTTCGAGCCCTGGTCTGGGAGGATCCCACATGCCACGGAGCAGCTAGGCCCGTGAGCCACAACTACTGAGCCTGCGCGTCTGGAGCCTGCGCTCTGCAACAAGAGAGGCCACGATAGTGAGAGGCCCGCGCATCGCGATGAAGAGTGGCCCCTGCTTGCCACAACTAGAGAAAGCCCTCGCACAGAAACGAAGACCCAACACAGCAAAAATAAATAAATAAAATTAATAAAAGGCAGAATAGGTGATAATGTGCCCCAAGCACACTAAAAAAAAAAAAAGAAAAAAAAAGAAAAAAAAAGTTTTAACAACTATTCTTATTAGCACACTTTCTTAAAATAAATTATTATTTAGTGAACAAACTAGAGCAGTTTGGAATATCAGTAGAACTTTATATTTAACTCATTCAATTCTTGGCATTTTAGGCTTCATTGGAGCAGAGCAGTGAAAGGATTTTCTGCACTTATGATGTGTACTTTTCTGTTCCCATGTTGCATTAGCTTCAGCTATAGATTTCCACATTTTTTGTTTGTTTTAAAGCTATTCTTTAATACTCATTTAATGTGTTGGACCTAATCATGCAGTCATGGTAATCTATACTTGAGTAAAGACAATAGAATTGGACTCACAGCTGAAATTTAATTTTGTTCCAATCATTATACAAACAAAGCAATAAAACTTCAAAGTCATTATAAAATCTGGCAAATACACCTATATAAAAATGCACATGTGTCATATTAAGATATTCTTTCTCTTTTAGAATTAAAACTAAACTTCAATAAAAAACTTAAGTGAACCTTTATCATTTATTATAAAAATAGACAGAGATGAAAGGTAATAATACAAGAGCCCTTTTCCAGTTCTTTGACCACTGCTATTTGTATACCTTTTATTCTTAATATTTTTGAATACTTACCAATTTATAATGCTATTTAAACCTGAAGGGGCACTTTTATTACAAGTCCAATTGATTTTGGCTAAGCATATAGTATCTTTTCCCAAAGATGCCTAATCAATTTTCATTTAAAGATAGAATCAACTAATAATTAATTCTCTAGAATCTATCATTGTCAGGCAGATAATTTATGACTAGGGTTGCATTTCCACTGAAACAGAGTCATGCATTCACAAAGATTCATCAGTGCCAGTGATTGAAGGCAACAGTGGCTTAATTGTTTTGGAAAAATAATTTTCTACAAACTGATTTCTGCATATTACCATTCTGCAGTAGAAACAGCATCCCAGTAATTTTATGTTAATCTTATGAAAACAGAAACCATTCTGACTCATGGTTTCTTCAGAAAATAGCTTTACATACTACACTGATAAACATTTTCAGGACAGGCCTTGCAAATTCTCAGTCCAGATCCCATGTGTGAACTTTCATGAAGGTGTATATAATTTCCATATATTCACATTCACTGGTTCACGTTGTAAATCCCCTGCCAGTTCAGCTCCTTCCGCATCTGAAACACGTATTCCATTAAAGCATTCTCAGGAGGGGTTATCAGCAGAGATGGGAAGAACAAGCCCCATCTGGAGATCCTGTATTTATTTTCCATGTTTCAGTATAGCATATTTCTTTTTTGTGGGCTGTTGGTATTTCATGACATTCAAATGTGCATATGAGTGACTTTATCTAAGAAAACAGGAAATGTGGGATATTAGAAAAAAATAAAATTATATGGTGACACAAAAATATCCTTCTTATACTGGGTATCCTTCTTACACTTATATTGACCCCACTTATATTACATTGTTCGCAGCTACTTTCAAAGGTATACGTCAACATTTTCTGCCTCTTTTATCATTTACCTTGTCTAGTACAGAACTTCCTGCCTAATAACCTCTTAGCATGTTTCAGGCCCACTGTTCAGACTTGTTCATACTGCTTTTTCAAATGTGCAACTCAGTTATATCATTTGGACTCCTTTAAGCAGCAAATAACCTTGACTCAAACTGGCTTAAATGATAAGGAAAGTTATTGTTTCTCATCAGAAATAGTTCGAGTGTCATCTGTGTGGTCCCATCCTCTGTTGACTTGGTAACACCAATTCCAGGTCCAGATTTCCTATTTGGATACAGCAACATCCCTAGGAAAGTGGGGCTGGGACTGTTTTCCTCTATCTATACCTTAGGAACAGTGGATACTTTCCCAGAAGTCTTACCCTACATACTTCCTAACATGTCTAACAGACCAAATATGCCCATAAGCCCATTATTAAACCAGTCACCAGCCAGGGAAATGAGAGTCCTATAATTTAGACTCATAATTAGAGAAATCAGTTTGTCAATTCCTGTCGCCACGTACAAGAATACTAAAACATCTTAAAACACTGAGGCAGCAATCACAATTTAATTCATGTATTAATTAGGGAGGAACTTATTTTTAATAATGTTAGGTTTTTACATAATGGAAGATGACCCGTTTCTCCATTTATTGTTGTCCGGTTTTGTCATTTAATATAATTAAGTAGTGATTCTGCAAAAGGGTCTTTTGACATTCTTTTTTATTTACTTTGACATATTTTATAATTTTGCTGATTTTTGTTAATTCCATATCTCTTTGGTTAATGGTAGCAAAAAATGATTTATGGTTGAATTCTTATTGTTCTGATACATTTAGTAGAGCCTTTTAGGTTTCTAATGATATAATCTCATCATTTATCAAAAATGATAATGTCACTTCCCACCTTTAGTATAGGATTTTGTATTTCAGTTTCAGTGCCTTCTCTCATTGCATTAGTTAGAAACTTCTCATCACTATTCAGTGTCAGAAGCAATAAGGGCCAGCCCTGTCTTCTTTCTGGTTTTATTGAAACTGATTTTAGTAATCTTTATTAAAAGTAGACCTTTACTTTTGGTTTCTGCCTCAGTACTTATTGGACTTGGAAACTTTCTACTCTACCATGCTTAAAGATAGCTCTGGTATGGCTGCAAAATTTATCAAGTTCTTTCTAATGGTTCTTCATAAAATTGATCCTTAAGTATTTTAGTAAAAGGAATTTTGTTGACAGGTATTCTAATGATTGAATCATCTTTTTATTCATGGGATAAGTCCTAACTTGTCATGCTGCATTATTCTTTTAAAATGCTGCTGGGCTTTTTTGTTAATCATGTATTTGTAATTTATCATTTGTTTTTATAAATACAATTGAGATGTTTTCCTTTATTAGTTTGTGATAAGAGGTTTGCATACTAGCATTGCAAAATAAGTTGGCAGGCAGTCTGCTCTATACGATGATCTGATATATTTTCATATCCAAGGAATTATCTACCACTTGAAAATTAAATTTCAATCGCCTTGCATTCATTAAATAATTTATAATAAAAGAGTGACCTCTTACTGAAACTTTCAAATATTTTTTTTAGTAAACACCTCAGCATTTCTAAATAATATAATTTTACTGCTCCTTTTTTGCTTAATGAGGTTAAATATCATCTACTGTCATTTCTGTGGAAGATGAGGATTTAGCACACTTTTGCCAACACCTTCCATTTCCATTTCTTCTATAACCCCAGTATATCCTCTATCGTGTGTCTCCTTTCCTGGTTTATCCTTGTTTCAGAAATTGATAGGACTATGTAATGAAGGACCGCATGAGTTTTTACAAAAAGATGGATTTTATTCTATATGAAATAGGGAGCAGTTAGAGTTTTTTAGTCGAGGAATGGCATAATCTGATTTCATTTTGAAACGAAATTGAGTTATTTGTAGTGAGGTGGATGGACCTAGAGTCTGTCATACAGAGTAAAGTAAGTCAGAAAGAAAAACAAATACTGTATGCTAACACATATATATGGAATCTAAGGAAAAAAAAAAAGAACCTAGGGGTAAGATGGGAATAAAGACAGAGACCTACTAGAGAATGCACTTGAGGATATGGGGAGGGGGAAGGGTAAGCTGTGACAAAGTGAGAGAGTGGCATGGACATATATACACTACCAAACGTAAAATAGATAGCTAGTGGGAAGCAGCCGCATGGCACAGGGAGGTCAGCTCAGTGGTTTGTGACCACCTAGAGGGGTGGGATAGGGAGGGTGGGAGGGGGGGAGACGCAAGAGGGAAGAGATATGGGAACATATGTATATGTATAACTGATTCATTCTGTTATAAAGCAGAAACTAACACACCATTGTAAAGCAATTATACTCCAATAAAGATGTTAAAAAAAAAAAAAAGATCATTCTTTTTATTGTGTGGAGATATTTTAGGAAGCCAGAAATGGAAATGGAAGTAAGGAGATCACATGGGGAGCTATTGCAGTGGACTAGGTGATAGAGGGAAGTGGTTTGAATAGGGGAATAACACTGGACACGAAGAGAGTAGACAGATTTATAGTTTGATGTCGAAGCAGAGTCAATGAGACTTGTCATGGATTTGATGTAGGGGCTGAAGAAGAGTCCCCAGTGATGACTCCCAGGTTTTTGCTCACAGCAAATGAATACACCGCCATTTTCTCCGATGGGATAGACTTGGGAGGAATAGGTGGAAGTGGGTTGTGGGTTATTCCGAATTCTGCTTTGGGTCTGTTTACTTTGAAATGCCTGTTGTGAACTATATTTAAGATATTTTTATTTTATCCCATCTTTGTGAACATCCCTTCTAAGTTTTCCTTACGGAATCTTTTTCCTTTTCCTTGTGAGGTTTCATAGTATTTTGTCTGTTTCTCATCCTACATCAGGCACAGTAAGTTCTATCTGTTTCTTTGAATTCATCCCTTATCCACCTTCCTTTCTATTTGATGCTTCAGCTGTATATAAGTATCTGTACCATGTGTAAATATCTATAGGTTCTCAAACAACATCCTCTTGTACAGTTTTTGCACCAAAAACCTCTCACCTTGAAACGTTATTGATGTTGACTACGGAAAATCATCTTTGAAGCCCCAGATTAAATATTTTAAATTAGAATATAATTTTCTCTAGAGTTTTTTTTGTTCTCCTTATAAAACTTTCTCCATTACTACACTTATTGTAATGTATTGTTATGCCATTATCCATGTGACCGTCTACTAAAGATGATGAGCTTCTTGGGAATTGTGGTTGTGTCTTATGCACTCATTGGACGGCACCTATGATAAGCCAGGCACACTTGTGGAGGAGCACAGTGATATTAATGGTTCCTGACTCCAAGGACCTAACAATTTGGTGTAAAGAAAATAACCAAAAACTGTCAAATAGAGAAATAAAATACAATGGAAAACATAATAAGGAAAATCAACATCTTTATGAAGTCAGGTAAATTCTCCCTGAGTATTAGAGGAAGTCATCCAGATGTGATGCAAGTTGACCCACAAACTGGATGCAGGCAGTCAGAGTTACTGCATCCTTCCCCCATTCTTAGAATGCATATTCTGCCCAGGGTTCCCACAGCTGCGATCTTTTCAAGGACACAGACTCCAGAGAGCAATGTGTCCTTGAGACCATCTGGACAGTAGATGTGACTGAACCCTTCAGACCTCCTAATAAACTCTTAAGGTTCTGGAGGATGGGTACAGAGATCTACTCATCATGCAGCTGCCCAAGACAAGCCTGGTAGGTTCGCTTGCTTATTAAAACTGCTGTCTACAAATCTGGAGTGGTCTGCCTCTTCTTTGGTCTCTCCTTCTTCTTCTGTATGGGGACCAATTTCAGATTTCACACAGAAAGCTCCTGAGTTTGCAAACCAACACTGAGGGAAGCCTAATGAAGTAATGTCTTGAAGATTGAATATAAGTTGATTAAACCAAGAATGTGATCTAAGGGTAGGCAGTGTCCTAGCCAAGGCTACAGCAGGTGCCAGGTTCCCGGGTGAGAGAGAAAGCATAGGTATTTAAGCAATGAAAATAATTAATTGAATTTGAAATCAAAGAGAATATGTAGCGGGAAGTATATTTGGAACCAAGCTATAGATTATACTATGGATATTTTAAAATCTATTTTGACTATGTCAAATCTGAAGTTGCCAGCTTTTTCTGTTTGTAAATATACATATGTATCATGACCAAATTTTTCTCAAAATTGGTTTGATTTTTCTCAGTTGCTTTCCCTTGTTTATGACCTTTTTTTTACATTTTTTGAAAATGTAAAAAATGGAAAGATTATCTAGTTTCTGTGCTATTTTAGACAAAATTTAATGTCTTAAAGACATGAGGGGACATTTAATATTTTAAAGAAGTGTATGAATGGGAAAAATACACTATTTTTTGTTAGATAAAAAGGAATAAGATATTAACAGTTTTATCTATTCACCTATATATTTCAAGCACCTGGCACTTAGAAGATATTCAATAACTATTTGTTGAATGAATGAATTAATCCAGGTTAAATACCTTTATATGTAACCATTAACTTCTTTGGATGAGTTTCTTTCTCCTAAATTTTCAACTGGACATATAACAATTGCGGATACCATTTAGAAAAAGGCAACATAAGCGTTCAAATTTTTTATAATATTAAAAAACTGTTTTTACTTGTGAATCTTTCCATCTTTGGACTGCTTACAAACATTCTTTACATATTTGCACTGAAAATGACCATAATAAAATGGAGTCTGTTTTGTGTATTTTAACTTTATAGCATAGATATTTAGTAATTTTATATGTAAAATACATTTTATAAACATTTTATGATTGTTCTATTTACTATAATTGAGTTAATTTTAAATAAAATATTAATAATTTCTCCACTATTATTCACCTGTTTTTAACAAATTTTTGTTCAAACATAATTCCACAAAGATGTTGTTATGCAATGATCTTTGAATTCTGTGAATTATAAACTTAATTCTTTTATTAATGTAATGATTTTATATCTAAATTATACATATACTCATATTTTTCTTCAAAATTGAACCAATTTATAAAACTATAAATTTAGAAAATAAACTTCTTTTTAGCCTTACGAAGATTTGTATCATTATTGAAAACAATGTTTTGCTAGCCTAGAATGTAAAAGTCATCACTTAACTTTTCTTCATATTATCGAAGGTAAACATTTTCCCAATTTTTTACTCACTTTTTATTTTCTCTTGTTTTCACTGTTTATATGTTTCCAAGTTTATTATTGCGACCTGTCATTTTTCTTGTAAACCTGAATGAATTCTTTTTATAAAACACATGTGGACTCTGTATCACATGTGAAAAAATTTATTTCTAGAATATCTTTATTGTGATTTAAATTATAATCCACAGAGTTTTAAATTCTATATGTTTTATGTCAATATTTTATTGTTATTGCTTAAAGATAAAATTGTTATTTTATTCTTTATTTGAACATTGAATTCTTTGAACGAAGTATTTGAACAAATTCTTTTGCTGTTTATAGTAAAGCCCGACAGAAATGGTTAACAGCAGGCTTACCTTCTGTTCTCTTTCCTTCCTAAAATGATGTCCCTGGTAAAGAAAAAAAGATGTCTTGGTCAAATGCCCTTGTAAACACACTGACAGAATTCTTGTCAGATATGTTAATAGTATTTACTATTGGGAGAATCCTTATCTGTGAAATGCATTTAGCAGAATATACCTGGTTAATCTAGTATTTCTTATGATCAAGAAACAGAAATACAGAAATGTATTAACTTGTGGAGCAGTGCTCCCTAGAAAAAGTCATGTAAGCTTTGTAACTCTAAGTGTAAAATGGAGGTATTTCAAGTCTGAAACAACTCCCTCTTGTGTAATTGATAGGACTGTATTTATTACGTAGAGATTTCAGTGTTGACTTGAGGTGGGCTAGCAGCAGTCCCAGACCACTGTTTTGCCTGAGCTTTGAAATTACTGGTATTATTAAAATTGCTTAGTAAGTGTAGGTATCACCTAATCACTGATACATCTGAGTGTCATTTGATGATCCAATCTTTGTGTTATCTCATGAGGTGAATTGCAATTATTGATGTTAATTTTACTAAATATTCTTCCATTTCCTCATGTTTTCAAAAAGCTTTCACATATATATGTATAAGCGTGTGAAGCACGTGTGTGATTATAGTCTGTGGACAATATTACTTTTTTCCCCCATCAGTGTTTTTTATTTTTAAATTTATTTTATTGAAGTATAGTTGATTTACAATGTTGTTAATTCCTCCTGTAAAGCAAAGTGATTCAGTTATACATATCTGTATATTTATATATATATATATATACTTTTCATATTCTTTTCCATTTTGGTTTATCACAGGATATTGAATATAGTTCCCTATGCTATAGAGTAGGACCTTGTTGTTTATCCATCCTATATATTATAGTTTGCATCTGCTAATCCCAAACTCCCACTCCCTTCCTCCCCCACCACCCCCCTCCCCGCCGTTAGAAACCACAAGTCTGTTCTCTATGTCTGTGAGTCTGTTTCTGTTTCGTAGATAGGTTCATTTGTGCCATATTTTAGATTCCACATATAAGTGATGTCATATGGTGTTTATCTTTCTCCTTCTGACTTTACTTAGTATGATAATCTCTAGATCCATCCATGTTGCTGAAAATGGCATTATTTTGTTCATTTTATGGCTGAGTAGTATTCCATTGTATATATGTACCACATTTTCTTTATCCATTCATCTGTTGATGGACATTTAAGTTATTTCCATGTCTTGGCTATTGTGAATACTGCTGCTATGAACATAGGGTTGCATGTATCTTTTTGAATTCGTTTTGTCTGGATATATGCCCAGTAGTGGGCTTGCTGGGTCATATGGTAATTCTATTTTTAAATGAAACAACCAACAAGGGATTAATCTCCAAAATATACAAACAGCTCATGCAGCTTAATATCAAAAAAACAAACAACCCAATCAAAAAATGGGCAGAAAATCTAAATAGACATTTCTTCAAAGAAGACATACAGATGGCCAACAGGCATGTGAAAAGATGTTCAACATCACTAATTATTAGGTTTTTAAGGAACCTCCATACAGTTCTCCATAGTGGCTGCACCAATTTACATTTCCACCAACAGTGCAAGAGGGTTCCCTTTTCTCCACACCCTCCGCAGCATTTGTTATTTGTAGACTTCTTAGTGATGGCCATTTTGACCGGTATGAAATGGTACCTCATTGTAGTTTTGGTTTGCATTTCACTAATAATTAGTGATGTTGAGCATCTTTTCATGTGCCTGTTGGCCATCTGTATGTCTTCTTTGGAGCAATATCTATTTAGGTCTTCTGCCCATTTTTCAGTTGTGTCGCTTTCTTTTTTGTTGTTCAGTTGTATAAGCTGTTTGTATATTTTGGAAATCAAGCACTTGGTGGTGGCATCGTTTGGAAATATTTTCTCCCAGTGCACAGGTTGTCTTTTCATTTTGTTTATGGTTTCCTTCACTGCACAAAAGATTATAAGTTTGATTAGGTCCCATTTGATTATTCTTGCTTGTATTTCTATTGCCTTGGGAGGCTGACCTAGGAAAACATTGGTACAATTTATGTCAGAGGATGTTTTGCCTATGATCTCTTCTAGGAGTTTTATGATGTCATGTCTTATATTTAATTCTTTAAGCCATTTTGAGTTTATTTTTGTGTTATTCTGTGAAGGAGAGTTATAACTTCATTGAGTTACATGCGGCTGTTTGGTTTTCCCAGCACCACTTGCTGTGAAGAGACTGTCTTTTCTCCAATGTATATTCTTGCCTCCTTTGTCGAAGATTAATGACTGTAGGTGTGTGGGTTTACTTCTGGATTCTCAATTTTATTCCATTTATCTGTATGTCTATTCTTATGTCTGTACCACAATGCTTCTATTACTGTAGCTTTGTACTAAGTGTTGAAATCAGGATGTGTGAGTCCTCCAACTTTGTTTTTCTTTTTCAAGATTATTTTCTCTATGTGGAGTCCCTTGCAATTTCATATGAATTCTAGAATCAGCTTTTATATTTCTGCAAGAAAGGCTGTCAAGATTTGATAAGGATTGCATTGTATTTGCAGATTTCTTTGGGTATTATTTCCTTCTTAAAAATAATAAATGTTCCAATCCATGTACATGGGATATATTTCTTATTTAGATCTTCTTTAATTCCATCAGCAGGACTTTAGTTTTTGCTATACAGGTCCTGTACCTCTTTGGTTAAATTTATTCCTAAATAATTTGTTTTGTTGCTATTAAAAATCAAATTATTTTCTTAGTTTTCTTTCCAGAGTATTCATTGTTAATGTAATGAAATACAATTGATTGCTGATTTTTGTGTGTAGATATTGTACTCTGCAACAATGTTGAATTTGTTCATTAACTTTAATAGTTGTGTGTGTGTAAACTTTAGAATTTTCTATGTATAGAACCATGCTATCTGTGATTAGAGATGGTTTTACTTATTCCTTTCCAATTTGAATGCCTTTTATTTATTTTACTTGCCTAATTGCCTGTCTACAACTTCCAGTAAAATGTTGAATAGCAGGGCCAAAAGTGGGCATTCTTGTCTTGTTTCTGATCTTAGGGTGAAAAAAGTCAGTCTTTCACCATTGAGTATGATGGTATTTGGGGATTTTCTTATAAATATCCTTCATCATGTTGAAGAAATTCTCTTCTACTCCTGTTTTGCTGAATTTTTTTTATCATGAAATGTTCAAATATGTCAAATGCTTTCTCTCCATAAATTGAGATAATCATGTGTTTTTCCCCTAGTTCTCTTAATGTGGTGTATTACGTTAATTTTTCTGATGTTAAAATATACTTACATTCCTGAGATAAATATCACTTGGTCATGGTGTATACTCCTTTTTATATACTGTTGAATTCAGGTTGCTAGTATTTTGTTGAGAATTTTTTGCATTTATATTCATAAGTCTTATTGGCCTGTAACTGTTTTTCCCCTTTAATGTCTTTTTCTGGCTTTGGTATCAGGGTAATGCTGATCTCGTGGAATGAATTAGGACATGTTCCCTCCTCTTCTATTTTTTGGAAAAGCTTGAGAAAGATTGGTGCTAATTCTGCTTTTAATGTTTGGTAGAATTCAGCAGCAAAGCCATCTGGTACTGTACCTTTCTTTATTGGGAGGGTTTTTAATTAATATTTCAATCTCCTTATGTGTTACAGACCTGTTCAGATTTTATATTTCTTTTTGACTCAATTTTGGAAGTTTATGTCTTTCTAGGAATTTGTCCATTTAATCAAGATTAGCTGTTTTGTTGGTATACAGTTGTTCATAGTATTATCCTATAATCACCTTTATTTCTATAAGTTTAATAGTAATGGTTCTACTGTCACTTTTGATTTTAGTAATTTTCATTTTCTCTCATTCTTCTTAGTTAATCTAGCTGTAGGTTTGCCAATTTTAAAAAAACTTTTCTAAGAATCAACTTTTGGTTTTATAGGTTCCCTCTATTATTTTCTATTCTTAATTTTGTTTATGCATTAATCTTTATTATATTCTTCCTTCTGCTAGCTTTGAGCTCAGTTTTCTCTTCTTTTCCTGGTTTCTTAAGGTGAAAGTCTGTATTATTGACTTGAGAACTTCCTTCCTTTTCAATGGGCACTTACAGCTATACATTTACCTTTGAACACTGCTTTTGCCTCATCCCATAAGTTTTGTTATGCTGTGCTTTTAATTTATCTCAAAAGTATTTTCTCATTTTCCTTGTGATTTTTTTCTTTGAACCATTTGTTGTTGAAGAGTTTGTTGTTTAATTTCCACATATATGCAATTTTTCCAGTTTCCCACTTGTAATTGATTTCTGTTATTGACTTCATTCCACTGTATTTGGAGAAGATAGATTGCATGATTTTTAGTTTGTTAAATTTTACTTAGATTTGTTTTGTGGCCTAATATTTGTGATCTATCTTGGGGAAATGTTTCATATGCATTGAAGAGAGTGTCTATTTTGATGTTTTTGGGTGGAATGTTCTATATTTGTCTGTTATGTCTAGTTGGTTTACAGTGTTGTTCAGTTCCTCTTTTTCCTTACTGAACTTCTGTATAGTTATTCTATCCATTATTGAAAGTGGGACATTGAATACTCCATTATTGTAGAACTGTTTCTCTTCATTTCTGTCCATTTTTGTTTCATATATTTTGAGCCTCTGTTTTGAGGCTCTGATTATATTTGTTATATCTTCTCGATGGAGTGATGCTTTCTTGAATATATGATGTCTTTCTTTCTCTCTTGTAACAATTTTTGACTTAAAGTCTGTTGCATCTGATGTTATTATAACTACCCAAGCTCTCTTTTGGTTACTATTTACATAGTATCAGATTTTACATCCTTTCACTTTCATCCTATTTGTATCTTTGGATCTAAATTGAGTATCTTGTAGACAGCATATGGTTGGGTCATTTTTATTAAATTCTAATCTGCCAACTCTGCCCTTTGATTGGAGAGCTTAAAAATTTACATATGAAGTAATTACTGGTAAGGAAGTACTTCTGCCATTTTGCCTTTTTTCTATATGTCTTATACAATTTTTATTCTTTCTTTCTTTTCCTTCAATACTGCCTTCTTTTGTGTTTAACCTTTTTGTAGGGCATGATTTTAATTTCCTTCTCATTTCTTTTTCTGTATATTTTTAAAGATTTTTTTCTTAATGATTACCATGGGGATAAATGGATAAATTTATTAAAAAATAGTTTGAATACCTACTTAAGTTTGATGGTATACAAGATCTTTGCTCCTATACTACTTCATCTCTTCCTCTTTGTGTTATTGTCACAAATTATATCTTTCATATGCTGTGTACTCATTAACATAGATTTATAATTATTATGCATTCATTTGTCTTTTAAATATTATAGAGAACAAAAATGATTACAAACCAAATATACAATAATACAACTTTTTTACATTTACCTATGTAGTTTCTTTCACTGGTGTCCTTTATTTCTTCATATGGCTTGGGTTTACTGATCTGTTTGGCATTTCTTTGAGGCCAGGTCAAGTGCCAGTATTTCCCTCTGCTTTTATTTTTTTCTGGTAATGTCTTTATTTCTCCTTCATTTTTGAAGGTTACTTTTGCAGGATATGAAATTTTTGGTTGACATTTTTTCCCAGCACTTTAAATATGTTATTCCGCTGCCTTCTGACTTCCACAGTTTCTGATGAGAAATTGGCTGTTAATCTTACTTTGGCTCCCTTGTAAATGGCAAGTCATTTTTTCTCTTGCTGCTTTCAAGTTCCTC
Organism: Monodon monoceros; assembly: GCF_005190385.1. Taxonomy (NCBI): domain Eukaryota; kingdom Metazoa; phylum Chordata; class Mammalia; order Artiodactyla; family Monodontidae; genus Monodon; species Monodon monoceros. Next base: position 7,812,607 of record NW_021703774.1, on the reverse strand, counting down.
TCCTTATCTTTCAACAGTTTGATTGTGTCTTTCTGTGAATATTTTAACATTGATTTTATTTGGAGTTAGGTAACCTTCTTGAATGTGTAGATTCATGTATTTCATCAATTTTGGAAGGTTTTCAGACATTATTATTTCAAATATTATTTCTCCTTCATTGCTTAGTCAGACTATTTGAATTTCTGCCTTAGCCTTCACTTACTGTTTAAAGATAGCCAGAGGTGGAAGCTTATCCTCTTCTCAGTTCTTTTCTGAGAAGTCATCTAGCTTTGGGCATGTGCAACAGACTTCCGGAATCCCCATACAGGAGTTCTTTAACAGCATTATTTCAAAGGTATCTCCTCCTACCCCAGCCTCTTACTTCCTAGGCTTTTTGGTCTGTCTGCTGCTTGCCCCATCTGTTTTATCTTACCCCAGATGGTAGCAGGTAGTATATACCTTTAAATTCTTTCAATAATTGCCACAGAGCGGTCATTCCAGCCCTGACAGAATTCCAAAGGAGGGGAAACAAAAACAAATCCTTGAGAAGATTCCATAGGGGGCTACAAGACAGGACTTGGTGTATAATAATAATTCTTTGAGAACAAGATCTGTACTCTTGTTCTTGCACCTCAGTGATACCAGGAAGTTTCATAAGAAACATGGTCTTACATCTCTATGGTCACCTCTGTTCTAGGTAATGAGGGGTGGGTGGTAGGCAGGTAAGCAAAATTCCACAACATTCTCTTACAAAAGTTGAGGAGCTTATTTATTTATTAAGCATTCCCTTGATTTTTTGTAAGATTTTTATTAGATTCCAATATTCTGAAAAAGTTGATTCTGACAGTTTTTGCCAGATCAATCACTGTTTCAGTGGAGGAATGGAACTTAAGTGCTCCCTACACTTCCATTTTCCTTGGGAGCACCCTAATAAGTGTATTATTGTTTGTGGGAAGGTTACTCATTTATTTGCAGTTATCTAATAAACAATTTAAAAAGTTTAGAATGCATAGAATTTGACCAGTTCCCTCAGATTTTCAATATATTTTCATACATTGTGACTGGCTAAGATGACTAGAGAAAGCTGAAATAAAGCTAGTAGTACAAGAAGCTTAACATATTTGCTCTAAAAAAATCTATCAAATACTCAGGAGTGATGGCATGAGGTCCCTCTGAAAATGAGGCTGGATGTGGGTATGCAAACAGTAATATCAGTTGAAACTTTGTTTAGTAAGTTGCCAGAAACTGGGATTATCCTTCTCATAGACACACACACACACACACACACACACACACACACACACTCTCTCTCTCTCTCTCTCTCTCTCTCTCTTTCTCTCTCTCTCTCTCTCTCTCTCTCACATAAAGACAAGTGCCAGCAGAAGTCTAGAGGTTTATTTTCTGGGGAAGTTGACCTCAACTGAATTTGAACTGCTGAACTATGAAGTAGTTTGTACCATACACTAAAGAAAAATTAAGTAAATTCTCTGTACTGTAGAGTGAGTCACTTATTCTTCTAGGCTTCCATAGTGGTAGTGGTTTCCAGGTAGGAAATTGATAGGCTTTTCTTCTGGGAAACCTAACTAGCTCCAAAGAAACAATATAAATGTACTATTGTTTAGTGTCCTCCTCACCGAAGTGACCCAGCAGGATTACTCTATAGTAAAGCCAACAAATCAAAACATCCTGGTTCTGCACCATGGCGTTTCCTTATAGTTTTTAACTGCTGTCTTAAATATGGGAAGACGTAAATGGGTCCCTAGACATCTGAGAAGAGCTTTTAACATGAAAGACCTAGATTAAAACAAAGAGAAAATATGTGGAAGGTGTAGAGAAATAAAGTTATTTCCTCTCTATTTTTTGATAAAAAGTATGGCCATGGCTTTTATTTTTTAATGCTTTGTTATACTCAGTAGGTTAGGGTATTGTTTTATGTTGATGAAGATTTAGTTAGAAGTATGTTTTTTATATTTATATCAGCTTGATTAGTTTTGGTTTTAAAAAATTCATATGTAACTTCTAATTACTTTCTAAAATTTTGGAAATTTTTATGTAATGATGGAATTGCTATAATTATTTTCCAAGTCTGACCTAATATACTACTAAATATGTCTAGTGCTGGTCATTTTTGAATAGATGCTAATGTGTGTGTGTGTGTGTTGAGGGTAAAGGGTTGGACACTGTGTAGAGAGAGAATATTCCTTAGTTATCTTATTACTTTCCTAAACTCAGTCTTCTGCATTTTTCACTTTTTAAGCTATTATATTGGATTATTGATTAATTTTTTTTTTTTTTTTTGCGGTACGCGGGCCTCTCACTGTTGTGGCCTCTCCCGTTGCGGAGCACAGGCTCTGGACGCGCAGGCTCAGCAGCCATGCCTCACGGGCCCAGCCGCTCCGTGACACGTGGGATCTTCCCGGGATGGGGCATGAACCCGTGTCCCCTGCATCGGCAGGAGGACTCTCAACCACTGCGCCACCAGGGAAGCCCCGATTAAATATAAATTATTAAAATTAATTCAGTTTTTTGATTTATAAACACAATAATTATGCAGAATTTTTCATTACTTTATATATTCTGTCTTATCTGCTGGTTGTTAAGTTACACTTTTTTCTAATTTTGCTTACTTTAATATTTTCTTAATTATATTTTTAGAAGTTTATTTTATCCTTAATCATAAGAATCTGTATAACATGTAAGAGAAGACATGTTGTGAATGAAAAAATAATTTTTTTAAAGTATTGCTCTATCTGTTTTCCGTGATTGCTGACATCTGAAAAGTATATCTAAAAATTTCCTTTGAGATATAACTAATTATTTTAAATATCGGTGTGCACTAAGAGCCTTTTCTTTTCTTTGAGATGATTCCATAATATTTGATACACTGATATAGGTTATTTACTCAGTTTTTAATTTTCCCATCGGTAAATTCAGCAGCTGTCTATAATCACAACATAATAGTTTAGAACATGAAAGGAAGTCTACCATAGTTAAATGAACCCACATGGGGAATTTAGATAGGCTGAACACTATTACCCATTTTGGGCGACCTCCATCCTGGCAGCACTGATGCCTGTAATCCTTAGAAGTCCCTGTGATCAGGAATAAACTCAATTGGTTAGGTGTTTAGTTTGCTCTGCTTAACACTTGATTATTCAGTTCTGTGTGTCATAATATGAAGTTCAGAATAATTTAGGGTGAAAATATTTTTCATTCCCACAAAGCATTTGCTACAGAAATCCAGTGCACATATTGGAGGCACATGGTATCATTTCGTGGTATCATTTTTCAGTTTCCAAAGCAATTCTTCAGGTGAAATATGACTTTATGGTTTAAGGAGTCATATTTACCACAAGGTAATGGGATATTTTAGAATATATACACAGCTGTATTCTAAAGAGTATGGGTACTTTAAAATATTTTTTAGTGGGGATAATTAAAATAATGTTGATGGTCCTTAGAGTACAAAAATGTGATTCAGTAGAACACTGAGTACAGAGGCACTTTCTTCCTACTAGCTCATGACAGATTTTAGACATGTAGTTATTTTATTTTGGAAGAAGAAAGATTTTCCAAATTGAAAATAAATATTTTAATGTTGGAGAATTAAGTAGGCTATTATCACAATGATGACTAGAAAATATTAACAGATCACAATTGTGACATCGTGTCATGAATGGTCTATACTTGATTCATTTTTAACAGATATGGCTAAGGATATATTTAAAAGATGAGGAGCAGCAATGCCCTCTCATTGACAGGGAAATAAACTACCTCCCAACAGGTAGACATAATCGTAAATGTTAAGATCTCATATTCTAATGAGACAAGATGAATTATGGTAGAATTGAGAGTGACATTACACAACGAGGAAATGGTGAGTGAAAGTTCCCATTTATTCAGGAAATTGAGTCATTGTATGCTCCTGAACTCTTTACGTATCCCCATTTTTTTGGTTCAATTCTTGTTCTAGTTGGCTAGTCTTTGATTATTCTGTCTTCCCTCAAGTCTTTGCAAAGGCAATGATAGCAGTTGTGGTGTAATACAGAAAATTTCTAATGTTTGTTCAAGCGATGGACACCTTTTTTGTCCCCTAAATGAAGTATTACTCAAAATGCCATATAGACTATAACAAAAGGAGAGCCCAAGTCATCCTCTGCTTACCATTGCCCTTGCTTCCTCTGGCAGTGTTTCATGAACTCTAAAAAAGGAATCAGTTGTTCCTAGGTAAAAAAAAAAAAAAAAATACTGTATTTTGGTTTGTTTTAAAGCCGAGGCTTCCTCTCTAAGTAACTGCAGCATTTAAATATATTTTTGGAAAGACGTGTCTGATTTGACTTGCTACCGTTTTTTGATTCACATAGATTTTATGTTGAGGATCATGCATTTTGGTACAAGTTAAAGTGTGGTACGATAGCTAAACAGATTTAACACACTGAGAAGTGTATGGAATTTTTTTTACACAATACCAACTGCTTGGTTGTTTGGAAATGTTTGCCTGTGGGTGACTATGAACAGAGAATTTGAATACTATTAAAGACACACATTCCATCTTCACCAAGAGGGATTTTCCATTATGACAAACAGAAACATCTTGCTAGGTCAGAATGACTAACCATTACTTACATTCTACTTCTACTACATACTACTTCTCATGAGTTACAACTGTGTCATCGACGTATTCCTCTCTCATGCAATGTTTGGTGATAATGCAGTTAAAACTTCCCTGTTCTTTATAAACACTGGGAGTTAGTTTTAATTTTCAGTTTTACTTTTTATGAATTAAAAAAGTATATCTACCATCATTAGGGAGTATATTTTAATTATTAGATGGTGAAACATTGCTAAAAGGACATATCGTTAAAATAAAATTTCAGCAAGGAATCTAAATCAGATGTAATTGGTACAATTATATCAAAGTCCTAACTGTAAGGTGACATTTTCAGTGAGAGTTGCTGTGATGGAATCTCAGGCCCAGGTATTAACTCATGTTTGTTCTTTATTTAGGAGTATGGAGAGGGTAGACAAATTTTAATAAAGCAATGACTCTAGAATTAAATCCTTTGATGAATGACATTTGAGATTTATTGTATGTTCTCTCTTCCCCTTGGATCCACATCCACCCCTCTCCTGCCATTTTTAAAAGTGATTAGATCATTCACAGAGCACATAGAACAGATTTGTTTTCCCCTTTTCCTATGTTAAGTGATTTTATATCAAGACTAATGAGACGAATATTTTCCTACAATTTATTCTTAGTATTGCATATCCTGTACTTGAATTGGTTTCATTAATTATGCATCTAGCATTCAAGAGAAGATGAGATATCCAGGAAAATAAGATGATGTTTGCTTTAAAAACTCTTATTAACTTAATGTTGGGTCCAAATGAAACCTGTTGTAAGGCCTGGTAGGACTGTGTTGCCATAAGTTTCATTGATACTAATCAGATCCTCTTTGTGCTAATGACAAACTACAGTGTATTACCTTCTCTCATCTGCTAATTTTAATTGAAATTGAGATTCTGTGGTTGTGTACTCATTTCTTGTATTTGATTCGAATATGTGTGTGCATTCAATATTTCTTCCTACAATATAAGGAGTACCAATTCAGTCTTGTGTGTGTGTTTGGATATGGCTTGTTTATACAAACTCCTTCAAATACCAATAGCTAAAGGCTTGAAAAATTTCTATATAATACTACATCCATTATTGGTTGGTTATGAGTTGTGCTGACAGTTCATGAAAAAAGCCTTAACTTAATATTAGCTTATTATTTACCTGATGTAGGAAATACCCTTCTTTCTTGAGTTTGAATGACTTTTAGATTAGATATATGATATCATCAGAAATTTAGGTAAGCTTATTACTTTTAAATATTTTAATACAGAACATTTGTTGTTTTCTTATAATTTACATTTCAAAACAAAGGGCAGAGGTACAAAAACTATAGAGAGCATTTTTATTTTTACTTATTTTTTATATGAAGGAGATATATTGGAGTTTCTTCCTTGTTTATGGAGTTAGAAAATGTTGATGCTTTAAAGATAATTTATTAAGAAATATTTGACAGATGTTATGTCTTTAAGATTGGTAATACAAGGGTCTGTTTTGTCTTTTTGGTTTGTTTTTTGTTTTGCTGTTAGGTAAATTGCGAGCTTACCACATATCACAAAGGCTTGATTTTGTCCAAATAAATGTATTAAATCTGCTGCTAGAAAGCCCAGTGAAAGTGAACACTTGGTTGAGTCTGTAGGGAACAGGTCCCCACTGAGCCTTTACAGAGGAGCAACTGTTTAAAGAAGAATGGAAAGTAGAACAGACACAAAGTTAAAAGACAAATGTGCAGACTCCTGCTTTTAATGGTATTCCAGGGTTTAGCAAGCCATTAACTTTAGTGCTGTAGAACTGCTGAAAGGAAGATTTAAAAATAAAAGTTGTGGCTATCCAGGGACTAAGATGCTGAAGGATCCAGAAAGATCATTTGCTGTTATAGAGGATCTCCAAGCATGGAAGGTCAAAGTCAATTGAGAAGATATATGGAAATGGTAATTGATTCCCCCTGAAAAGCTGGTGGCCAGTACAGGGAAGGAAAATAAATAAATTGGTAAATCATTGGTGTTTTAAATATTAGGAAAGCCATTTGTAAATCTTTACAGCCTATCTCAAATTTTCTATATATTTAATAAGGACAACTGCCTTTGTGCAAATAAATTGTCAGTAGTTATTGAAAATGAAAATTGTCAGCATTATTGAAGATTTGCTTATGCAGTACTGGGGGAAATTCTCCATGAAATACCATATTTCATCCTGCCAAAGTATCAATCTCTGGTGCACTTCTACATCTTCTAGAATAAGTAACCTTGGTGTATAATCCCCTAATACCTACTGTTACCCATTTTGTCACTCATTCTCCATCTCTTGTGTGAATTTTAAAATATCACAAAGAGCCAGAAATCTTGTTCTTTTGAAAATGATACATTGGTTTTAATCCTGAGGTTGTGATCAAATTTTTGACTGATGTGGTGTACTGTTAGTATTTTTAATTTTTAAAAATGCAAAAATAGGTCTGGCTTTCCTTTCAATTTAAATCTGCTATTTCAAAAGTAGAGAGGGAAATCCTATCTAGGTTTGATTAATTAGCAATAAAGATGGTTTCCAATAAATCTTTGCTTGTGATTCTTCTTCATATAAAAGGAAACTGACTTGGAGCCAAGTTACCAGCAAGAAATAAATGCCCTTTACTGTTACACTTATTCAAAGATAGGTCTTGGATTGAAGCCACCTATGTAAAAGGAACCATGCATGGTTCATGATGGAAGAGAGTGCTGTAGATGAAAATGGAAACTTGCATCCTACCGCAGGACAGAAATGAAAAAAAAAAAACAAAACTGACAATGCCTGCCGGGTGCCAGATATTTCTATATACACTAACACACTCCATCTAAAGTCAAGTGCTCTAAATCACCAAGGAAATAATACCATGTATAAAGTACGATGCATAATAACCACAGAGTATGGTTCTGGAGTCAGACTACTTGAGTGTGAATCCCTGCTCTGTCTCATACTAGTTACATGACGTTGGCAAAATACTTATTTTTATGTTCCTGTTTCCTTATTTGTAAAATAACAACACTGATAAGGTTTTAAGGGTTATAAGAGTTAATATTTACATGGCTTTTGGAACAATGCTGAACACACACAACTGCTAGATGAAGGTTTGCTATTGCTATTTATAGAAGATAAAGATTTAATATCATGAAGTACTGCCTCCTATTGTTATAATCTTTAAAGATGTTATTTAAGCCTAGCTTGAAAAGAAAATGTATATATCTTAATAGCAACATTAGTATCAATATTATTAGATAATACTTAATATTAATACAATTAATTAATACTTAAAATATTCACTATAATAGAATGTATAGCATTGTTTTCAGTATTACGAAATAATGTATTTGTGATTAATTGATTACATGTTATAGAAAGATTGACGATATATACCTAAACAAATGACTACAGTTTTAATTGGGTTCTTCCTGATTTTCAGTTTGCTTCATGGCACATGGACTTTAAAGACATTCTGATGCCTGTAAAAGGGAATCGAGCAGTTTCGTCATATTGTTTCCCAGATATTTTGCGTTTATAGATAAGGCCTGGGAATCTACGTTATTAAAAATTCCTAAAGACTGAATGAATATCAGTAGGTTGGGACATAAAGTATTTTTAAAAATAAACCTACATGAGAATAGTTTGTAGATAAATTTCACAAGGTCTTGAGGCAATAATGCTGCTTCCTATAGACATTAACATAGAAATAGAAACTAATTGTATAATAGATACAAATTATGAATCCATATTTAAACGTCCAGTGGAAGACTTTCCGTCCTATAATTAGTTTCAGTTCTACAAGAAATTATGATATACTCTATGATTATGTGCCTTTGAACACCAGTGAATATTTAATTTATGTTTTGTTGCACTACTCTCATGTCATATGAAAATATTTGTTCTCACATGTGTCAGATTATATTCTTTTATTTGAAAGCAATCTTTTTTTGAGCCCTGTGTATTATTTCTAAAATGGGTCAAGAATAACAACTTCAAATAACTTGAAATATCTTCTGCTTTTGATGTTGAATAACTGCTGACATATGATTTTATAAATAGACTTTATTTTAAATATGGAAATTCATGGCTTTGTAGTAGTTGAAAATGGGATCTTAATATCTTATAAGCAACTTCTTTTTCCATTTATAATAGAATAGTAAGTAAGCAATGAATTATTATTAAATTTCTTCAGTATATCTGATATTTAGCACATTTAAACATAACTTCCTCCTTTAATTATTCTGTAATATTTTCTGCATATAGATTAAGTTCTTAACTACATAAAAAGAGATAATTATTTTAATAACAATAATGTATGAGTTGATATTTTTCTTGACTATACCACAGAATAAAAAAAGGAAGTGATTTAAAACCTTTAATGAAAAATTATACCTGGATTTAATATTCTTTTGCTTATGCACTAGTAATTACATTCATTAAAGTTTTAATTTCAAGCAATATTGCCTAGATAAAATTAAGTAAGCATCTCCTGTTAGTATCTGTTTATATACTGAACATCATTGCGTTTTACCCTTCATTTCTTGTAATCTACATTCAATTATAATTACTTTTTCTCATTTAATGCTAACCCATATTGTAATAATGCTGCATGTACTGAAAAATTACATAGAGAGCTGCTGGAAGATGTGAAATATTTATTGTACATATAAAATAAGCTTTATATATTCATCTTAACTGAATTTCAATTTGATAAGAACTATGTCTTCTTTAAAACATTATATTAATAAATCTTGGAATAAATAGGTTGCTGTCTTAGATAAAGGTTTATATATCATTTGCCAAATTCAGTCAACATTTGTAAAATTATTATACAGATCATTCTTGATGGATAATTCTTGATATTCCATTCAATAATTGCTAAAATAGTTTCTTTGTTTATGGAGTTGAGGCTGGGTGATGATCCCAAGCAAACATGATTCATCTTCAGTAATGAATTTGGCTCAATTTTTTAAACCTATATAAAGGAAGAAATTGAATTTTTAAATTTCTTCCAGAATCTTCCCGATGCTGCCTCTGACAGTGATATCCATATTGTATATTGTACACTCTTCATTCTGATATATGTGAAGAAAGGAAAGAAAAGGTGGGAGAAAAAGAGATTTGCAGGGGAAAAGAATATACAATAATTATGATAATGAAAGGTGGGTGTCTCCTGTAGGGATTATCACACAATGAAAAATGTTCTTCAGTCTATGGAAAAGGGGATATAAATGCCTCCAAAATATAAGTGGAATAGATTCTTGATGGATTGGGATAGACTTGCAGTTACCTACACTTTTTTTTTTTTAAAGAATTCTGTTTTACAAATAAAACCTAATGAATAAAATGGATGATACAAGTAAAAAATAAATAAATAAAATCAGCTTAATATGGAGGAAACACAATTATAAAAACTAAAAGAAGAGAGTAGAGATTTACCTTCCCTGAACTTGCTCAAGCCAGTCAGTTCATACTGATAGAATTTTTCCATCCAATTCTGATTTTACTTTTCTTAACTAGATATAACTTAATGCCATCTTTAAAGGAGATATCTGTGTTTTATTACTTTTTTCAATTGTGGTTAGTATCAGTCATTACAACAGTCTTAACTGTGTGGCAGTCTAAATGAAATGTGAGACAGAGTAATTAATCATATTTACCATATTTCTTTATCATATTATTATTACTATTATTTTACTTTTGTACTGCACAATCTACAGAATATTGGTAGTTTAAGTCAACCCTGCAGAGTTTAATTTTATCTAATGTAAGAAATTAGAGCTTTGAGGATGAGCAGTATGTTTGTTTTCACTTTTACATGATTTTGAATATCAGTCAAAATGGAAAAACCATTTGTGATATATTTGTAGATAATCCATTCCCAAATTAATGAGGTAAATGTATTAGTCACAGATAATGTAATTATGACCCAGAAATTAATGTAAATCATCTTCGAGGCAGGATGAGTGAATGACTCTTTGTAAGTTAGAGAAATGAAGGAGAAAAAAAAAAAGTTAGGTCTTTAGAGAAGAGTTTCCATGCAAATGTTTTATTTATTTTTTCAATAGGTCCATTATGTCTGAGCAGATAATTTCATAATATCCAAAGTTATAGCCACATATATATTTTAGATTTTGCAGAAATGTTTGTAGGATTTCTTAGGCCTACATTTTAGGTCCACAACTCAGGCAATGTGGCAGGTAAGGGAACTACAGAATTCAGTGGGAAAAAATAAACAAACAAAAATTGTCTTACTACTTCAGCTTCAATGAAAGAGGTGAAGACTTTATAGAAGTTTGAGGTTTGAGTAGCCCAAAAAAAAAAAAAAGCCTATAAATTCCATTTGCCTAGTTAATATTTGTTTTATTTTTACAATTAAATTATTTTTAGAATCATATTTCATTAGAAATGGGAATAAATTAAAATGTCCACAAAGAAAATTATAGACAAATATTGTTAGAAATTATAAATACAGTTGGCGTAAGTTTATAAAAACTTAGACTAAGAAAAATAAAGGGTAAAAAAAAGGAGTGATGTTATAAAGTCATCGGTTGTATTATGAAAAAAAAAGATAGGCTCATATGTACAACTAAAAGACAACAGAGCTAAGGCAGTTCAATGAGAGGACAATTCTAACATTTCATTTTAAATATATAGTATTTGGCATGATAGGGCATTGAGGTAGATATATATATATACATATATATATAGTAGATTGTTAGATAATTGGACTCAGGGGAGACATGAGGTTTATATCTATGTATTCACCTGTCTGTATCCTTTTATCTTCACATGTATCCTCACATACACACAAATAACATAAATGACATATCCATGTATATATGAGAATATATGTGTATGCATATATGAACATCCAAGAATGTGCATATAGACTTAAGTCTATGGATATGTGTATGTTTGCATGTTTAGCAGGTCACATGAATACAAATAAAAATGAAGCTACAAGATTTGTTGTAATCTGAAAAAGAAATGTAGACTAAGACACAGAGTGCTGAAGATTGCCTTGAAACGTATTCATATTTGAGGAGTGTGATGGACAAATGGAATAAGAGAAGAGGTGATTGATGATACAGAAGGAAAGTTAGTGTAGTGTAGCAGTCTATTCTCACGGAAGCCAAAGGATGAGAAATTTTCAAAAAGCCTAAACGTGTTCAACTAGCAGCTCAATGAGGCCTTCATCACTGGGGTTAGAGTAGACTATTGAGAGTCAAATGACAGAGCATGAAGGGACAGGGACGGTGAGAAACGGAGGTAGCTGGTATGGATTACTCAGTTTAAAAGTTTGCCGGTGAAATAAGCAAGTAAAAAATTGTCTTTAAATTTTGTCATCAATTTTTTGTGTTTATAATATCTTATGATTTATGGTTCAGCAGAAATATTATAAACTTTTGAGAGTATTCACTAATCTGAGACTTCAAAAAAAATGCTTGAACGATATGCACAGAAGTTAGGAGCTATAGTCTAGCTTGACTTTGTCATGCATTTTGTTGCCAGTGTGGCTCTAGATAGTTCACAACCATCTCAAGGTTCAGGATACTCATGTGCTAAATGTTAAGTCCTACTTTATTGCAGAATATTTATAAAAGTTAATTCCATAGATGAAGTTGAACATTAAAATGAACTGCATTGATAACAAAGAAATGTGTCAAGTAGAGTCTACAATTTCAGGAATTAGTGCAAAAGTAAGGAAAAGACATGGATAAAGGGGGGGTATCCTTAAGTTTAGGGAAGGTATGCCTTAATTATAGGCAAGCAAGAAAGAAACCATGATGTGGAAAAATTACTGCTTCAAGGCCTGAATGGAATTTAACTGATTTAGGTCATAGAGAAAGCAAGAAGGGATGATATCTGCAGCATACTTTAAGAATTAAAACAACTTTCATTTTATTAATTTATGTTATTTGCTTTGGAAAAATATATCTGGAAAATATAAGCAGTGTCTAGAGAAAAACAGTGAATTAGATTCTGTGGGAGTAAGACAGTTTCAAGTTATTTAATCTTGGATTTCCAGTGTTACATAAATGCAAAATAAAACAGGTGGTGCAAAACTTTATCTAGGTCATGCTCCTCTGTTGTTTTAAATCATTTCTATTGAATTAGGCTGGCTGATATAGTGCATGCCTGTTTACATTGTTTTAAAACATGCTTAGAGTTGGGTGGAGTTCCTGAAATTTAAGAGAACAATGAAGTCAGGGATAATGATACTTCTTTTGAAACAAGAATAAACGTGAAATACCTGTTTTTTAATGGATATTTATACACTTAATGCAGAGATATATTTATTAGAAGGTTCTAATAATTGTTCACTTTCATGTTAGTGAAAGGGAGGCATAAGACATACTCATAATGATTCAGCATGGAGCTAATGGAGAATATCCCTTTAATCATGAGCTTATGCATCTCCTCCTACTCATCCAGTGCAAGAAGTGCTGATAAGCAGTAAAATGGACAGGTTTAAATTTCAGAATTGTCTGCATTTTGGAGATATTAATTGTTAGGAATTAAAGATAGAAAACAAGGGAGAAAAATTTTAAAAGTGACTTGTCAATCGGTGAACTGAGTGTACACTTTGCTAATCATGACCCCATTGCCTTTTTTAAAAAAAGGAATTATTATTAAATTGTTCAGTTAAACTCAATATTTGTTAACTAAGCATATATCTTTTTCTGTACCTCTGTACCTACCTATATGTCTTTATCTTCATCTATATCAACCAACATTTATTGTTTGTTATACTCAATTTTAAAATGGCATTTTTCACAGAACTAGTACAAATTATTTTAAAATTTGTATGGAAATACAAAGGACCCCAAATAGCAAAAACAATATTGAGAAAGAAGAATAGAGCTGGAGAAATCATGCTTCCTGACTTCAGACTATACCGCAAAGCTACAGTAATCAAAACAGTATGGTGTTGGCACAAAAACAGACACATAGATCAATGGAACAGGATAAAGAGCCCAGAAATAAACCCACACACCTATGGTCAATTAATCTATGACAAAGGAGGCAAGAATATAGTCTCTTCAATAAGTGGTGCTGGGAAAACTGAACAGCTACATATAAAAAAATGAAATTAGAACATTCTCTAACATCATATACAAAAATAAACTCAAAATGGATTAAAAACCTAAATGTAAGACGAGAAACCATAAAACTCGTAGAGTAAAACATAGGCAGAACACGCTTCAACATAAATTGCAGCAATTTTTTTTGGATCCATCTCCTAAAGGAAAGAAAAGCAAAAATAAACAAATGGGACCTAATTAAACTTAAAAGCTTCTGCACATCAAAGCAAACCATTGGACAAAATTAAAAGACAAACTACTGAATGGGAGAAAATATTTGCAAATTATATGACTGGTAAGGGATTAATATCCAACATATATAAACAATTCATAGAAGTCGACATCAAGAAAACAAACAATGTGATTAAAAAATGGACAGAAGAACTGAAGAGACATTTTTCCAAAGAGGAAATGTGGATGGCCAACAGGCACATGAAAAGATGCTCAACATTGCTAATCATCAGGGAAATGCAAATTAAAACCAAGATAAGATATCACCTCACACCTGTCAGAGTGGCTATTATCAAAAAGATCACAAATAACAAATGTTGGTGAGGATATGGAGGAAAGGGGACACTCCTACATTGTTAGTGGGAATGTAAATTGGTGCAGCTACTGTGGAAAACAATTTGGAGGTTTCTCAAAACACTAAAAATAGAACTACTGTAAGACCCAGCAGTTCCACTCCTGGATATATATCCCGAAAAACCCAAATCACTAACTAGAAAAAATACAGGCACCCCAATGTTCATAGCAGCATTATTTACAATTGTCAAGATATGGAAGCAACATTAAGTGTCCATCAACAGATAAATGGCTAAAGAAGATTATGCTAAGTGAAATAAGTCAGAAAGAGAAAGACAAATATTGTACGATGTCACATGTGGAATCTAAAAACTACCACAAATTAGTGAATATAACAAAAAAGAAATAGACTCCCAGATATAGAGAACGAACTAGTGGTTACCAGTGGGGGAAGGTGGGGGAGGGGCAATAGAGGGATGGGGGAGTGGGAGGTACAAACTATTGGGTTTAATTAGGCTCAAAGTTGTATTGTATATCCTGGGGAATATAGCCAATATTTTGTAATAACTGTAAATGTAGTATAACCAAAATGTTAAAAAAATGTGCTTTTTTTTTTTTTTCCTCAACGGATTCTATTTTTCCCCATGTAGACCTTTTTTCAGCTGGTGTTATGTTGAGATATTTCAACTGAGGGAGATACTTGACTTTTATATATAACAGACTGGAAGGAGCAACTCAATTTATCACATTGATTTTTACTTAGGTGGGCTCCTTTTCATGTGTCTTTTAATTTAAGGCCAATTTTGTAAAGGATTTGTGTTGAATTTTCTTAGCTCACCATGTGTCATGTAATAAAGGTACATATTCATAAATTTACCTTGATGCTTTTATATTCGGCTTATGACATAATTTCTTTTTATTATAAAGCCTATTGGCTCTCATCCTAAAATTAGAAGTCTTACTAGAACCCAGAAGGATAATATTCTGTTTATCTTACTTATCATATTTTCAACTAGTCATTAAAAATCAATTGTATTTATTATTGTATCAATTGTATTAGTGTATCATTCAATATTACCGGCTTTAAGTTTTTGACTCTGTTACTCCTACATATTGATTATGAATATATCAAATAAAGTCCCGGGCTTCCCTGTTGGCACAATGGTTGAGAGTCTGCCTGCCAATGCAGGGGACACGGGTTCGTGCCCCGGTCCGGGAAGATCCCACATGCCACGGAGCGGCTGGGCTTGTGAGCCATGGCCGCTGAGCCTGCGCGTCCGGAGCCTGTGCTCCGCAACCAGAGAGGCCACAACAGTGAGAGGCCTGCATACCGCAAAATAAATAAATAAATAAAGTCCTAATGGTCTTAGTATTAAATTTATTAAAATGTGTCCGTTTTAAGAATAGGTTTTATGACAAATTAAAAGGAAGTCTATTTTAAACTATATCCCCTTATCTCCATTTATTATACAAAATTAATTCACAAAAAAATTGTTGAGTTCCATAAGGGCAAAATGATAAATCATGAAATGCACCACACCTCTTAAAATTTCTCACAATTAAAAAATTGCCAAATCGGTGGAATAGCTGCTATTCACTCTGATTTGTAATACACTTAAAAAACATTATGTGCCCATAGATGAAATAATATTTTTTGCAGATGTTTGGGGTTCTGGAAGAGGGGAATAAATTTAAAGAGGGTGAGAGATGTAATTGTGACATATTCTTAACTGATTCATGTAAGTTGGGTATGGGAAGGGCATTTGGGTAATCCCTTAGCATATTTTAGCATATAAATTTTTATGAATTACCACTCAAGAGTCATTGCTTGTTCCTTAGGTTAAGCAATTTCTTAGATGGTACCAGTAGGTAGTTCATCTTTTGTCCATTATTTTTTATTTGAAAGGCTGATGCTTTCATGAAAAAAATCTATTTCGTGTTGCTCTAGAAATTGAGTTTGTCCAAGGTGTTCATTCTGGATGGTGCTGATTTAAAATATTATCTCCTTTTGTGGCAAAAGAGACAGTAGTTTTAATAGTTGTACAAGGTGCAATGAAAGGGTGTGATTTTGTTTTTAATTAAAAAATTTTTTTTAACATCTTTATTGGAGTATAATTGTTTTACAATGGTGTGTTAATTTCTGCTTTATAACAAAGTGAATCAGCTATACATATCTCCCTGTGCTATGCGGCTGCTTCCTAGCTATCTATTTTACATTTGGTAGTATATATAAGTCCATGCCACTCTCTTACTTCGTCCCAGCTTACCCTTCCCCCTCCCCATGTCCTCAAGTCCATTCTCTATGTCTGCGTCTTTATTCTTGTCCTGCCCCTAGGTTCTTCAGAACCTTTTATTTTTTTTGATTCCATATATATGGATAAAGAAGATGTGGCACATATATACAATGGAATATTACTCAGCCATAAAAAGAAATGAAATTGAGTTATTTGTAGTGAGGTGGATGGACTAGAGTCTGTCATACAGAGTAAAGTAAGTCAGAAAGAGAAAAATACTGTACGCTAACACATATATATAGGGATGTGATTTTTGATATAGAAAATATACTGTCTATATCCAATGTCAATAAGTAACATAGTTTTGTTGCACATTACAAGTAATTTTTTCCATGAACCCCTTATTTTCTTCTATTGAACACTCTATATTTCTCTTTCTTCATAGCCATGTTTCTTCAGTCTGTTTGCTGTTTCCAGTTTCTTATGTCTCACTCAGATTTCTACCTTCTGCCTTCTAGCACAAGCATTCCACTAAAACACCTCTCTCTGAAGTACCAGCAATTTCCTTATTGCCAAATCCAATGGGAAACCTTTCATTGTCCAATTTTGAGGTGCTAATTTATGTTGAGTTTTTTTTTTTGCTCCCTGTGTTTAAAAATTTTCCTTCCATACCTTTAAGATGGCAGCATATCCTGAGACAATACCATCAGGGAAGAGTCTGTGACATAGTAGAAAAGAAAAATATAGACTTTGCCTCCAAAGTCTTATTTTAGAAATGTGAATGACATAAGAAAATGGATCCATGGCTTAGATACCATGTTTTGGAGAAGTTCTTGTGAAAGATTTTGCCTCAGTTTTGCAGAAGGGAAAAGAGAGACAGGTTTGTGGGTCCCAAGAGCCCCTAAAAAAGAAAGAACATGTATCATTTTTTCAGCAATACTTTGGGAGAATCAAGAGCACCCTGAGCAGGAATAATTATTTGGGCTGTCTGGATTATTTACCCATCAGTAGCCTTGCAAATATTCCCATATTCTAAGCGTGGCCCAAATATAACAGAGAACTCACCATGGGTCATGTGAAAAGGTAAGGCAGGTGTCTCACGGGTACAATGTATGAGCAAAAGATCCCTCACAGGTGGGGGCAACCTTAACACTAAATCTTGGAAACTAAGACATAATTTTCAGAATTGAAGAAAATGACTGAGATTGAGAGTTCTGCCAATCTAATCAGATTATGAGTTCCCCATCAAAAGTAAAGTTTGTCGAAAATCTTTCTTGCACTTCTTAGGTGTTATGAACTGAATGTTTGTGCCTGCCCCGGTCCCCTGCAAATGTATATATTGAAGCCCTAACCCCGCAAATGATGTTGTTTGATATTTTTTTTGCAGTAGATTATTATATCTTCATATTCAACTGAGTCCTTGCAATAGACTCATGTATTCAAACTAAGAAATGAACTTATTCTGTCATGTGGTCTTAGCTTTAACTTGTACCTCTTTAAAAACATTTTTCCTACCTAGACTCAAGAAAATAATATATGCTTAATTTAGAAAATGTGGAAAATCAATACAAATAAAGGTTTTGATGACTTTTTACTAAAATTTTGAGTATTTCATTCCAGATTTTTAAAAACTACACCCATTGCTATTAACATAAGTGTAAAATGAATAATAGCTAGCATTTGATAAACATTTACTATGTGGCACACTCCTTTAAGAGCTCTACTTGTGTGGATTCAATGGATACTCACAATGGTATGAGGGAGATTCTATTACTATATCTGACTATTTGTCTAGGATAGAGTCCTAGGAATAGAAATCTTTGGAGTAAAAAATTGATACATTTCATAACTCAATTTGTGCTGTCAGATTGTACTGTAGAATATTGGATTGAGTTATGCTTCCTCCAGGATTATGTGAAAGTGTCTATTTACTCAACTTGTACCAACAATGGTTTTTATTATTATTTTTTAATCACCGAAAATATATATGTCTGGTAGGTTAGGAGCTTCATCTCATTTTGGGGTGGATGGTATGCTGTTCTGCACATCTATATCACATGACGGGGATCTGAAAATAAAAATGCCTTGTTCATAATTCTTTTAGTGTGTTCTCTAGCAGTAGGCACTATTATAGTCCTTTATTTCCTTATTTATTAATTAAACAGAAATAAATCATGGCCACCTCAGCTCTTTCTTTGCTGTTAAAATACTTTTCTACTTTTTATAAAAGGTCTATATAATTTTGATATTTGTGCAATCTATTATTCCTGGAAATGGAGAAAGGAGTTAAGCTATGACATTGGTGACAAAATGTCAGGAGTCTTCATATTTAGATGAAAAGTTTTCGGTACTGCTTGAATGGTGCAAACCATCACAAGTCAAGGATATCTTCAGCTTCTCCTATTATAAACAGGAGTCATCCTTCATTCTTCCCTCTCCCTCCCCACCCTATCCTCATTCAGTCCATCATCAACTCCTATCAGGGTGGCCATCACAACATATCCCAAATCTGTCTACTTCTCTCCGTTTCCTCTTCTATCACTCTCAGTCGAGTCAAAGTCACCTCTTGCTTAGACTACTTGTAACTGAGCTCACCGCTTACCCTCAAAGTCTAATTTTCTATTTTTAGAAATTTTTTACAGCAACCATGATTATTGTAGGTCATTTTACCTTCTCAAATTATTCGTGGCCCCTCCCTGTAAAGGATTATGTATACTTCCTTGCCCCACTTTTTAGACTCTGCCATATGAGTCGCTTTGCCTATTAGAATGCTAGTGAAAGTGTTGTCTGTCACCTCTGAGACAGAACTTTTAAGGACATCATGTGGTGGTACCATTGCTAATTTTCTTTTCCCGCTAGAACAATGAGGCCCTAGACAGGGCTTGTTTCTGCCGTCTGGATCTCAGAGTAAAGAAGAAAAGTGGTGTGGACCCACAGCAGACTGTAACGTAAATTCTGTGGTTTTACGCAGCAGCTCACCTAAGTTTCAAAATATAAAACAAATACTGTTGCTTTCCCGTTTCAACCCTGGAAAGGTTTCTTATCACGTTTAGGGCTGACTGAAAACTCCTCACCATGGCCTTTAAGGCTGTCTATTATATAGACCCTGCCTACTCCCAGAGTTCATCTTACACAGTTCCTTTTACATTTCCTCGTTCAAGCACAATGACGTTCATCACAATTCCAGAACCAACAATCTTATTCCTGCCTTATGGCCTCTGGAAGAGGTGTTCCCATCTCACAATGGTGCCCTTCCCTCATGTGTGTCACTCTCTGTTAGTTCATCCCATTTTGTTTCCTTCACATCATTCTTTATTATCTGGATGTCTCTGGCTAATTGTTTATTTTCTCTCTCCTCCCTCCAGAATATAGAAGCAGGGGCTTAATGCATCCTGTATCCCTCCTGCCTAGAATGAGACTTGCCCTGCAGGAGGTACTAAACAAACATACTTTAAATGGGAAAATGAATCTGATTCCCTTTGCCAAGTGAATTTTGGTCCTAATAAAAATGCTATTTCCCACCTCTCAGCTTTTCCCATAGCATTTTCTTTTCACTGAATGTATTTCAACATGTCTTAAATTAGAAAATATTACCCACTAAAACAACCAAACCAAACAAAAAAAAACTCTTGAGTGTTTCTAGAACACGGTGGCCATGACTTTATTTCAACACATTCTCTTATGCACTAAAATTGTTCTGTGGTTCCCCCACTGGGTATATATTTGTTCAGGGACAATGAGAGCAGAGTGCGATGGTGAACTGCTCAGGAACTGAAGCCAGATGCTCAGGTTCAACTCTTGGCTCTGCTGTGTATCAGCCATGTGCCCTTGGGAACTTCCCTGAATCCCTTTAAGCCTCAGTTCCCCCATCTGTGAAATTTAATTTGGGCAGCGACAGCATGTACCTTACAGGCCACTGTGAAGATTAAAAGGGTTCATATGTGCAAAATGTTTTCAACAGGGCTTTCATGGAGTAAATGTTACATAAGTTTGGGTAAGTAAAAAAATTATGTCGTATTCATTTTATTTCTGCCGTCCCCGGAACTTCACTGCTGAATAAATGCTTTTTGAAATAAATTGAACCAAGTTTCAGTTTTTAGGTCTTAGGCAGAAACTTTGACTTCCCTAGTGATAAATTTATTGTGTTTCCATTCAAATGTCAGTGATCCACAGCATACTACAAGGAGTGTTGAACAAGGAAGAGATAGTGAGAATTTGATTTTTATATACTGTTTTTGGAGGTAGAGCTGATATGACATGCTAAGAAACAGAGTATGAGGTGTGAGAGAAAGAGAAATATTAGGTGACAGAGTCTTCTATCCCAGGTATTTGGAGTATGATGCTTTCTACTGAAAAGGTGAAATCTTGGGGCTAGAAAGTTTGAGGGATGAAGAAAAAAATACAATTCTGTTTTGGCAATATCAGCTGTGAGTTATGTATTTGACTTCCATGTGCAGTTATTGAAGGCTTTTGTGTACTGTTGCACGTAAACTCTTGGGCTCAACAGAAAGGTTAGGACACTAAAATCCATGAGACACGAGATCATCTTGGAAGAAAGAGTAAATACAGGTGAGCTCTGGGTGAATTTCTGAGCTCTCAAACATTTATATACTTAAAGGCCAAGTGGAGAAGGTGGAAGGGTCATTGCTTCTTAAAAAAGAGTTGCCAGAGATGTTTGGGGAGTGAGTGTTAAAAAGTTATATATGAATTTGCTATCACTTTCAAGGAGTTAATAGTCTAAAATGGAGCTTGCCTCCACATCACAAATATTTTGAGAATATATAAGATCTAAGCTTTGCAAATAGTGCTAAATTGTCAACTAAATTCTTTCATGTTCCTCCCTCATTAGTATTCAACCACAGAGTTTTCCAAGTAGAGAAAGTTCTTGAAATTATTTACATGCATTTTAAGTGAGGAAGAATTTTCAGATGTTTCAGAAGTTCCACACTTTGTGAGAGTATACAACATTAGTTTTCTGTGAGCAATTAAATCGGAGCAATAACAATTATTTTTCTGTACAATTAAAAAATCTCTGTTTCAAGAAAAAAGCCCTGGATGCTGCATGGTCCCTGCTTGTTTTCCAGGCCATCACTGTCCATTTTTATAGCTTTTAGTGCTCTTATTTTTAGCTAAAATTGTGTCATGTCTATCAAGTGTAATTTCCATATCTTTAACTTCCCACTTCTGTAATCAGTCTCCTGTGAATTTTTCAGTTTCAGCTGAGGTCATTGTGGTCTGGATCACATCCAATTTACTACAAACGTCTCTGGCATCCTTTCCATGCAAGTCTGACATGTCGAATACACCTGTTCTTTGCCATCTTAAGAAAACAGTAGATCTTAAATGTTGAAATGTCTTTAATTTTTCTTTTTGATTTGCAAAAATTGGATGACAAATTCAAAATTATGAATGATCCAGTTTATTCTTGTCTTATTTTTGCATGTTTTACTTCTCAATACTAATGATGTCATAAATACATAATAGAACGTGTTTCAGGGTCTGTAGACAAAGAAAAATTAGTTGTTTAAAAAATTTATTATATTCCCTTTTATATATTGTTGTGACATGAATCAATTCTCATAATTAAGGACTATAGGTATCAGCCCTCATCCGATTCTGAATACCCTTACAAGCCTCATATAAAATCTCAAAATTAATAGAAGCAGAAGCATTAGAAGCATTTTGTTATTTTTCTCAAAGAGACGAAGTGTAAGATGTTTAATATTTTTGAATGCTTTTTTCGAAATTGTGGTTACAGAGGCAATTAAACCTGCCTAAATTAAGCAATCCTGTCTCTTGGAAGGTTATTATGTCAAATAGAAAATCTCTTAAGTCAATTTATGAAGGATTAGATACCTGGAGGGAATATTTTATACTGTTAAATTAGCTTTCTCACAGGAGCTAGAGGAAAGTCAGATGAATGTCTTTTTATTTATAAATTGAAATCTCTAAACTGGATTTCATTTCTCTTATTAACCAACAGAAATTCTGATGTGCAAAGATTTTATAGACAATTAAGAAACAGTGCTAAGAGAAATCATAAGTATGAAACTTAACATCTCACAAACTTCAAGATACTGAGTTTATGCTAAACATATACAATTTAGTGGGAAACTAAATGACTACCAGACACCTCTAAAATAGGGATCTGGTGTCCACAGATTGTAAATTGTCAGATGTTATTTTGGGATTGTATTTTCCAAGATTATTTTTAAAATGAGAATAAAGTTGGCAATGTAGCATTTTTAAGAGACAACTTATTATTTAGGGATTTTAACCTATAGGTAGATTTTGAAATCTATGTAGGCCACAATGAAGATAAAAGAAATAACTGTAACATGAAAGGAAGTATCTCAATTCTGCTCACCACTGTCTCTCCAGTACTAACACAGAACCCAGCACATTGAGAACATACAAAATATATTTGTTGAATGAAGAGAAAAGCACACACACGCACTCACTCTGACACTCATACATGTACTCATTTCATATAATCATTCTTTCTCTACAGAGTTGTCCCAAAGACCCCAAGCTGGTTTCCACAGTACTTTGATCAGCAGAGCTAATCATGCTCCTGTAGAGACCCTGTCCCCGTCCTTCCTCACTTACCAGAAATTCCAGCCATAACACTACAGAATGCCTGAGAGACCAGTCCCAAGTAGAATTGGAATCCATTATCTATTGAAACAACAATCAGGCTTCCGATGATAACGCCAATTAACCTAATCACAAAGAGCCCACGTTTTCCAGGTCATTTCTGATCACCAGGACTCTTACTGTCATATTCAAGCTGTCCTGACTCGACATCCTTTCTTAGACTCTCAAAACTTCCAATGTGCTCTCTAGAAGCTCGGATTTCCTTATAACCTTAAGTTCTTCTTTGAAAAATCCCTTCACTTCGCATGAATTACCAAGCCTACAGTTTGTAGAGACTCCCCTTGCTTATCATCACCCCCCAGGCCATTGTGACCACCTACTTCCTAGCAAGTTCCTGCTACCTTGATACTCGCACCACCATGTCTATCTCCAACTACCATTTCACTGAAGTCATCCATAGTTCTTTGACTCTATATCTGTATTCCCTTCTCTACTTTATTTCTTGCGTCCATTTAAATCAGGATTTCAGACATTGCCAAATCCAAAGGTCTATATTCAGTCCACAACCTACTCCACCCTCAAAACTATCTGATTCAGTCAGCCACTCATTGAAACTTTTTCTTCACTTTGTCATGGAGACCACACACTCCTCTTTTTCTCCAACTTCACTTTCTTTCCTGAGCTTTAATGTCTTTATGATTTTACACTCTAAATATTATGATGTCTCATGACTTAGACCATGTACTTCATGTCTATTCTCTAAGTCATGTCATGGAGTCCCATACTTTTAAATTCAATTTAAAGATTAATGACTCCTAAATTTGTATCTCAAGTCACATCTTTTTCCCTGAGGTCCACATTCATATATCCAATATCGAACTTGATATCTCCATTGGTTGTCTAACAAGTGTCTCGAACTCAGTATATCCAACTATAGTTTATTGAACCCTGAACCCCGCTACTGCCCATCTTAAGGAAGGTCATCACCATTCACCCACTTGCCCAGGGAAAGGACCTTAGAGACCTTCTTGTATCCCCTTTATAAAAATTTTTATTTTTTAATATTGGAGTATAGTTGATTTACAGTGTTCTGTTAGTTTCAGGTGTACAGCAAAGTGATTCAGTTACACGTACATATATCTGTTCTTTTTCAAATTTGTTTCCCATTTAAGTTATTACATAATGTTGAGTAGAATTCCCTGTGCTGTAAAGTAGGTTCTTCTTGATTATCTATTTTATATATAGTAGTGTATATATGTTCATCCCAAACTCCTAATTTAAGCCCCCCCCTTTCCATTTTGGTAACCATAAGTTTGTTTTCTGAGTCTATTTCTGTTTTGTAAATAAGTTCATTTGTATCTTTTTTTTTAGATTCCCTGTGTAAGTGATATCATATGATATTTGTCCTTCTCTGTCTGACTTACTTCACTTAGTATTTATGGTAATCTCTAGGTCTATCCATGCTGCTGCAAATGACATTATTTCATTATTTTTTATGGCTGAGTAATATTCCATTGCATATATGTACCACATCTTCTTTATCCATTCCTCTGTTGATAGACATTTAGGTTGCTTCCATGTCTCGGCTATCGTAAATAGTGCTGCATTGAACATTACGGTGCATGTATCTTTTCTAATTATGGTTTTCTCTGGATATATGCCCAGAAGTGGGATTGCAGGATCATATGGTAGTTCTATTTTTAGTTTTTTAAGGAACCTCCATACTGTTATCCATAGTGGCTGTACCTATTTACATTCCTACCAACAGTGTTAAGAGGGTTCCCTTTTCTCCACACCCTCTGTGGCATTTATTGTTCGTAGACATTTCATTGATGGCCATTCTGACTCGAGTGAGGTGATACCTCATTGTAGATTTGATTTGCATTTCTCCAATAATTAGCAATGTTGAGCATCTTTTCACATGCCTGTTGGCCATCTGTCTTCTTTGGAGAAATGCCAAATTTAGATCCTCTGCCCTTTCTAGATTAGGTTGTTTGTTTTTTCGATATTGAGCTGCATGCACTGTTTGTATATTTTGGAGATTAATCCCTTGTCAGTTGCATCATTTGCAAATATTTTCTCCCATTCTCTGGGTTGTCTTTTCATTTTGTTCATGGTTTCCTTTGCTGTGCAAAAGCTTTTAAGTTTAATTAGGTCCCATTTGTTTAGTTTTGTTTTTATTTTCATTACTCTAGGAGGTGAATCCAAAAAGATAGCTGCAATTTATGTCAAAGAGTGTTCTGCCTATGATTTCCTCTAATAGTTTTATAGTATCCATTCTTACATTCAGATCATTAATCCATTTTAGGTTTATTTTTGTGTATGGTGTTAGAGAATGTTCTAATTTCATTCTTTTACATGTATCCTTTCTTTTTCTTATTCCTTACATCTAATCGACCAGAAACTCTTACTCTTTCTTCAAAATATTTCCCAAATCTATTTTCCACCATTTCCATAGCTCTCATACTGTTTCACATCATTGTTATTAATTATCTGGACTATTACATAGGCCACTTTACTAGACTCACTGTTTCTATTCTTTCACCAATTTATTTACCGTTGGGTAGTCAGAGTAACAATTTAAAAACATAAGTGGTTGGCCACTTGCCCCAATTTTTTATAATAGAAAACTACAATAGAGTTCTAAATCCTTGTGATGATTAGAAGGTCATATGTAATCTAACCCTGGCTATTTCTTCTATCATGACCTTCAACTTCGTTCCTAGCTTACATTGTTTGCCTCTTTGTGGTATGTCCAGCAAGTCAACCACACTCTCATATCAGGGGCTCTGGAGGCTGCAAATCTTATCCACAGGTATCTCCACCACTCATTCCCTCAGCTGATTCTCATGTCTGTACCCTTCTTCTCTGAACACTCTAACTAAAATAGTAACACCTATCACCAGGCATAGCTCACTCATTTATTTTATTTTTACAGTCAGTCTCCATGGACCTCATTTGATTTGTTCATTGTGATAAGCTTAAACCAAGAGCAGTGCCTCACATTAAAGGATTTCAATACTTGTTATAATAATAAGTAAATAAAAATTACATATTTTTCATATAACAGGTAGAAGGTTTTTCTCATAGGAATCACATAGTGAATTATTTTTACAGTAAGTGATTTTTTTCTTCTGAAGCTTAGTATTTGGCAGGTATTTGTAGGGAGGACTTGAAATAAATCATCTGTAACTTATCTGTTCGGTATCAATATCTAGAAATAATTAGATGAATAAAATACACATTTTAATTTTGAATTGACTGCCCTTGTTAAAAATTAAAACTTAACATTTAAAAATAACTCCATGTGACTACTCTATACTATATTATTGTTTTATCAGATCATTTTGTAACATGTATACAACCAACATCTCTGGTACTCTGCTGAAACCAAACTGGGTGTAACACTGTTCTGACATGCTTTTGTACTTAGGAGGCTGCACCAAAAGCTATGGACACTAGGCATTGTCTTATTTTTTTGTTTTATTTCCAATAAAACAATACAAAACTGAGACTACTTGTGTAAATTAGAATGCCGGTTACAGACCAGAAGGGGAATGGAATGCTGAAAAGAAATATCTGTCTCACATAGATAACTAGAAAGAAACATCCACATTGTCACACACAATAGACTTTACAATTGGACCATGAATCCAACAGCCATATGGCAAGTGGCATGTTTTTCACATTGAAAGAATTTATCTCTGTCCATATAATGGTCTTGATATTTGATGCAAGAATAACCACATGCCTTTTTGACCCAGCAAGCGAGCTATTTTAAAGTGTTTAATCTTTGGCTTATGTAGCTTTCTAAGATGCAAATGCAATGAGCTTCCTCACGTTTCCTATTTACATTTTATGACATAATGATGTCTTGTAAAATATCTATGTTTGATTCAGTGCAGTTATTGGAATATCAAGGAATTACTTTTCCCTCTAATGAAGAAAATGATATTTACACCCTATAAATGAGTATAACAAAAATAGTGTGGCTATTATTTGAGAATAAAATCAAGTTACCTTTTTGGAGTTAATGCATATTTTAGATTAAAATCATAAAATATAGAACATGTGTCTTGGAAACTTTAGAAAGACATACTTATGTTAGATATTCCAGTAGGGTTGGTTTTCTCCTATCAATACAGGAATACATCAGTCACTAAAAGCTATGTGCTGTCTAGTAGGTGATACTTTTAAACTGCAGGGATGTTTCTTACTCATCACCTGGCACAGTGGCTAGCTCACAGGAGATACTCGTTACTTTCTGAATAAACAAGGATCATAAAGGAAGCACACCCTATGTGCCCTAAGGAGCTGAGGTAGCATGTCAGAGACAATAAATAGTTCTGAAGAATGGGTACTTCAGGCAGAAAAGAGTGAAGGCATTTTATATTTTCAATGATGACTACTTGTAGAAAGGGCTGATAGATGAAAAAGAAATGGCAGGTATAGGAAATGTTAAGTAATTGGATTTCTCCTTTGGTCCCTTTTCTCTGTCTTCTTCGACCACATCTCTCTGAGTCCATCTGGGGCAAGTTCTCTGCTTTAAGGGCTCATTGCAATTAGCTTGGCCTCACCTGAATAATCCAAGATACTCTCCTATTCTAAAGTCCATCTCCTTAATTTCATCTACAAAATCCCTTCACAGATAAGTGTTTGAATAATCAGGGGGGTGGGGGTTTTGGAGAGAAACGTGTCCGCCACACTGAGTTTATATTTTAAAAGTAAAGTCCACATTTTTGGTGTGGTAGCTTCTTGGTTTTTTTTGGCTGCGTTGGGTCTTCGTTGCTGCGTGCGGGCTTTCTCTGGTTGCAGCGAGCGGGGGCTACTCTTCGTTGTGGTGTGCATGCTTCTCGTTGCGGTGGCTTCTCTTGTTGTGGAGCACGGGCTCTAGGCATATGGGCTTCAGTAGTTGTGGCTCGCAGGTTCTAGAGCACAGGCTCAGTAGTTGTGGCGCACGGGCTTAGTTGCTCTGCAGCACGTGGGATCTTCACTCCGTGGCATGTGGGATCTTCCCGGACCAGGGATCGAACCCATGTCCCCTGCCTGGGCAGATAGATTCTTAACCACTGAGCCACCAGGGAAGTCCCATTAGCTTGTAAAACTAATACAATGAGGAAATGTATTGCAGCACCTGCTAAATTTGAAAATTCAGAGGCAGACATAGTCATCCTATGACTTGCTTTCCGGTGATTTGACATCTTGAACGGCTAGCTGATGCTAAGTCTACTGAATTCCATTGAAGTTATAGTATTTTTGGTGAATTTATATAGTATGTTCACGAGAAAATAATTTTATTTTCTCCTTCTCCTTGGCCTTTTCTTTCTTCTCTACCCACTCTTGTCCTGTCCCCTTTCCACCATCCCTCATCCTCTACATCCGCCTTCTCCTCTTCCTCCTTTTATTCACTCCTCATTCTCTTATTTTTTTCTCCCCCTCCAATCAGTTATTATTTTAGACTATTTTTCTTGGTATTCCTGACACACATTTTTTTTTTTGCACGGACCTCTCACTGTTGTGGCCTCTCCCGTTGCAGAGCGCAGGCTCAGCGGCCACGGCTCACAGGCCCAGCCGCTCCGCGGCATGTGCTTACACACATATTTTATGTAATTCTCACAAGTATTTTCTTGGTGAGATAGGCATATTTGATATTATTGCTGCCTTCTTAGTATAAAGAAGTGGAGACAGTGTTTTTACTTATTTTCTAAGCTGACTTTTGTTGTAAATGGGAGAGTAAAGTCTAGAATACGGACGTCTGCCCCATTACAATATTCTATCCACTATCTTTTACTATTATAAGGTTTGGTCTCTGAAGAGTAAAAATAAAAACAGGTGAATTATTTATGTTATTAAATCTGTAGACAATAAACTTTACTGATATATATATACATATCTATGTGTGTGTGTATGTGTGTGTGTATATATATATATAAATATAAAACAAAGTGCTGAAAAAGCTTAAAATCTAATTTGCGCAATAAGATATGAGACACAAAAAGTGAAGACTATATATTTAAGGGCTAAACGTAATGCTATTAACTTTAAAATGCCATAAGAGTTCAGAGAAAGTAAAGATGTGCTGTAGAAGAAAGTGAGTGATCAAATTCATTAATTGAGATAGAGCTTGGAGTGTTTGTGGAAAAGAGAAGGGAATTTTAAGTACAGCAGATGTTGAGGAAATGGAGAGAAACAGGTTAGAAAGATAAGATGAGACCGGAATATAAATTTCCAATAAAGTTAGAGAGGATTTGTAAAGTCTCAAATCTCATATCATCAATTAATTTTGCTTTCTGTTACACTGAATGGTTGAGTTTAAACACACACCATCAGCATCTCATGTCTAGTATAGGCGTTGTTGTGTCATAAAATAGTATATAACAGCAGCATAAAGAAAAGATTAGAAAAGGGCCTGGTCACATTGTAAACTGAATAAACTTTGAATATCCTCTGACTATATATCCTGAATTGTTCATATTTTAGCTGGTGCCTAAGTCACTTTTCTTTATCAAGTAAGAGCTTAATATTACCCAAAGAAATATGATGCATAATTTTATCTTACCTGTTCAGATGTCCACATAAGAGAGAAATCATACTTAAAAAAATTAAAGCAACCTGCATTCTGGTGTGGAGGATCCACCTTCAGAGAGAACTAAATTGTCTGTAATATAATAGGTAACAGAAGAGTACGTATCCTAACCCAAAAATATCCTAACCCAAAATATATCTTCTCTACACAAGACACTGTGTTTCATCTAATTTGTCCACATAGTATTTTTTTTTTACCTTTTACTTTCATTTGATTTTACTCTTACTTTTTGCCATATCACCCATAAAGTTTTTTCTTTTTTTTTGAGGTATAATTCACATTTTAAAAATCTGTGGTTTTATGAGATTTCTCAAACATATATAATCATGTAACCCACTGTCCAATTAAGAACTATTAAGTCCAATAGAAGATATTCACCAATGTACTTGTTTTATCATTACATTTCTAATTAGTGGCACTTAGCCTGTTTTCTATCACAATAGGTTAGTTTTGCCTTTTCTAGAAAGTCATCTAAATGATAGCTTACAATGTATGCTCCTTTGCATCTGACTTATTTCACTCAGTGCAGTATTTTTGAGATTCATAAATGTTCTTTTGTACACCATCCCTTTCTCTGTTCCTTGTATTGATAAGTAGTATTCCATTTTATGAATATACCGAAATTTTATTCATTCTCCTGCTGATGGAGGATATGCTGTTACCAGTTTTTGTCTATTAGGGATAAAGCTGTTCTGAACATGCTAATACAAGTCTTTGTGTGGATATATGTTTTCATTTCTTTTGGGCAAATACTTAAAAGTGATTGCTGGGTCCTAGGGTACATATATGTTTAACTTTAAAATAAACTGATCTTACAAAAGGATTGTAACACGTTATTCTCCCACCAGCAGTGTTCAAATATCTGGTTGCTTCATCTCTTCACCAATATTTTGATTTTGTCAGTCTTTCAAAGCTTAACCATTGGAGTGACTGCAGTGATATTTCATGGTAGTTTTAATTGGCAATTCCTAACGATAACTAATGTTGAGCATATTGTACCTAACCATTTGCCTATGCTTCTATGCGAAGTGTCCATTCCAGTATTTTGCTCCATTTTTAATCAGGTTGTCTTTTTAATTATTGAATTGTAGGAGTTATTTATATATTTTGAATATAATTCCTTTGTCAGACATACAGATATTTCAAGCAATTTATTCAAGTTTCAGATTTTCATTTTTATTTTTTCCACGAATTAATGGGAATTTTAATTAAATTTTTTTCCAGTTTAATTGACATATAATTGACATCCAGCTCTGTATAAGTTTAAGGTGTGTCCTACACCTTAAAAGTTAGTGATTTCTCTATCCTACCCCAAGCTCCTTTGTGAAACTTTATAATTTTAGCTTTTATGTTTAGATTTATGATAAATCTGGATTAATTTTTGAGTACTGTGTAAGACAGGGTAAATGTTCATTTCTTTCTGCATTCAGTTGATCGATTAAAATCTATCAAACTACATATACTTTGCCTATTAAATTGCTTTGATCCTTTTATCATAAATCAGTTGACAGAATTGTGTGTGAGTCTGTTTATGGATCATATTCTGGTCCATTGATCTATTTGTCTATCTTTATACCATCACCACAATGTCTTGTATACTGTAGTTTTATAGTAATTCTTGAAATCAAGCATGTGATCTTTAGTATCACCATATAATTTTATTCTTTATTGTTTTAATGTACTGAACTATACACACATACACGTATTTCTTTTTTGAAAGTTGAAGCAAACTTGCATTCTAGAATAAACCCCACTTTTTGATCATTCATGATGTATTACCTTTATGTATGGCTGGATTTGATTTGCTAATAATTTATGAAGAATGCTCACATCTATAATCATGAAAGGAATTTGTATATTTTTGTGCGTGTGTGTTTTGTCTTTGTCAGGTTTTGCCACCAGAGTTACGTTGGCCTTATAAAATTTATTAAAAATCTTTCTTCCTTCTCAATTTCGTGAAAGAATTTCATTAAGATTAGTACTATTCCTTCATTAAATGTTTGATAGAATTAATCAGTGAAACCATCTGTGTCTGATGTTTTCTCTGTGTAAAAGCTGTGGTTACGAATAGTTTATTTTACAGTTTATTTTACAAATATATGTCTATTTAGGTGTTCTTATTTTTATTAAATTGTGTTTTCAAGGAATTAGTTCAGTTTTGGGTTGCTCGATATATTGATATGAAGTTTTTCATAACTTTTCTTTAATATTATTTTAATATTAGTGAGATTGTTCTTGAGGTATGTTCTCTCATTCCTGGGTGCTTTTATTGTGTTATATTTCCATTTTTCCTCATCCGACTTGCTACGTGTTTATCAATTAAAAAATTGACTTCTGTCTTTGTTGATTTTTTCTACCTGTTTTCATTGATTTCTGATCTTCATTATTCCCTTCCTTCTACTTATTTTAGGCTTAAGTTGCTCTGTTTTTCTTACATTCTTAACTGGATGCTTAGATAATTGAAATTATGTTTTTCTTTTCAATATTACCATTCTAAACAAAAAAGTTTATTTAAATGCAACATTAGCTGCATCTTTTACATTTACATTGCAATTTCATTGCTATTTAGTTCAAAATATTTTCTAATTTCCCTTATTATTTCTTCTTTGATTCATAGTTGACTTAGAAATGCTTATGTGTTTTTAAAAATTTGAGGGTTTCAAAATATCTCTTTGTTTATGATTTATAATTGTGCTGTGAATTGAGAACTTACATTATATGTTTGAATACCTGGG
This sequence comes from Monodon monoceros, assembly GCF_005190385.1. Taxonomy (NCBI): domain Eukaryota; kingdom Metazoa; phylum Chordata; class Mammalia; order Artiodactyla; family Monodontidae; genus Monodon; species Monodon monoceros. Next base: position 7,780,253 of record NW_021703774.1, on the reverse strand, counting down.
AATTAATGTATTTTCTTATGGCCCACCATATAGTCTTTCTAACTGAATATTTTCTGTGCATATAAAAATATTCAGTGTTATGCAGTTTTGGGGTATAACGTCCTTATACATGCCAATTTGATTAAGTTGGTTGATAATGATGTTCAAATTTTCCATATTATTATTTTTTACTATAGATTGTCTCAATCACTTAGGAAAAAGTATTTAATTTTTCAAATACGGTCATGAATTTGTCTGTTTTACCCTTTATTTCTGTCAGTTTTTAGTTCATCAATCTTGGAGCTCTGTTATTAGGTTCCTGTAAAATTAAGATTTTTATGTCATCTTCCTGAAGTGATTCTTTTTTCACTATAAAATCCCTCTATATATAGATATGTCTGTTAAATATCTTTATCCAGACATCTTTGATAGCAATTAATAAATCCACATTGCTTTCTTATGCTTACTGTTTGCATGCTATATATTTTTTGTGCTTTTCCTTTTAACTTTAATGTTTGTATATGTATAACACATCTATTTTAAATAGTTTGTAGTTGTATTTTGCTTTTCAATTCAATCTGACCATCTCTGTCTAACTGTAATGTTTAGTTCCTTTACATTTAATGAAATTATAGAAAATTTGGGGCTTACATCTACCATCTTGCTATTTGTTTCCTAAATTTCTCATTATTTTTATGTTCTTATTTTGCTCTTTTTCTTTCTTTTGTATTAATCTAATTTATATTTTTATTTTAGTATTCAATTTCATTTGCCATGGACTTTGTAAGTCATAACTTTTTGTTTTATTATTCTACTGGTTGTTGTAGGAATTGCAATTTAAATCCTTAACTTATTATAGACTACCACAAATTAATAAAACAAACAAAACAAATGCCTACCACTGTTACTACAGTAATCATTTGAAAATGTGATCAGAATAAGGTTTGTAATTGACTTACAAAGTCACAGTAGGGCTTTTTCCTTTTGATAATATCATATTAATTCTCAAGATGAGAGAAATATGAAATCTGTTTAAAAATTTTAAAAGGAGTTATTTGACAACATTAGAGAATAGACAATAGCTTATTCCAGAAAGGAGCACAGTTCATTAGTGTGAGCACCACAGTTTATGCTGCCTTTTCCATGCTGGGAATTTGCCAGTTTTTCCATGGTACACAGAGACTGCATAGATAATAATGACCTAAACTTTGTGGCAGGCTTGCTGGATTGGAGAATATAAAATAGAATTTAGGGCTATCAGGGAACCCAGGATTGGAAGAACCTATAATAAAAGAAGGAGTTTATGAATTGGAAATAATTAAAATAAAAATAATCAAATTCTCTTTTACGAGAGCAAAAAAGGCAAACGGCAATTTGAGACTAAATATCTGGAAAAGATTTGATGTTAGGAATATATAATTTACTCTGACAAACCAATAAGAAAGAAGAAGACAACCCAGTAGAAACATGGACAGTGGACTTGAAATCATCACTTTGCAAAAGATAATGCCAAGTGTTCAGTAGTGACTAGGAGGGGTCTTGTAGGATGCCACAAATATTCAATGTCTTGTGTTACACTTGTGTATTCAGCCTGTAAAAAGTTATTGACCAGTACAATCATGATTTGTGTCATTTTCAGAAGCTTTGTTGCACTTCAACAAAGTGCTGTGAAAACATAAGTATTTTCCAGTTGCTTTGTCAATGGAATGATGTGCCTCACATCGCAGCCCTCATTTTTTTTTTTTTTTGACTGCAAACTTAGGTAAGAATCAATTGAACTGAATTTTCTGTGTCATAATTTTATTTTCTCTTTTAATTATACTCGTGTACTCATGACTTTTTCAGGCCTAATTGCGTTCTTTTTTTAAAAAAAATTATTGAAATATAGTTGGTTTCCAGCATTGTGTTAATTTCAGGTGTACAGCAAAGTGATTCAGTTATATATATATATATATATACATATGTATATATATATGTATACATATTCTTTTTTAGATTCTTTTTCCTTATAGGTTATACAAGATATTGAGTATAGTTCCCTGAGCTACACAGTAGGTCCTTGTTGGTTATTTATTTTATATATAGTAGTGTGTATATTTTAATCCCAAACTCCTAATTTATCCCTCCCTTCAGTTTTCCCTTTGGTAACCATGTTTGTTTTCTATGTCTGTGAGTCTATTTCTGTTTTGTAAATAAGTTCATTTGTATCATTTTTTTAGATTCCACATATAAGAGATATATGATATTTTTTTCTGTCCGACGTCTCTTGGTACGATAATCTCTAGGTCCATCCATATAGCTGCAAATGACATTATTTTATTCTTTTTTATGGCTGAATAATATTCCATTGTGTATACGTACCACATCTTCCTTATCCATTCATCTGTCAATGGACATTTAGGTTGCTTTCATGTCTTGGCTATTGTAAATAGTGCTGCTATGAACATTGGGGTGCATGTATCTGTTCGAATTGTAGTTTTCTCCAGATATATGCCCAGAAGTGGGATTACTGGATCATATGGTAACTCTATTATGTAATTACTCACTTTTTCTTGTTCAGATTTTGAGTATTAGCCATTATCAGACTTCTCTCATATCTGACAAATCTATCCTTGAATCTATCATGAATTAATTCATACCTAGACATTATTTAAAGTGTTTTTCCCCTTCTGATGCCGACTAAAACAAAAATTTCCCCATGTTTATCTTGCATTTTCCTGCTACAAACATTAAGCTAGTTACTGACCGCCCACTAAGAGATGAATAGTGAGAGAGGGCACTTATTAATCTTTGTATGCGGATACCTGGAATAGTACAGGTGTACATGTGGAATGCTGTCACTTTAGTAATGTAGCATAATATTACATGTGTTTTTCAAAATGCTCTGAGTTCAGGTTGATTTTCCAACCTTTTCTGATCTCACTGTCTTTACTTGCTCTAAGACTATTATTTCAGTTTTCCCTCTGTAGTTCAGCAACGTATCATCTGCAGTCATACAAATAATTGAACAAATATGTTCAGTTTCAATTTTAGCCAAAATTCAAATTAATTTATTTATTTCCTCCTTTAAAAAGGAGGAAAGAATCCTCTGATTATTGCCAAAATACACAGATCTAGATGAACTTCCTCGTTGCCATTAGCAAGCAAATGTGAAAAGAAATTCCATTCTGCCTCTGTGAGAACACCAGATAACTTACAGACATAAAAGTTCCTTTGTCAGAGCTGTATTCCCATATAATTAGCGGATAACAGCAAGAGAAAGGGAAAGAAAAAGACAAGATTTTGAAATTCTGTGAAAATATTGCCATTTAATTCTTTATTTTCTTGGAGGAATAATAATTATTTTAAAATGCTTGAAAAAAATAGACCTATAGCTATGTATTTTACTACTAATAATATAATATATTGAAGAAACAAGCATAGATCTATCCTTAAAATAGGCAACGATTCCCTACTGTTTTATGGATGATTTCTGTGAAAATTTCAAGTAGCAGATAATTTCTCCATTTATTTTCTTTTAACACCTTAGAAGGTTATCCTCCACATAAGTAAAATCAATAACAGTTCTCTTAACTATTTATCTACATTGTCTTAAAACCATTAAAATTCAGTTAATTGTGGCTCACCCTTAAAATCATGTGCAGCATAGTAAATCAATGCAGTAACGTTTAAATATTCATCTATTTTCCCAAAGGAACTTTTAAAAAGTGCTTCCTGAGTTTAAGTATGGAGGTTTCATTGATTAAATGTAGTTCCAGTGTTTTAATTGAAGAGAGTCTGTTTCAAATAGAAACTTATTTCTGAGGCCAAGTTTCTGAATGCAGTTTTTAAAAACCAAATTTATTTTCAAACTATAGAATTCTAAATCCCAGTTCCTTTTCATAAGAGAGGTTGTTGCATAGACTGCTACTTGCCTATTCAATATCTTTTCTCCCTTTTCTCACTAAAACCAAAACAGATTTCGTTCTGAGTAGGAGTGATCCCCATTAAGAGCCTAAATTTTGCAGCCTTTCTTGCAGCTAGGAATGGTCAATGAGAAGTAAGTGGAAGTTGTGATTTAGAGCATCCTTAAATGAGCTGGCTCACCTCAGTATTATACTGTTTTTCTTTTATTCCCTTGTATCATTTCTTTGCCTGGGATATTGGTGTGATGCTTAGCTTCCAAAGCCACCTCTGATCATGAGGTACATGTGAAAATCAATACTAAAGATCATGGAGCAGAAAAGTAAAGGGACTCTGGATCCCTGAAGACCATGTAGCTGATATGACAACTCCGAATTGCTTATCCCTGGCCTTTCTGGACATAAATAAAATAAATAAACCTCTACTTTTCTTAAAGCACTTATTGGGGTTTCTGTTAGACAACACCTGAACCTCATCCTAACTGAAACAAAGGTCTATTAAAAGACAAACAACGTGGAGGGGAGGGATAAATCAAGAGATTGGGTGAACATAAATACACTACTATATATTAAGATACATAACCAACAAGGACCTACTGTATAGCACAGGGAACTCTACTTAATATTCTGTGATAACCTATATGAGAAAAGAATCTAAAAAAGAATGAATGTATGTATACGTATAATACATATGATTCGCTTTGCTGTACACCTGAAACTAACACAACATTGTAAATCAACTATACTCCAGTAAAATTAAAATATTAAAAAAAGACAAATAAATAAATAACATTTGGCTCCTGCACACATTAAAACAAGGCTGGCGAGAATTAAATCAATATGTTATTAATGTTTTTTCTTTGCTGTGAGATCTACCTGCTTTTGCCTAATTCCTACACACACAAACACATTTCCTTTTTCTTTACAGGAAGAGCTAGATAAGTGACGATTTATATGAGCTTTTCTCTGCTTCAATTTTACCCCTTTGCACATCTATAATCTTGGCAGTTATTCAGTATTTGTCTAGAAATTTGTCAACTACCAGTCTAGCTGGTGTTGAAGGCGCACTTTCATGACACACATTACTGTGTGTGATGTCTCCACCCCATAATAATCAGGCTTTATTTCCCTTAAACCCACATTTCTCAGCTGCTAGTTCCTTATTTCAAAACTCCCTGGAAAGCCTCTAATGCTAGAATTCACAAAAGTAGTCTGAACATTTTAACTCTGGTCATTTAAGATTGTAATTTATTGTCAATTCAGGGAAATAAACAAGTTGGGCTCATGGGAGAAGTGGATTTAGGCCATTAAAGCAATTCCTTCTTTATTTCCCAACAATGCTGTTGTGATCTTTTCACAAGGATGGCACAGCCTCTGGTGACATATGGTTTCCCTGTGATTTCCCACCATCCCTCTAGAAACAGTTTAGCCACCATCTCAGTTACATTTTGATATCTTGAGTGTAGTCACTAAGATATAGCATAATATAATGGAGTCTAGTGTAGTTGGAATGTGTGTATGCATGTTTCTTATTAAGATTATACCTAAGTATTTTAAACATTTTGTTTTATTTTATGAATGGAATTTCCCATCACACGTTTTCAATTAATTATTGTTTGCATAAGAAAATATTTCAATATATTCATATTTATTTTCTAATTAAATGAGCTCTCTTCTATTAATTGATTAAGTGATTTTTTTCCTGTTTCTCTTTTTATAATTTTTATTTTATATTGGTGTATAGGTGGTTAACAATGTTGTGTTAGTTTCAGGTGTACAGCAAAGTGATTCAGTTATACATATACATGTATCTATTGTTTTCAAATTCTTTTCCCATTTAGGTTGTTACATAATGCTATGGAACGTAGTTCCCTGTGCTATAGACTGGGTCCTTGTTGGTTATCGTTTTAAATATGGCAATGTGTACATGTCAATCACAAACTCCCTAACTATCCCTCTCCCCCCACCACACACACCCTTCCCCCTTGGTAACCGTAAGTTCATTCTCTAAGTCTGTGAGTGTGTTTCTGTTTCCCTTGATTTTCTTGTGAGACAAGCCTATTAGGTGCAAATAATTTAGATTTCTTCTTTTATTTCTAAGAATTCTCTTATTGCATTAGCCAGTATTTGCAACAGCACATGACAATCAACATTCTTATTTTGTTCATAAATTTAATGTATTAAATTTTATTTAGTTTTATTTATAAATTAAATATAAATTTCATTTAATATTCTGTGTTATTTTAAACAATACAGAAATAAAATCATGTAGCAATACATTTATAAAAGTAGAATTCAGAGGGCAGAGTGGATACATAAAAATTGAATAACTAAATCTGAGGAAATTAAGTTATCTCAGTTTCATATGATGTAGAAACTTCTACAATTTATCTGCTTAAAAAAATCCATCATATACTCCAAAATCAATCTCTCTTTACCAAAAAATCTCACTTGATAGTCACAAGAAATATATTCCCCTTATCTTATACAACTGTTGATTCTGACTTTTATTTCTACATTAGTAGTTATCTCATACTTTTTGTTTTAGTTATTTTTAAATATTTATGTGCCATCACTGGATTGTAACGTGCTCAGAACTATAAATAATGCCCTATAATTTTGTATTCATCACAGTATCTAGCTTTAGTGCCTTGTACATAGTAGGTATTCAATATGTGTTTACAATGGAGAATATTGTTTGTTGTTTATTTTGCAAAATTCAAACAAGAGTCATATTATCATTGTCAGCAGCAGCATCTTTCTACCGAAATATGTTGGAAAGTTAATTTTCTATGACTCTAAATGGTCTGAAAAGTTCTACAAATACAGAATCATAAAAATGTAAAAAGGGTAGAAACTATTTTGGGGGACTATTTTTTTATCAAATGATATTTTTAATGTGAGTTGAAAATGTGAGTAGGTTATGTATTTTTGAGTATTGCCCAATATATTTAAAATAAAGTGCTCTTATCTAGAAATTTTCCTGAGCCATTTTTAAACTATCAGGGCAAATTTTTTAGGTAAAACTGTCCACTGTATTATAATTATGATCTGAACAATAAATACAAGAGGTGTCTTGTAGGAAGAAGATACATTTCTTTGTCCAGAAGACACTTAATTTCTAGAAGAGAAGGATTAGGGAATCAGGGTCTTTCTTGCTCAAGGGTGCCTTCGTTTTGTCTCCTGACTTGGAGATTTTAGGCCGACCTCCTGGGAACGCATCTGAGAGTGAATGGGTATCAGAAGCAGCAGCCACTTTGACTAAAGCAATACAAGACATGAAGCATGTCGCTCTTCCTTGTACAAAAGACTCAGGGTAGAAAGCAGTATAAAACTTGTCTCAATTTTTTGGAATTAGAAAAAAATCTATAAACTGCCTTTAAATGGCCTTATGACCTTAGAGTTTTTCTTGACAAACGACTTTATTTTGACTCATTTTATACACGAGAAATCTGAATTCCAATTAAAGTGGCTTATCTGAGTTCAGTATCGATAAGGGTAAAGCAGAGCCATGATTGATGTAAACCTCAGTTCCCCTGACTGCCAGTACAGAGAACTTTGTGTTCAATGAAATCCATGGAATACTACTTCCACTGCTGAAAAAAATCACTGTAAGTAATTACATAGATATTTCATTGGATTTTCAAAACATGTGTTGACTTGTGTACTGATACACTATATATAGATGAAAAAAAAGTTTTCCAAGAAATTTTAGGTAAAATTTTCCAAGGTCACATAGCTGTCAAGTGGGAAGGTTGAGCTACAGTTGTAAGAAAAGTAACTAGCTTATTTATTAAAAGTTTAGAATTTAATTGTATCTGAATTTGGAAATTTAAATAATACACGTTTAATTTGCAAATTTCTATTACCTGTATAAATAATGAAAGAAGTCCTAAAAATTCATTATTTTGTGACAATACTGCCTTGCACACATATCTTTATCAGTCATGTGAGGTCTGCAGGAATGGAAATTTGTTCTGAGTTAATTCTGTGGGAATACCATTTCTAAATTTATACATGCTGTAGCTGAGTGATTATAAGCAAGCAAGCTACAGAACGACATTCTCTCCCTCATCAAAAGAACCCGACAAACTTCTAGCATATGGAAGGATTTCTGCACTACAAGTTATTCTGAGAGGGAAACACATGATTTATAAATACTGTCAAATAAAATGTGCATTTCTAAATGCTAGTAATATGGCAAAATATGTCATATAGCATAGATAAAATGCCCTTCCACACCTTCTTATAATCTCTTCCTGATGTAATCAATATACTTTGCAGTTGGACCAATTCAAGTTCATATCTGATTGCACCGTTCATAATCTGCGTGGTCTGGGGTGAGTTCCTTGACCTCTCCTGGTCCTCCTTCTTTTTCTTATCTATAAAATGTAAATAATAATAACTTCTGTATAGGGTTGTTGTAAGATTCAAGTTAGATAATATCCATAAGGCAGTTAGCCCAGTGCCTAATATCTAGCATTCAAAAAGTGTTACCTCTCATCTTTCTTCTGTAAAGCTATTCCAAATATTTCTCTTGAATGTATACAGGAAAACCCAGGCTGAAGAAGAGAAAGTCACTATTTCTAGTTTTCTCAGTAGGAAACTTTATGCATCTATTTATGAGCAGCATTATCAACACAAAAGATATAATAAGCAATCATATCTCACCTATTAGATTGGTGCAAATCCAAAAGGTATTTGTCAATACCTCTGTTGGTGGGTTGTGAGGAAAGAGCCAGTATCATAGAGTGTTGGTGGATGTAAAGTGTCAAACCTCGATGGAGGGCAATTTGACACTTTCTAAAAAAACTTAGAAATACACACATTCTTAGACTCAGTTATTTATGTATATATAAATGGCAAATTGGCTCACATGATTATGGAGGCTGAGAAATCCCATCATCTGCCATCTGTAAGCTGCAGAACCAGAAAGCCCGTGATGTGATTCAGTTTTCATTCAAAGGCCTGAGCATCAGGGGAGTCAGTGGTGTCAATTCTAGACTGAGGGCCAGAAAAGATGAGATGAGATACCTCTGCTCATGCAGTGAGGCAGGAGAAAAGGGACCAATTCCTTCTACCTCTGCCTTTTGTTCTATTCAGTCCCTCCACACTGGGAAGGACGATCTATTTTACTGAGTCCAGTGATTCAAATGCTGATCTCATCCAGTAACACCCTCACAAATGCATCCTGAAATAACGTTTAATCTGGGCACCCTGTGGCCAGTCAAGTTGATGGTTAACCATAACAATGTGTATCTATGTATATACGTATATCTATGTATATACATAGAAAGATACCTACATATCTATATAGATATTATATATCTCTATATTTCTATCTCTATCTATCTATGACTCCAAATGGTGACAGTGAAATAGATAATAGTGTGAGTGGGTGTTTAAACAAGGGGAAAAGATAACATTTAAAGTTTCTTGTTAATACAGAAAATAATTTTGGGGAGATACACAAGAAATGAATGGGAGTGAGATACACAAAAAATGAGTGGGACCTAAGGGTGGGAGAAACTTTTCAGTTTGCCATTATGATTTTTAATGTGTTTGATTATAAGTACATAGAATTTGAAGGTTAAGGAAAGGTAGAGAATCAGTAGAAGGCTTCTCCAGCAGCATACGAGAAACCATACTTCCATAGAGTTTTTATTTGAAGTGGTCACTTGGATAGGAAATATCTTTTGAAAATCATGTGGATATAACTTAAAGTATTTTAGCCTTCCTTTTTGAAAAATTGTTTGAACTTCATAGTGTGTTGCATGTCATTTAAATACCTTAATTGTTTGAAAATAGGTATCTTTCTGGCACATTTAATGCTGTGCACATAACTAAATGCAGGTAGTCAACTCATGAAGATAAGGTATACATCAAATGAGGTAATGTGCTTCTGTTTATAAAACAAAATATGGCTGTAACTTGGTAAGTCCCTGTTATGACTTTGTGAAATTAGCATTTGTTAAGTAGAGGCTAGGGGTGTTGGATGGTGAGCCTGGGTTCAATAAAATACCACAAAGGAATTAGAATAGAGGTTATTATTCAGAGGTCCTAGAGGAAGTACGTGTCAGGCTTGGGGTTGGGGGGGCACATGGGGAGATCAAGGCAGGGTACAGGCAGAGAGAGACAGAACCTGGGGAGCATGGCCTCATTAGGGTCCAAGGTTGGAGTACTTTGGGGTTCCTAGGCTAAAGCTGGATTGGTCAATTCAAACCAAAAAGAGTGGGGCTCTGGTAAGCTTTGTGGGGTTCTTATCTAAGAAGCACACAAGGGGAAGGACCTGGGAGGCAGGATTGAGGCAGAAAGGGGATAAGAAAGCCTCCTTAGGACCTGTAGACTGTAGGTGATGGAGCAGGAATTCAGGTCTATTTTCTCTTAAAGCCTTGTTTCCCCCGCTCTTCATGATATCCTCTATACATTTGCAGTAATATTTTTCTAAATCTTCTACTCAACTATAAATATATATAAAGGATGTTTTTTAGATATTTTTATTTAAAATATTTATTTATATTTCATCAAATAAGTAATTTTAGAGACCTAAATAGGACATGTTCTCAACTTTTAAGCACTAAAATTCCAAACATATTTTGTCAAGTTGTTAGAAACTTGGACCAATATTTGTCCGAGGAAAAACATTACAACTCATAGTTAAGACGTGTTGTTATTCCACAAAAGCTGATAAGGTAGCTGGCCAACTATGGTCATAGGACCATACAACCTAACAGCCATTTAGAAAAAATATTTTTTCATATTTCAGTTGCAATATCTGGGGACATGTCTTTTTACCTCAACCTGAAGTTTGGGAACCCATGTCCATCCCATCCCCATAATTTTGTGCAGGGAACAAACTCCCTTCCAGGATAAGCATTAGTGAGAGCAGAGACTGAACATGTACATATCGGGGAGAAGAAACTGAGGACAAGGTGTTTCATACTGATACTCATATTTTTAGGTCTGATGGGTGTTCCTAAAATATTCCTGTTAAAAACTATGATCATAAAAATGTTAATATATCTCAGAGGTAAAAGTTAAAGATTTCAAATAAAAATAGTTATTCCAGAAGCAGTGGCTCCACCCTTCCTTCAGAAAGGGGCAGGACTACTTATAGGTGAAGTGTTCATAAAAAGGGGCCTGCTTAGGGTAATTTAATCTATTTTAAAACCTTCTGTCCATTTTATTTTTACCCAGAGGTTGGGTCAAGTAAAGCAATTTTATTATAGGTAACTGAATTTTCCTATTTTCTATGAAAGGAACATATTGAGGCAATCAAATAGATATATAAAATAGATGAGAAACAACTCAAAATGAAAGAAAAAGTACACTGAAGCCTAGGGAAAGCAGCATTCTTGGTTGCCAAATAGTTTTAAGTGTTATGGAATAAAAGCCATCAAAAGCATTTCCTTTATAATGAACAGCTGCTAGCTGAAATCAAACTTTGTGTGTACGCAGAAAGCTTTTGCTGTGGTCCTTGTGGGTAGAATAATAGTCAAAATGATTCTGGTAATTGAAATTAAGTAGGCCATACAGTTCCCAACTGCCACAGCAAAAACATTTTGGAAAATTGGATCTCTCACACAAGCTAAAATATGTAGCAATTTGTTTTTATGGAAATTATATTTATATATTTATAAGCTTGGTGTTAAACTGAAGGCAAGGTCCTAGCCTAGACCTCTCTTCAGATTTACCATATCCAAGTAAATTAACCTATTGAAAATTCTTCATTTGTTTAAATTGGTTCGTTTAAGAAGTTGTAAAAGCCTTTATTAAAGAACCTTCTCTAAGGTTCTTTACATCTCTATATAGTCTGGATAGACTATATAATTCATTACCCTGTGGCCACATTTCCAAATATAGCTAATAAGGAACAGACCCTACTATCACAATTTAATATGTATAATTGGGGGAGAGGGACATGTTTGCATGTATTTGAAAGAGCTGTTGAAGTATTATAATTCATCAGAGAAACTAGAATTGCGAACCGGCTTGTTTTGTACCCCACAAGACCAACTTCTAAGGACAGAATCAAGCAGGCTCAGTATCCTGTGTTTTCCATTGGGATTTGCTGTTGTCATTGAGAGGGTATCAGAGGACAAGGTGGGAGATGGATAGGGCACCTATTCCCCTAGTTTCTCCCTGCTGGGCTAGAGTTTGCCAGTGGCTAGCCCTGTTCCTCTACCAGAGGGTTCTCTCAAGTGGCCAATCTCCTATAGCTACAGCTATCTTTGGGTCTGGTATATGTACAGAGGACAGTGTGAAGACACAGTGAGAAGACAGCCATGGACAGGCTGAGGAGAAATGCCTGGAATAGATCTTTCCCTCATAGCCCTCAGAAGGAACTAACCCTGCTAATACCTTGATCTCAGACTTCTGGCTTCCAGGACTGTGAGAAAATAAATTTATCTGTATCTGTAGATTCCACATCAGCTGATTCAACCAACTATGGGTCAAAAATATTTGGAAAAAAAATTCCAGAAATTTCCAAAAGGCAAAACTTGAATTTGCCATGCACCAGGAACTATTTACATAGCATTTACATTGTATCAGTTATTATAAGTACAGAAAATTTAAAGTATACAGGAGGCTATGCATAGGTTATATGCAAATACTATGCCATTTTGTATAAGATACTTGAGCATCCCTAGATTTTGGTACCCAGTGGGGTCCTGGAACCAATCCCCCAAGGATCTGAGGGATAACTGTGTGTTGTTTAAGCCACCCAGTCTGTGGCAGTTTGTTTTGGAAGGCTTTGTAAACCAATACATATTCTCCTTCTCATTGCCCCTTCAGACCTAGGCATGGTAACAGCTTTCCATTATTGGATGTTGCAAATGAACTTGAGATAGGCTAATAAATATACTATGGAAGGGTGTTGAACAAGAACCACACCATACAGTATATTCATGTTCGAATGTTCAGGGAGAATGTAATAACCTAAGATTGCTCGAAGATTTAGGAGAAAGTCTCACAATACCTGAGTGTATTCATAATAAGAAAAAGTTCATTACACCTTGTTACTTTTCTAGAGAAATCTTTCTGACATGTATAACCTATAGTCCTCTCTTATTTTTTCAAATGTTAACGAATCACATATTATTCAAAAGTAGAAGTCATACATTTCTTATAATATTTCTTAAAATAATTTCTATATTCTCTTATTCTGCTGCAGTGAACAGATCTAGGGTGTGACCTAGTTAAACACTCAGTTTGGGTGAGTAAATGACATTTGCAAAAACTGATCGAAAGCTGTGAATAGTAGTAAAAATGACCACATAGAAACTGTAATGTCAAACTTTCTACCTTATGTCTAGATTTTGGAAAATTAAATACATTTCCTGAATGATTTACTTATTTGAATTTTTTTATTATAGGTGAAGTAAAAACATACAATCTGTATGTTAGGTTTGCTTCCTGATATTGTCCACAAAAGTAGAACCTCTGTGAATATCTGTTGTAAATAGGATATTGAAGACTAAAGTAAATGTAGTTAAATTTAAAGCAAACATTGTTAAAATATTTTAGGTATCAAAACATTGCCCTGACATTTACTTTAGGTAGTGTGGGGACTTGATTACCTAAAAGTTCTCCTATTAAGCAACACAACAACAACAACCTCTTGGGGAAATAAAAAATAATATTCTTTATAATATATTGATAGACTTAAAAAATAAGTTAAAAAAAAAAAGCTAAGGTATTTGTTACCTACCACTATAAAAGCAAAATGTGAAAACAGCAGAGCAATGAGCACTAGGCATTTGCAAAAGCATTTGTATTTCTATTAGATGACTGAGCCTTTGGACAGAGCACCACGAGGGGGAGTTGCCTATGAGCCTCTTGCACTGGTCCAGAGAGCCTCCAAGTGCTCTAAAAATTTTGTAGGAAGGCAGAACACTTAGCTTTTGCAAGAAACAATCACAAATTTCTCTGCATAAAAGAATCTCCCATTTAGACACTTAGCATTCACACAAATTAAGATTATAATATAACCATATATAAACTATTAATTTTTTTTAAAAAGGGAGAGAAATAAGAGAAAAAGAGCCAGAATCAAAAGTTTATCATATTTATTTGGCGAGATTTGAAAATAAAACAAACTCTTAGAAATACAAAATAGAGAAGCATCAAACATGTAAATAAAATGGTGAAAAGCAGATTAGATTTAGCTAAAAACAAAACAAACAAAAAAAACTTTCACCAGAATAGAATCAGAAGGAATTACTCAGAGCAGAGCTAAAAGATATAAGGAGATGTAAAATGTGGAAAACAGATAAAGAGGTACATTAAAAATTCAATAACTTCTATATATTTCTTATCAAAATTGAATCAAGAAGAAATAGACAATCTGAATTATTCCTATCAAAGAAATTAAATTTGTAACAATGACAATAAAAATATTCCCAGGGAGAACTCTCTAGAACAAGGTGATTTCATTGGTGCATTCTTAACAAACAATTAAGAAAGAAATATCACCAGCCTTGCATAAAGTCTTTAGAAAATAGAGGAAGAAGGAACATTTTCTATGGTATTTTATTAGGCTAACATAACTTCTATAAGTAAATCTGACACATATAATGAAAATAAAATTACAGATCAATATTCCTTATCCACATAGAATTAAATATGTTCAACAAAATCTTAGCAAGTAAAATTCAGCAATATTAACAAGGATAGTAAACCCTGATAAAAATAGTAGAATTTATTAGTAAATTTAGTAAGGGCACAGACTAGAAGTCAGCATTCAAAAATAATGTTATTTCTAGGTAGTAGCAAAAATTAAACTAGAAAGATATTAAAATATACCAGTAAAGTACCATCAATATCATAAATTGCTTTGAAATATATTTGATAAAGAAGCCCAAGCCCTTTACCCAAAGGAGTATAAAAAAATGAAGAATACAGTAGGGAAGCCTAAATAAATAGAGAACTATATCATATTTATTATTTATTGTAAATTCAGTAGTATTGAGTTCAATATTCTCACAATTGATCTATAGATTCAAAACTATCTTTCTCCCTTAAAAAGAAGTCCAGCACACTTTTGTTCTTTTAGAATTTGTTAAGTGTATTCTAAAATTTATCTGAAAATTCAAGACTTTCTTAATTCACACAACAATTTTGGAAAGGAATAAGGTTGTAGAATATACAAAACTTCATCTGAAGCTGTGCCATAAAGCTATAATATATGGCATTTGCATGAGGATAGGCAGTTAGGTCAATGAAACAAAATAAAGTCCAGATATTAACCCACACTTAATATGGTCATGAAAAAAATAAAATATTATTTATTTATCAAGGAAATGCAAATTAATATCACAATTAGATATCACTTCACGGCCACTAGAATTGATACAATTATAAAAACTGGCAATATTAAATGCTGACAAAAATGTAGAGCTACTGAAACGCTTGTATCACTGTCGAGATGGTAAAATGATACAACCATTTTTGAAAACACATTGGCAATGTGTTTATAAATTTAAATTTATGCTTAACACATGTTTCAAAAATTATACTCCTTGTAAGTAACCAAAAGAAATGAAAATGTGTGTCCACAAAAGGAGTTGTACACAATACTCACAGCATCTTAATTCATAACATAACTAGAAACAAGCCAAATGTGCATCAACAGGTGTATGCATAAGCAAATTGTGGACATTCACACAATGGAATACTAATGGGCAGTAAAACAAATGAACATGTGGTAACACAGCGATAGCCAGGTAATGGAAATCAGTACAGAATTGTACGTGAATGAGTCCATTTGAATGAGGTTTTAGAATTGGTAAAGCTAATTTCCAGAAATAGCAAACATATCAGTGGTCACTCGGAGGATGGGTTTAGTGGAATTGATTGCAAAGGGACAAGAAAATATTTTTAGTTAATAAGAATGTCCTATACATCTATTGAGCTAGTGCTTACATGAGTTTATCCATTTGTCAAAACTCAAGACTGTATACTTAAAATGTGTGCATTGTATTACATGTTAATTAAACCTTAATAATGTTGATAAAACACAAACAACCAAGGAAAGAAAGATAGATGCTCTACAAAGAAAGGACACTTGAACTCAGAGCAAACTTTTCAGTGGCAAGAATGGAAACCAGGCAAAGTGGAAAATAGCTTTAAAATATTCTGAGAAAGTAACCAAATCAAATTGCGTATTCAGTGAAAGTATCTTTCAAGAACAAGGGCAATAAGGACATTTTCAGATAAACAACAACTAAGGCTACCCATAGAGCTTCACTAAAGGAACTTCTAAAGGATATACTTTAGTTTAAAAAGAAAAAAGAAGAGAAGCAATTTTGATTAAAGAAATTGGTAACCATATGGGTATACAGAGCAGATATTATTTATATAAAGTAATGTGATAATGTTAAAATTGAGCGAGTTAAAAAGACCAAAAGCAGCGGTCAAATTTTCTAATCAGAGAGTACGTTCTAAGATTTTCTTTTCATTTAGGAGGATTAATATATTGATTAAATTTTACTTTTGATAAATTAAGTTTGAAGGGCAAAATTTAAATTCTAAGAAATAGGAACAGTATATAACTTTCCAAACTAGTAAAGTGAAAGAATGAAAAAAAGAAACCCAACAAGTAGAGTAATTCAATTATTCAAAAAACTCCCTAAATAAAAATAAACATAGAGAAAATGGGATATCAAAAACAAAAAGTAGGATGGTAGACACAAGTTCAAACATAACAGTAAACAAAGTAAATGTAATTAAATCCACTTTTTGAAAATAGAAATTTTCATATTAGATTTTTATTTACATTCTATATCCTACTGTGAGACCTAGCTAAAACATTAGATCAAAAAAGTGTAAAAAAATGATGAAAAAAGTACTAGTAGGCAATCTAAAGAAAATAATACTAGGTTAATTATAGAAATATCAGACATATCATAACATTTGTGATTTAAGACAAAATACTATGTTAATGATATAAAAGTAATAAAATGTTCAATTATCCAGAAAAATTAAAATAGTAAAAAACCTTAAATTTTTAAATAGTGATGAAATTGCATAGAAATCATATGTTGCTACTAAAATAATATTAGTTAAATAATTATATGCCTATAATTATAAATAAATAGATAAAACCCATTTTTCCATTGTTCATCACAGTAGGAGATTTCAATCCAATTGTATTGATTACTGATAAGTGTAGTAGAATAAAAATTATGATAATATGTTTATAAAATGTAATAATCATTCATATGTAAATACACAGATTTATATATAATGTACATAGTATATATATATACATGCATATATACATATAGTCCTATTCTTCTGAAGCATATATAAAACATTTTTAAAAGTAATAACATATTAAGAAAAATCGATTTACACAATGTCCTCTGGCTGAAGTTCAATTAATTTTTAAAATAGTAATCAAAATATATTTAAATAGATCCCATATTTTATTATTTAAATAAATATATTTATCTAAATCACACACAGGAAAACTTCAAATAGAAATTATAGATTAATTACTTATCAACAATAATGGAAAAAAATCACATATCAAACACAGGTGGACCCCAGTGAAAGCAGTCCATCAAGGACTATATTTAATAATACAGCAACGGATAGTTGTAGAAAAAAATAAAGGTTAAAGTTTAGTAAACCTATTATCCAAATTGAGAGTGTGGAAAAGAAATAGCATTATATCCAATAAAATAAATAACACATAATGATAGAGAAGAAGAAGAAGCAAAATAGTTATAGAAAACTGTTTTTCAAGTAGAAATCAAAATAGAAGCTCAGAAGAAGAATGAGCAAGATGAGGAAGAGGCAAAGGGCGAGGACAGCTCAGGAGGTCGGGAGAGAACCACAGTAAGATGGAAGAGGCGGAGAAGGAGGAAGGGACAGCAGAAGAGTGAGGTGCTCAGGAGGGAGACTCTGGGGAGTGGAGGATAGCCAGAGAGATGGAGTACAAAGGTGTTAGGCAGTTTAAAGGATTAGCATGTTTTCATATCTAAAGTGGGAGGTAGGTAAACAAATATTCATTTTATTATTACAATTCACATGTTCATACTATGGTGCACATAATATTATTTGGTTCTGTTATTACACAGTAAAAATACGTTAAAAGTAGGAGGGCTTCCTTGTTCCTGCCACAGCAGATCAATAAATATTAGAGTTACTCTCCCATAGTAAACAGGTATGAAATGAAACAAAATAGATGAAGAAATTTTTTTAAGGCATTGCTGTGATCAGTGAGAAGGAAAATGCCACCCTCTGTGTATGCTATGTACTCATCGTGGCTTTCTACTAGAGGCATAGGGAGATGGGGTCCAGAGATCAGTGATCTTACCAGGAAAAAACAAAAAAAGAGGAAACTAGGAATTTCAGGGTATTGGGAACTTAGAGGAGAAAGAGTCCAGAAGTCTTCTGAGGGTCCATCCCTGAGTTTTGGCCAACTGTTAGGCTGTGTATGTGCATACTGAGAGTTTTGTGTATTTATGTACAAATACATATGTGTGCAAAAAAAGGTCTAAAAAAGAAATGTAAAATATTTATTACAAAATATATCTTAAATTTGTATAAAATATGATGATATAAGTGAAGTAAACATAAGAAAATACTGATTTATTGCAGGGAAAATTTCAATATTTGAAGACACCATTCTGCTCCACGCTAATCCATAAATCTAACTCAATCCTCATTAAAATGCTAAAGATGTTTTTTAAAAATTTGACATAATGACTCTAAATTTTATTCAGAAGTATAAGCATACCCTAAAAATCAAGACCAGTTTTGGATCAAAATAATATTAGATCAACTTATGCTATCAGAGTATCAAAATTTACTGTTCAGTTTTCATAATTAAAATATTGTACCGACTGGCACAAGGACTCATAAGTAGATCGATGAAACACAGACCAGCAATTGAACCATTCACATATGGAAATTTTATGCTTGAGTAGAGGATATTTCAATACTCTAATGAAAGAACAGACTATTAAGTAAATGGTATTTAAACAATTTAATATATATTAGATTAAAGAAAATATACCTGTCTCATAACCTCATACTATGCAAATATATCAAAATATATTTGTAGTGAAAATTGTGTTATTATTGTGAAAATATATAGAAAATTAAAATGCACAATGTTTGGCCCTACAATCCCAGTCCTATAAATTTATCTTAAAGAAATTATAATATTCTCAAAGACATTTGTGTGGTTTTTGAAAAGATGTTGAAAAAGAATGAGGTGAATAAATATATGTATTGCCACAGAACTAAGTTCAAGTTATAATATGAAGTCAAATACAAAACCATATGTAGTATGAAAAGTATATAGTTTAAAATACAAATTTTTATAATATAAAAAACACTGTATATCTGTAAGTGGTATACAGTGATGAAAAAGGACACAAAATATTAACTGATGTTTCCTCTAACGGCTATAAAATAAATGGTTTTGGGACCAGAGTGGAGTTGAGAAAATGTGAACATAGATAGGGTTTACATCAGAGAAGGTACCTTTCATTTTAAATCCTATACAGCCTTATATAAAAAAAGTTCGCAATTGTTTCTATCATTTATGATTATTATATAAAATGTAATACAAATTGAAAAAAAGATTATACAGGACAACACTGTCTGGGTGGTAGAAATGTGAGTGGGAATAAAAACAATTATTTCTAGAGACAGTTAAAAGTAGTACACAATAGAAATAAACCACTGATTGGTGGTAATGTGGAATCAGAACTGAAGATGATTTTAAAGCTGCAAGTTGAATAAAATAGTAGTAATTGCAATTTACTAAAATAGGGATGCACCAATAAATGTTTTACACCTCTACTATGTGATGTACATTTATATAGTGCAGTTTCAGATACCCAAAACAACAACAAAATCCGGACTTTAGCAGGAAGCCCACCTCTAAGCCTCTAGGAAAACCTCAACGGAGAATCCCCAACTTGGCCCATGGTCACCCCCAGTGCCCTGAATGCCAAACCCACCCTACCCCCACTCTGTAGCCAGCTCGTTATGCATGCTCCAAGGGTGGCAGAGAAAGTGAGATCAGGTAGACAGGGAATGTGCACAGAAAACAAGCCAATGTCTGCAGGTAAGGGAAAACCCCCAATCTTCAGCTCTAGTTTTACCTTCAGGAAAACAAAAACAAGGTTAACAACAGCTATCCTGGTGTCTTGTAAGGTGGAGAGAAGACATACAAGCTTAAGAATTTGGCCACAAGAGGGAGCAAGAAACATGAACCAGGTGTATCCCTGCAACGTTAGAGAAAGCCCCAGATATAAGCAGGTCAAGTGAAAGGTATCTCCTACCTAAAGGCAGCTGGTAAAGACTGGAGGAGAAGATGCTACTTCAAATTGAAAAACAACAAGGCAGAACTCTAAGAAACTTGAAGAATTAAGGAAACATGACATTGTCAATAGTTCAAAATAATCCTCAAGCAGCCAGACCCAAATTATGGAGATCTGCAAATTACCAGATAAAGAATTCAAATTAGTTGTTCTGAGGAAACTCAGTGAATAAGAAAACAAAGAAAGACAATTCAACAAAATCAGGATAAGAATACAGGAACAAAATGGGATATTTAACACAGAGATAGACATCGTAATAAAGAGCCAAACAGAAATTCTGGAGCTGAAGAATTCAATGGATGAAATAATAAATTCACTAAAGAGCATCAATAATAGAACAGAACAAACAGAAGATAGAATCAGTGAGTTAGAGGATAAAAACATTGAAATAACCCATTCAGAGGAAAACAAAGGAAAAAAAGAGGAAAACTGCAAAGGAAACCTACATTATCTATTGGACATCATCAAAAGAACAAATATAAGAATCATTTGAATTCCAGAAGGAGAGAAGAGGGAGAAAGGGGCAGAAAGTTTATTTAAAAAAATATTAGCTGAGAATTTCTCAAACCCAGGGAGAAACTTAGACCTCCAAGTTCATGAAGCTAATAGATCACCCCATTATTTCAATTAAGGAGATCTCCAAGGCACATTATGATGAAGTTGTCAAAAATCAAAGGCAAAGAGAGAATCCTGAAAGCAGTAAGAGAAAAAAGATGACAGCCTACAAAAACAAAAAAAAAAAACAAAAAATCCATTAGGCTATGAGTAGATTTCTTAGCAGAAAATTTACAGGCCAAGAGAAAGTGGAATTATATACTCAAAATGCTAAAAGAAAATTTTTGCTAGCCAAGAATACTCTATCTGGAAAAGTTATCATTCAGAAGTGAAGGATAAATAAAGACTTACCCCCATAAATAAAAGCTGAGGGAGTTCATCACCACTAGACCTGCCTTACAAGAAATGCTGAAAGTAGTTCTTCAAGCTGAAATGAAAAGTTGCTACTTAGTAATGTGAAAACATACAAAAATGTACAACACAGTGGTAAAGGTCAGATTTAGGCAACTCTAAATCTATAATATGATGGTGTGCTAATCACTTAACTGTAGCATAAAGATAAAAGGAAATGAATATTAAGAATAGCTATAGCTACTATAATTTGTTAAATACACAGTATATAAAAAGGTGAATTTTGACATCAAAAACACAAAAGGGGGGGAATAAAAGGGCAGTTTTAGTATGTGATTGAAGTTGTTAGTTATCAGCATAAAATTGACTTTATAAGATATATTATGTAAGCCTATGGTAACCACAGAGCAAAAAGCTGCAGTAGATTCACAAAAGATAAGGAGATGGTAATTAGAATATACCATTATGGAAATTCACAAAGGTAGGCAGCAGAAGATGAAACAAAAGAATAACAGAACTCCAAAAGAGCCAGAGAGTAATTCATAAGATGGCATTAGCAAGTCCTTACATATCAATAATTACTCTAAATGTAAACAGATTGTATTCTTCAATCAAAAGATGCTATGTAGGACCTAAAAGAAGACCCAACTATATGCCACCTACAAGAGACTCACTTAAGCTTTAAGGACACACATAGCCTCAAAGTGAAGGCATAGAAAAAGATATCCCATGCAAGTGGAAACCAAAAGAAAGCAGGTGTGGCTATACTTACATCAGACAAAAGAGACCATGACCCAAAAACAGTAAAAAGAGACAAAGAAGGTTATTATACAATGATGAAGTTGTCAACTCATCAAGAAGATATAACAATCATAAAAATATATGTATCCAATATCAAACCACCTAAATATATTAAGCAAATACTAACAGATATGAAGGGAGAAATAGACAATTATAGAATAATAATAGGGAAATTCAATCCCCAACTTTTAACGATGAATTGATCATCCATACAGAAAATCAATAAGGAAGCGTTGGACTTGAACTAACATTTAGACCAAATGAATATAACAGACATATATTAAACTTCAGCAGAATACACATTCTTCTCAAGTGCACACAGAAGAATCTCAAAGATAAGTCATATATGATAAGCCACAAAACAAGATTTAGCAAATTTTAGAAGATTGAAATTATACCAAGTAGCTTTTCTGACCACAGTGGTATAAAACTATAAGTCAACAACAATAGAGAAGGTACAAAATTTACAAACTTGTGGAAACTAAACAACCCACTCCTGATCAACAAATGGGTCAAAGTAGAACTCAAAATGGAAGTCAAAAACTATCTCCAAACAGATGAAAATGGAAAGTCAACGTACCAAAACCTATGAGATGCTGCAAAAGCGGTTCTTAGAAGTTTATAGCAATGAGTGCATGTATTAATAAAAAAGAAAGATCTCAAATAACCTAACTTTACACCTCAAGGAACTAGAAAAAACAGAACAAACTAAGCCCAAAGTTAACAGAAAGAAGAATGTAACAAAGATCAGAAGGGAAATAAATGAAATAGAGACCAGAAAAACAACAGAAAAGACCAAATAAACTAAGAGCTCTTTTTTGGAAAGATAAGCAAAATTGACAAACCTTTATCTAGATGAATAAAAAAAGAAGACTCAAATAGAATCAGAAATGGAAAAGGAGACATTACAACTGATATCACAGAAATACATAGGATCATAAGAGAATACTATGGACAATTATATTGCAAGAGTTGGATAAGCTAAAGGAAATGGATGAATTCCTAGAAATATACAACTTACCAACATTGAATCATTAAGAAATAGAAAGTCTAAATAGACCAGTAGCAAGTAAGGAGACTAAATCAGTAATGAAAATACTCCCAATAAAGAAAGCCCTTCAACTAATATTTCACAAGGGAGCCAATTGTACTCAATGGGGAAAGAATAGTCTCTTTTATATATGATGTTGGGAAAAATTGATAACCATGTCCAGAAAAATAAAATTGCTCCCCTATCTTACAGCACTCACAAAGGTTAATTTAAATGGATTAAAGATTTAAACACAGATCTGAAACTGTAAAACTCTTAGAAGAAAACATAGGGAAAAAGTTCCTTGGCATTTGGGCTTGGCACTGATTTCTTTGGATATGATACCAAAAGCATATGCAACAAAAGCAAAAATCAACAAGTGGGACTACATCAAACTAAAAAGTTTTTGCATAGTAAAACAATTAACAGAATGAAAAGGCAACTTGTGGAATGTGAGAAAATATTTGTGAACCATATATTGAATACGGGGGTAATATTCAAGGTATGTAAAGAACTTATACAATTCAATAACAAAGCTGATTAAAAATGGGTAGAGGAATTGAACATGTTTTTCAAAAAAACACATCCAAATGTCCCATTATCACTGAAATCATTTAACATTTTACTGCCAGATTTAGCCAATGCAGTTGGGCAAGGCTAAGAAAGTAGACTTATAACAATAATTTAAAGGAAGAGGTCTAACTTTCTTTAGTTGTGCATTAAATGATAGGATACCTTAGAAATTAAACAGTGTTATAGGCTGAATAATGCTCCCCATCTGTGCCCAGGTCCTATTCACTGGGGTGTCTGAACATGTGACCTTCAATAGGCAAGGAAAGAGATTCTTCCCTAAATCCTCCAGAAGGAGCCAGTCCTGTCCACACCTTGTCTTATGCTGGCAAAACTGATTTCAGACTTCTGACCTTCAGCAATGCAGGAGAGTATATTTGTGCTATGTTAAGCATCAAGTTTATGGTAATTTGTTACAGCATCACTAGGAAACTAATATAAAGATAACTTACCAAGAAACTACTATAACAACGTAATAATTTAAAAGTAACAGATTATAGAACTAACCCAAAAAACAAGTAGTTATCACGTATGCAAACTATATCCAGATAAAAGGCATTTTAAGAATAAAAACACCATTTTCTCTAACCACACAAAAGAGAACATACATAGGAGTAAAAATGATAAAAATTGTACGGAACTTCTATGAGGAAATCTTTAAAATATTCCTGGAGATCCCCGAAGTAGACCTGTAGAGTGAATAGATTGGAAAACATCCCTTTATGAAGCAGGGATCCATATACTGGGTTTTTGGAGCCCACTCTGATTATCTTAATTCTTAGACGCTTGACTCACATGGAGACCCACATATTCTTGCCATGCTTTTGATAGAAAACAGACTGTCAACTGGGCACTCTCTCCTGCTTCACCATCTCTTTCTGCAAAATTCTCCATGTTTTAGCAGCTTTACCAGTTCAGAGCCCTGAACACCCCACCCGCTGACTCAGGAATTTTAATATAACAGAAATTATCATAGAGCAATGATTTAGAGCCTGTGCAGAGGTGTGCAGGGGGATGAGTGTTGTGTTAGTTCTGCTCAAACAATGCGTCAGAACGAGTCCTGTGATTAGGGCCTATGCCCAAGGTTGGTAATTCACTAGACATAGAATGCATTATTTAAGGCCTTTTGTTTTCAGCTGTGAATTTTAGTTGAGTTCTGGGAACAGATATGACATCACTTGTTGCTTTAAACCATTACAGCACACACACACACACACACACACACACATGCACACACACACCCCTAAGAACAATTTATCCCAATTTTATATGTAAAAACTGAAGCTTGGAGAATATGTTTTTTAAGGTAAAATACTTAATGAGTGACAGGATTAGAATTAAGCCCCAGGCTTATCAGAGGCAAAAGCTTATGTTACAGCCTCCAAACCATGAGGCCCCCACTTACTGTGTTCTTCCCAAGCAATATCGTTGTGAAATATTAAACTATTTTAGTATTTATTTTGTTTTTGCTATTATACCATGTTTCAGATTCCTATTTCTCTCACTTACATTATGCTTTGCTCTTTGTTCATGTATTGTTTTACTTTTGTTATGGGCCTAGAATCTTTTGCTTAGAGAGAGAGTTCAAGAGATCATACATCAGAAAGAGAGAGAGAGAGATTGAGGGAGAAAAAGAGAGAAAGAGAAAAAGAGAGAGAGAGAAAGAGCCTTGGTAAACAAAGATTCCAGGATCAGGGAGCTCTTAATTTTCATGATTTCATGAGAGAAAATGGAAGGCAAAAATGAATGGAACCAAAAAATGCAGAGCAAAATGAAGGCTAAGAAAAAAGCTTGTATAAAATTACAGAGCCAACAGAAGCAAGAGTTTCACCAAGGTAAAGGAAATCATTGCTGACGAAAGGAGTCTTAAGGTCAGACAGATTGAAGGCAAAAATATCTTCTTAAGAATAATGTGAGGTATCTTTAGTCAGTAATATTATTTACATTTTCTCTATCTATTTTATAACAACCTCCCAAGTTCACTTTTCCAACTACCTTCCAAATATTTTATGCACTTTTGTCACTATGGTTTCCTGCAAAATCGTTTAACGTCTTCTCTAGAGTGAACTTATTGTGTTTGTGATGGAGACACTAAAAGGAAAAAGAAGGTGGTTCAGGTCCCATTATGGAGTTAAATGATCACCAGTGATTAAATTTTGTGGCGCTTGATACTCCAAAATATTTAAACCGTGACTTATAGTAATATTTTATCTACAGATACATCTACTTATAGAAGAGTTAATCTTCATAACTTGGTGGAGAAATGGATATGACATTTTAAAAGTTATACTTCTTAAGCTTACGTAGTATCCTCCTGTGATTCTAATAGTGTTTTGAAGAAGGGATGGAGAGAGACTTACCACTACATACTCTTTTGGTTATCGAAAGGTCATTATTTCTTCCATTGTAAAAGTACTACATTTTAAGTCTTAACTCATGAAAGATGTCTTCTGGGAGTGAGACTGTTCTGAGCAAAGTGATGAGACATGAATACATGAGCTGCTGAGTTGGTAAAGAAGGCAAGATATAAATTCAGGCCCACTAAAATTTGTTAGAGCTGTGAAAATGCTGGCTTTAGTGTGAAAAGTTCAATGCAAAATTTTCTAGATAAACTGGTAAGCCGCCTTATTCGTATTTATAGTAAGGCAGATCTTTACTTGAAGCAGACGCCACACTTTCCACTGGTTTTTGCCTAACTTGGAGACCAAAAGGAAACAATTGTTGAAAAATTTAAATTGATAAACACATGAATATTTCTTTTGGTGTAGTAAAACTAATTGTTAAATATAGAACGATTTTACTTTAGGGAAAATGTATTTTAAAAAAAATCTTTCTTGAGATGTATTTCAGATATCATAAAATTCACTCATTTAAATTGTACAACTCAATGGTTTTAATATATTCACAGAGTTGTGCCACTACCGCCACTAAGTTCAAAACGTTTAACTACCCCCCAAAGAAACTGTGTCCATTAACAATCATTTCTTGTTACTGAAATTTCCCCGGTCATACAGTTATTAAACTGCTTTCCTATCTATAGATTTGCCTATTCTTGACATTTCATATAAATGGAATAATATAATGTGTGGTCTTTAATGACCTGCTTTTCCACTTAGCAAAATGTTTCTGAGGATTTTTCATTGTGTAGCATGTATCAGTACTTCATTCCTTTATTTATCTGTATTTTATTGAGGTATAATTTATATATAACATTATATTAGTTTCAGGTGTACCACATAATGACTCTAGAGTTGCATATATAGAGAAGTGATTGCCACAATAAGTCTATTTAACATCCATCATTCCTTTTTATTGCTGAATAATATTTCATTAGATGGTATACCACATTGTGTTTATCTATTTGTCAGTTGATGAACAGTGGGTTGCTTCAACTTTTTTGACTATTATGAATAACAAACACTTCTATGAACAGTTGTGTACAAGTTTTTGTTGAACATATGTTTCCATATCTCTTGGATATATAGCTAAGGGTGGAAATGCTGGGTCTTATGGTTACTCTATGCTTAATATTTTGTGTTAACTGCCAGACTCTTTTCCAGTGTGGTTGTATGAAAAAGGCCTTTCTGATAGTTTAAAAATAATTCTGCAGTCTACAAGATACGTTAGCAGAGTTCAGTGGAAATTAAACAGGGGTTGGGAAAAATCTGGATCTAGTCCCAGCTCTGCCGCTAATTAGTTGTTTGACCTTAAGCAACTCATTTACATTCCCTAAAACCAAGTTTCTTCATTTGTAAAATAAGTGTGTTTTTTTCAAGCAAGTACAACTCTTGAATATAATTACAGCTACTTTACTTTTTGTTTTTTATTGCCTCTTTAAATTTGCTCTGAGGCCTAATTGTTTCCTTGGCCTCGAATAAAAGACTTCAGCAGTGCCCATGACATCTCTGACTATTATTAAGTACTATAAACACTTCTGGTCGCTTTCAGTCACAAAACATGACCTCAATTCAGTAACCAAATTGTCCATCCCTATATAATAACCAAAACTCTGAATTTTATGTCAATTAGAGGATTCTTCCAGCCTCAGTTTAAACAAGGAAGTCTAATGTTTTTGATCCCTGAAGGGTTGGTGTATCGAAAGGAGTGAGAAGAAAAGGGAGCAGGCAGTTTTCTCTTTGTTGTGAGCTGTAGTGATGATCTGGCTGGGGCACTCTCTGTACTTGGCAGATGTTTAAAACTAATGTGGGGCTCCCCTGGCGGCGCAGTGGTTGAGAGTCCGCCTGCCGATGCAGGGGACACGGGTTTGTGCCCCGGTCCGGCAAGATCCCACGTGCCGCGGAGCGGCTGGGCCCGTGAGCCATGGCCGCTGAGCCTGCGCGTCCAGAGCCTGTGCTACGCAAAACTAATGTACTCTCCTGGTGATCTGTGATAAATCAGATTACTCTTCCATTATGGGTTTGCTAGGGCTGCTGTAACAAAGTTCCACAAAGTGGGTGGGTTAACAACAGAGATGAATCATCTCACAGTTCTAGAGGCTGGAAGTCTGAGATCAAGATGTTGAGGGCTGTAAGGCAGACTTCCTTACATCCCTCCTAGCTCCTGTGGTTTTCTGGCCACCTTTGGCGTTCCTGGACTTGTAGCTTCATTGCCCTGATCTCTACCTGAGAAAATCTTGAACTTCACATGACATTCTCCCTGTATCTGTGTCTCTGTGTCCCAATTGCTTTTTTTTTTTTTTTTAATAAGAGCATCAGTCCTGTTGGTTTAGGCCACTCGCTAATACCTCACTTTAACTCTATCGATTGCCTCTGTAAAGACCCTGTCTCCCAATAAGAGCACATTCTGAGGTACCGGGGCATACCTTTTTTGGGGGGGTACACATTTCAACCAATAATAATTCCAAAATAGATGTTTCTTCCTTGTGATAGTGTTACTGACCAGGGTTCTTGGCCTTCTCCAATCCGTAGAAATTAATTACAGGCCAGAAAAGAAATTCAGGCAAGTCTTTATTGGGGCCCCTGCTACAGCATCACGGAGCTAAAACAACACATTTCCTTGCTCACTCCCTGAGGGGAGGTGAGCTTCTTCCTTATGTGGGGTGAGGGTAGGGGTGTGTCCAGAGGTCGGGTTGGAGGGATAGCTTAGGTGGTCTGCCCACCCCTTAGGTGGTGTTGAGTGCAGGGGGCATGCACAGGACCCCGCTTTTACTCTGGGCTCTTCAGAAGTGGCAGTTGGGTTTTTTGGTCACTTTGTATCTTGTTGTCCATAATTTGCCCCAGCTGTATATACACACAGTTACTTTTAGTCCCTTATAGTTCGTTTGTATTTTGTTGCTGGAGGAGACATTTGTCCAGGTGCAAGCACTGCAGCAAAGGGTCCCAGGTCCCAGGTCCCAGCCTGTGTCAATAGGATTATTCTCCTGTGCCCTTTGCCATGTGACTTCATCTTACTTCCCAATCGGCACTTCATCCTAATGGCTTTGGGCTTGGCCATACACCTTGCTTTGTCCATTCAAATGGGCAGATGTGACAGTGTCAGCAGTTCTGAGTGGAGGTTGTAACAGGCATGTGTGTTTCACCTCCTCCTCTCTTGAGTCTCTTGTTTGCCATGAGAACAGCATGCCCTCCATATTGCTTCTCTTCCAGTATAGATTCTTGACGGATAAGACACACAGAAAGAAGAACTTCTGAGGCTCTCACAGTCCTTCTAATCTCCAGTGAAAGAACAGCTATCACGTAACAAGAATGAGAAATATATATATTTTTTAAATCTTTATTGGAGTATAATTGTTTTACATTGTTGTGTTAGTTTCTGCTGTATAACAAAGTGAATCAGCTATACGTATACCTATATCCACATATCCCTTCCCTCTTGGGTCTCCCTCCCACCCTCCCTATCCCACCCCTCTAGGTGGACACAAAGCACCGAGCTGATCTCCCTGTGCTATGCAGCTGCTTCGCACTAGCTATCTGTTTTACATTTGGTAGTGTATATATGTCCATGCCACTCTCTCACTTCGCCCCAGCTTACCCTTCCCCCTCCCCATATCCTCAAGTCCATTCTCTACATCTGCGTCTTTATTCCTGTCCTGCCCCTAGGTTCTTCATAACCACTTTTTTTTTTTTTTAGATTCCATATATATGTGTTAGCATACGGTATTTGTTTTTCTCTTTCAGACTTACTCCACTCAGTATGATAGTCTCTAGGTCCATCAACCTCACTACAAATTACTCAATTTCATTTCTTTTTAAGGCTGAATAATATTCCATTGTACATATGTGCCACATCTTCTTTATCCATTGGTCTGTCGATGGACACTTAGGTTGCTTCCATGTCCTGGCTATTATAAATAGTGCTGCAGTGAATATTGTGGTACATGACTCTTTGAATTACAGTTTTCTCAGGGTGTATGCCCAATAGTGGGATTGCTGGGTCGTACGGTAGTTCTATTTTTAGTTTTTTAAGGAACCTCCATACTGTTCTCCATAGTGGCTGTATCAATTTACATTCCCACCAACAGTGCAAAAGGGTTCCCTTTTCTCCACACCCTCTCCAGCATTCATTGTTTGTAGATTTTTTGATGATGGCCATTCTGACCAGTGTGAGGTGATACCTCATTGTAGTTTTGATTTGCATTTCTCTAATGATTAATGATGTTGAGCATCCTTTCATGTGTTTGTTGGCAATCTGTATATCTTCTTTGGAGAAACGTCTATTTAGGTCTTCTGTGCATTTTTGGATTGGGATGTTTGTTTTTTTGATATTGAGCTGCATGAGCTGCTTGTAAATTTTGGAGATTAATCTTTTGTCAGTTTCTTCAGCGGCAAATATTTTCTCCCATTCTGAAAGTTGTCTTTTCATCTTGTTTATGGTTTCCTTTGCTGCAAAAACTTTTAAGTTTCATTAGGTCCCATTTGTTTCTTTTTGTTTTTATTTCCATTTCTCTAGGAGGTGGGTCAAAAAAGTATCTTACTTGATTAATATTATAGTGTTCTGCCTATGTTTTCCTCTAAGAGTTTTATAATGTCTGACCTTGCATTTAGGTCTTTAATCCATTTTGAGTTTATTTTTGCGTAGGCTGTTAGGGAGTGTCCTAATTTCATTCTTTTACATATAGCTGTCCAGGTTTCCCAGCACCACTCATTGAAGAGGCTGTCTTTTCTCCATTGTATATTCTTGCCTCCCTTATCAAAGATAAGGTGACCATATGTGCATGGCTTTATCTCTGGGCTTTCTATCCTGTTACATTGATCTATATTTCTGTTTTTGTGTCAGTACCATACTGTCCTGATTACTATAGCTGTGTAGTGTAGTCTGAAGACAGGGAGCCCGATTTCTCCAGCTCCATTTTCCTCTCTCAAGATCGCTTTGGCTATTCAGGGTCTTTTGTGTTTCCATACAAACTGTGAATTTTTTTGTTCTAGTTCTGTGAAAAATGCCATTGGTAGTTTGATAGGGACTGCACTGAATCTGTAGATCGCTTTGTGTAGTATAGTTATTTACATAATGTTGATTCTTCCACTCCAAGAGCATGTTATATCTCTCCATCTGTTTGTATCATCTTTAATTTCTTTCATCAGTGTCTTATAGTTTTCTGCATACAGGTCTTTTGTCTCCTTAGCTAAGTTTATTCCTAGGTATTTTATTGTTTTTGTTGCAGTGGTAAATGGGAGTGTTAACTTATCATTCAGATTTTTCATCATTAGTGTATAGGATGCAAGAGATTTCTGTGCATTAATTTTGTGTCCTGCTACTTTACCAAATTCATTGATTAGCTCTAGTAGTTTTCTGGTAGCATCTTTAGGATTCTCTTTGAATAGTATCATGTCATCTGCAAACAGTGACAACTTTACTTCTTCTTTTCCAATCTGGATTCCTTTTATTTCTTTTTCCTCTCTGCTTGCTGTGGCTAAAACTTCCAAAACTATGTTGAATAATAGTGGTGAGAGTGGGAAACCTTGTCTTGTTCCTGATCTTAGAGGAAATGGTTTCAGTTTTTTACCATTGAGAACGATGTTGGCTTGTCATATATGACCTTTATTATGTTGAGGTAAGTTCCCTCTATGCCTACTTTCTGCAGAGTTTTTATCATAAATGAGTGTTGAATTTTGTCAACAGCTTTCTCTGCATCTATTGAGATTATCATATGAATTTTATTCTTCAATTTGTTAATATGGTGTATCACATTGACTGATTTGTGTATTTTGAAGAATCCTTGAATTCCTGGGATAAACCCCACTTGATCATGGTGTATGATCCTTTAATGTGCTGTTGGATTCTGTTTGCTAGTACTTTCTTGAGGATTTTTGCATCTATGTTCATCAGTGATATTGGCCTGTAGTTTTCTTTTTTTGTGACATCCTTGTCTGGTTTTGGTAACAGGGTGATGGTGGCCTTGTTGAATGAGTTTGGGAGTGTTCCTCCCTCTGCTATATTTTGGAGGCATTTGAGAAGGATAGGTGTTAGCTCTTCTCTAAATATTTGATAGAATTTGCCTGTTAATCCATCTGATCCTGGGCTATTGTTTTTTGGAAGATTTCTAATCACAGTTTCAATTTCGGTGCTTGTGAATGATATCTTTATATTTTCTATTTCTTCCTGGTTCAGTCTTGGAAAGTTGTGCTTTTCTAAGAATTTGTCTATTTCTACCAGGTTGTCCATTTTATTGACATGTAGTTACTTGTAGTAATCTCTCATGATCCTTTGTATTAATGCAGTGTCAGCTGTTACTTCTCGTTTTTCATTTCTAATTCTGTTAATTTGAGTCTTCATTTTTTTCTTGATGAGTCTGGATGATGGTTGATCAACTTTGTTTATCTTCTCAAAGAACCAGCGTTTAGTTTTATTAATGTTTGCTATCATTTCCTTCATTTCTTTTTCATTTATTTCTGATCTGACCTTTAGGATTTCTTTCCTTTGCTAACTTTAGGTTTTTTTGTTCTTCTTTCTCTAATTGCTTTAGGTTTAAGTTTAGGTTGTTTATTTGAGGTTTTTCTTGTTTCTTGAGGTAGGATTGCATTGCTATAAACTTCCCTCCTAGAATTGCTTTTGCTGCATCCCATAGGTTTTTTAGTCATTGTATTCTCATTGTCATTTGTTTCTATGTATTTTTTAATTTCCTCTTTGATTTCCTCAGCTATCTCTTGGTTATTTAGTAGTGTATTTTTTAGCCTCCATGTGTTTGTATTTTTTATACTTTTTATCCTGTAATTGATATTGCGTCTCATAGCGTTGTGGTCAGAAAAGATACTTGATACGATTTCAGTTTTCTTAAATTTACTAAGGCTTGATTGTGACCCAAGACATGATCTATCCTGGAGAATGTTCCATGAGCACTTGAGAAGAAAGTATATTCTGTTGTTTTTGGATGGAATGTCCTATAAATATCAATTATGTCCATCTTGTTTATTGTGTCATTTAAAGCTTGTGTTTCCTTATTTATTTTCATTTTGGATGATCTGTCCATTGGTGAAAGTGGGGTGTTAAAGTCCCCTACTATGATTGTGTTACTGTCGATTTCTCCTTTTATGGCTGTTAGCATTTGCCTTATGTATTGAGGTGCTCCTATGTTGGGTGCATAAATATTTACAATTGTTATATCTTCTTCTTGGATTGATGCCTTGATCATTACATAGTGTCCTTCTTTGTCTCTTGTAATAGTCTTTGTTTTAAAGTCTATTTTGTCTGAGTATTGCTACTCCAGGTTTCTTTTGATTTCCGTTTGCATGGAATATCTTTTTCCATCCCCTCAATTCCAGTCTGTATGTTTCCCCAGGTCTGAATTGGGTCTCTTGTAGACAGCATATATACGGGCTTTGTTTTTGTATCGATTCAGCCAGTCTATGTCATTTTGTTGGAGCATTTAATCCATTTGCATTTAAGGTAATTATTGATATGTATGTTCCTATTGCCATTTTCTCAAATGTTTTGGGTTTGTTATTGTAGAGATTTTCCTTTTCTTGTGTTTCCTGTTTAGAGAAATTCCTTTAGAATTTGTTGTAAAGCTGGTTTGGTGTTGCTGAATTCTCTTAGCTTTTGCTTGTCTGTAAAGCTTTAAATTTCTGTGTCAAATCAGAATGAGATCCTTGCTGGGTAGAATAATCTTGGTTGTAGCTTTTTCCCTTTCATCACTTTAAATATGTCCTGCCACTCCCTTCTGGCTTGCAGAGTTTCTGCTGAAAGGTTAGCTGTTAACCTTATGGGGATTCCCTTGTATGTTATTTGTTGCTTTTCCCTTGCTGCTTTTAATATTTTTTCTTTGTATTTAATTTTTGATAGTTTGATTAATATGTGACTTGGCGTGTTTCTCTTTGGATTTATCCTGAATGGGACTCTTTGTGCTTCCTGGAGTTGATTGACTATTTCCTTTCCCACATTAGGGAATTTTTCTTTTCTTTTTTTTTTTTTCGGTATGTGGGCCTCTCCTGTTGCGGAGCACAGGCTCCGGACGCACAGGCTTAGCAGCCATTACTCACAGGCCCAGCCGCTCCACGGCATGTGGGATCTTCCCGGACCGGGGCACGAACCCATGTCCCCTGCATCGGCAGGCAGACTCTGAACCACTGTGCCACCAGGGAAGCCCAGGAGTTTTTCAATTATAATCTCTTCAAATATTTTCTCAGTCCCTTTCTGTTTCTCTTCTTTTTCTGAGACCCCTATAATTCTAATGTTTGTGCGTTTAACATTGTCCCAGAGGTCTCTGAGACTGTCCTCAAATCTTTTCATTCTTTTTTCTTTATTCTGCTCTGTAGTAGTTATTTCCACTATTTTATCTTCCAGGTTACTTATCCATGCTTCTGCTTCAGTTATTCTGCTATTGATTCCTTCTAGAGAATTTTAAATTTCATTTATTGTGTTGTTTATCATTGTTTGTTTGCTCTGTAGTTCTTCTAGGTCCTTGTTAAACGTTTCTTATATTTTCTTCATTCTATTTCCAAGATTTTGGGTCATCTTTACTATCATTACTCTGAATTCTTTTTCAGGTAGGCTGCCTATTTCCTCTTCATTTGTTTGGTCTGGTGGGTTTTGATCTTGCTTCTTCATCTGCTGCTTATTTCTCTGTCTTCTCATTTTGTTTACCTTACTCTGTTTGGGATTTCCTTTTCACAGGCTGCAGGTTCAAAGTTCCCATTGTTTTTGGTGTCTGCCCCCAGTGGGTAAAGTTGGTTCGGTGGGTTGGGTTGTATAGGCTTCCTGGTGGAGGGGACTGGTGCCTGTGTTCTGGTGGATGAGGTTGGATCTTGTCTTTTTAGTGAACAGGACCATGTCCAGTGGTGTGTTTTGGGGCGTCTGTGAACTTAGTATGATTTTAGGCAGCCTTTCTGCTAATGGGTAGGGTTGTGTTCCTGTCTTGCTAGTTGTTTTGCATGCAGTGCCCAGCACTGGAGCTTGCTGGTCACTGAGTGGAGCTGGGAATTAGCATTGAGACATAGATCTCTGGGAGAGCTCTTGCTGATTGATATTATGTGGAGCCGGAAGGTCTCTGGTGGACCAGTGTCCTGAACTTGGTTCTACCACCTCAGGAGCTCAGGCCTGACACCTGGCTGGAACACCAAGACTCTGTCAACCACACAGCTATTGGTCTTGGAGTGTCTCCTGGGGAGGTGGGGTTGGCTGTGGCTCGCTGTGGGGACAAAGCCACTAGTGGCAGAAGCCCCAGAGAATATTTGTCCATGTGAGCTCTCCAGGAGGCTGCCATTTTGTCTCCTAGAAATATGTTTTGTAATTATAAGCCATTGAGATTTGGAGGCCCCTTGTTGCCACAGCTAAATGTGACTTACAGAGAGTTTTCATTTGTATTTGCAGATACCTCCTCACTGGGACCTCTCACCTGTGCCTCCTTGATTTCAGTGATACATCTCTGGGTTGCTGTTAATGTCTTCCTCAGCCCCTGTGCATTGATGATATCAGTAGTCTCTAACCCAGGTCCATCCTAGCCAGTCATCTTTGACTGACAGTATTTATGATCACCCTACACTGGCATCATCTCTTTCTGACCCACATCTGCAATGGAAAATACACACACATTCTTTGCCAGGACACACTCTGGAAATTAAGGGCATTTAAAGCAGTCTTTAATTTTTTATTCCTCCATTAACAGCTAGCCAGCTTTTCCCTTGCCCTCTAGGTTCTTCAAACAAGAGTCAGACATCAGCCCACTATGTGTCTCCAATCTTTAGGAAATGTGTATTAAGTGCTCCAGGTTTTTGTAGGTTGTCTAGCAAGTCTGTGGCAGCTGCGAGGTTATGTTGCTCCCATCTCCTTCAGGATAATGTACTGTGAGGTGTGTAGCTGACTGACAGCACCAGCTGCTACCTCTTTCATTCAGTTACAATGTTTGTATCAAGGCATTACTGCTTCTTGTTGCTCCCACACAATGACTAAGCACAGTGGGGGTACTAGTGCCATTCCATTCCTGCCTGCAGGGAATTCCTTTAATTAAGGTTGCCAGATAAAATACAGGATACCCAAGTAAATTTGAATTTCAAATCAACAATTAGTAATTTTTTAGTATAGGTATGCGTGCAATATTTGGGTCATACTTACACTAAAAACTATTTGTTGTTGATCTGAAATTTAAATTTAACTGTGCGTTCGTATTTTTTTTTTTGCCAAATGTACTTATAATGACAATACAGTTGTTTCTTCATATGGGGGAGGGGGATTGGTTCCAGGACATGCTGAGGATACCAAAATCTGAGGATGCTCAAGTGCCATGGTCAGCCCACAACCTCCTGGGCCATATCCATAATTCTTTTGCCAAAGAATCAACCAAGCTTAGACTGTGTATTAAATTTGCAATCCCTGGTTCATTGAATCCTGGGATGAAGAACCAGAGGATATAGAGGGCTGACTGTATATTTATTGAAAAAAATCCTCGTATAAGTGGACCCTCGAATTCAAACTCTTTGTTGTTCAGCGGTCGTCTTGAACACACCCTACCTTCCTGGCAGAAAATTCCTTAGCAATGTACAAAACTCTTTCTATCCATTCCTTCTTTATCTCTCCCCTTTCCTAAGTGTCAGACCTGCATCATAGTTTGAATGTTTGCCCCGCCTATTCCTGCTTGTTTCCCTTTATCCTAGACAGGCATTTCCCCATAAAAGCTCTTGTATGTCTAATCCCATCTTGGCATCTTCTCGGAGGACCTGAACTGACACACGGAGTTTGATGAAATTGGTATCTTTATCTCACTGAAAATTCTATTTTAATTCTACCATGTGGATATTGGACTAGGTGTGCTCTAAAGTCCTTTCAGCTCTATCTTATGAGTCTAAGTTTCTTCTTCCTAGGCAGAGAGATCACACTGTAAAAAAAGATTCCACTTTTACTGTATGAAAATTAATGTAAGATTTTAACTTGTTCGAGACTGATTCCTAACTCGTCTAGGCTTCCTCTAAGATTCTATGGAAGTTGGCTATAGTGAAATGCTGTAAATGGTAGTTAAATGAGCTGCAACCTACATTCTGTATTCAAGCTAGTGCCCTCCTAACTGTGAATGCTGAAGTGGTAGAACCAAGTCAGAGAACAAGTTTCTGTTATGTCGGACAGCTGCAGTCTCCAGGTTTGAACTTCAGCCTGCTGACCAAGCTGGAGGAAGAGCTGGCTCTTCTCCAGTCACACAACTCAAAAATCCCCACTACTCAAGGGCCAGGTTCTCTCTGGGAATCTACATCCAGTCCTATTGAATTCTAGTGCAATGGCCATATTGAAGCGGACAGTGGGAGGCACACACGCTGTTTTTTCTGTTTTCATTGATTTTTTGCAGTAAAGGCTTTTTAGCAAGCAAAATCTGTCCTATCTTGACTTTGTGTTATTGAAATCAGTACTATGACCTGACGATTTATCTTGGCCTCCAACATGGAAGGATAGAAACAAATCAAGGGACTGAAAGTCAAAATCTACCTCAGGAGTGGGAAAAGTTGACCTTTCGTTGGTATGGTATGCCCAAGATGGCCTGCCATTTCCACAGTGCTACATAGTTCAGTAAAATGGGAATCCTGAGGAAGGGGCACTAAACCCCATGACCCATGTGACCTCCACCATTCCTGTCCCCCAATAAAGGAAATAACCCCAGTGCAGACCAAGTGAGCCAACAGAACTACCACATGGGCTTGATGCATTTGTTTCTGAAACAAATGTGATGAAAATGATAGATTCCAATTCTACTTAAACAGATTGACCACTTAGTACATAAGATATAAAGAATATTAGGAAAATATACAATCTGAAGAGTGTAGATGAGGAGACTCCCAAACTATGTCCCAAACATATCAGATTAGCCTGGGGGTCCCTCTGAGGAGTTGTCTCCCAGGACCCATTATCAGACCTTGGAGGCTTGATGGACACTATCATTGCCCCACCCAGATCTTTATTACCAAGCTGGTATATTCGGCCTCTGCTGCTTGAGTGTTGGCTATGAACAGCACACAGCTCTATCATTCTTCTGAGAATTGTCCTTGACTAAAGGGAATAATGCACCCAGAAATGCCAGGGATGTAAAGGACTCCCTCAGAGGCGGCTCATAGCCCGTTACTAATAGACACGGGCCACAAAGGTCAGTTTCATTGCCTCAAGCTGGGGCAACTCTGGTGGTATTCATGCTCCAGAGTTGCCCCCATTAAATCAGGCTAAGGTTAGACTTCTGCTGAACCCATCTCTTTGCCTAACACCTTCCTCAGTTAAATCCAATTACCCATTCTCGTACTGAATTCAGCTGAGAGCACTCTTTCCATCAATAGTTCGCTCAAGAATCCTTGCCTCAGGTCTGCTTCTAGAGAACCTGACCTAAGGCAGAGTGGCTTACGTTCTCACGGCTGATAAATGATGATATAGTGGAACAAGGCTGAGGGTCCGTTATTTCTCAAGCCACACTGCTGTTGGATCCCAGCTCCTCTTATTACCGGGATGAAGGTTGGTATTTCCCTAATCGTAAAACTTAGATATCTCCGTAATTCAAGGGTCAGGGTTCCTCTCCAGGAATCTGATGTCTGACGAGTCCTGCTAAATTCCTGTGCTACTTCAGAAAGTAATAGGTAATGAGGGAGCACACGTCCGATGTTGCTTCTGGGTCTATGATTTTCCTCTAATAAATACTGAACCAGACATTCTGATGAGAATCATATATTATGTGCTGTTGTTTGATCAACAGAAAATAGTCCCTCTGACCACCAAGAAAAGGATAAGAATTGGGAGGAAAGTGACTGTGGAATTTCCAAGTACTTTGCCTCTAAATTCCTTAAGAGTGGATAGAAAAGTATTGTAGATTAAATTATTCATATTTCCATCATTCGTAATAGTTTAAGCTTATGAATGTAAATTCTTTTCGTCTTTCTGCATGATCAGCTTGTCACCTGCTTCTTAGAAATAATATTCACATGCTATTACTCTCAGCAAACAAATGAGAAAATTGAAGTGGAATTTAAATCATGATTTAATGATTTCCCTAGAGTGGAAAGCATGGAACTGGTCTTAGAAGTATAACTTTAGAAATAGAGTAATTGTAACCTATAATTTTAGTTTGGGCTTCACTAATTAGGGATTGGTGGACTTGTGTGTGTGTGGAGATACTTCACTAAACTTTTTCAAAGGACTACTTCTCGTGTTTCTACCAAATAGCTCCCCCAAACCTCTCAGGCTGTCATTACTTACTATTGATTTATTAATGAGAAAGGAAAAAAGAGAAAGGAAAAGGGCAGGCATTTTATAGACCCATCATTAGAATTAGAAGGCATACCTTGGAATGAGAAGGGGAGAACACTTCTACAGTTTAAAGAAAACTTTGGAGCTTAACAATGTATTTCAAGGTCTATGTCATTGCTATATTTGGTTATGGAGGACCATGTACAGTAATCTCTTCTAATCTTATGATGTTATGCTTGTCAAAAAGAAAGGTGGCATCTTACAGTTGCTGTGAGCCTCATGGCAGGTGCATCTTTTCTCCTTAGATTACACATTTCATGCTCCACACTTAGCAGTTTACAGGGAAATTGACTACATTTCTTTGTGTCAGAAGTTTCCACATCTGTAATGTGGGGATAATGATAGTATTTTCTTCAGAGCATTGTTAATATTGAATTAAATGATATAGCAAAACTACTGGCACATAGTAATGGACCAATAAATTATACCTATCTTTATGTTTCTGTTTGCTTTTTATTGCAAAAAGCAGTACTTTTTACTTATGTGATCTTTTGGCTTGGTCAAAATGTTCAAAACCCACATGGCTACTTCAAAATATTTGGTAAAATGATGATGAATGTTTAGTGTTTAATACCACTCTTTTTTTCTTTCACATTCTTTACAAATATTAAAAAATAGTTGTTTTTAGAACCTTAAATATTATATGCCAATCAATAATTTAACTCCCCTTAGTATGTCAGTAATAGCTCAGTAAAACTGGAAGGAAACAAAAAAAAAAACCCTTAGTAGAGGAAAGAGAACTGACATTCTTTGCACAACATTCTTTGCACAACTAAGGTGAGATGACTATTTTATTCCATGGCTTTCCAGTTATAAACATAACACATATCTGTAGAAAAATTTGGCAAATACAATACAACCAAGTAGAAAGAAAAATGTGTCTCCTATAGCCACAATGATCAGTATAGCCTTTTTTCAGAACTTAAAGATATTTACTTTCAGTTTTTAAAATTAACATTGTTCTAATTATAAAGGTAATGCATGTTCCATCTTGTTTCCTGATCTTTTATGCTGTTTAAATTTGCTATATAATTACTCTCTTTTTTTTTGCTGGTTCTGTTACTATAACTACCGTATGTTTTAGATGTGGCTGTTGTAAAGAGAATATAGCTGTGTTTGTTTTGTTACCCAGTATTTTAACTGAAGAATTGCATCTGCTTATACTGTTTGTGTTTACTGCCATATTTCGACCTGTTTCTGTTAAGCTATCCCTGTGACTTCCTATCTTTCTTTCTCTTTTTCATTCTTTTGGATTGATTGGGTTTCTCTTCCATGTCATTTTTTTCTGCTACTAGTGTGAAAATATACACTTGGTTTCTAGTATTTGAAATCACTCAGGTGATTTAAACATGACTTTTTAAATATACCACTACATAAATTTAATCAATATTTTTACCTCTTCATGAATAATTTTATTCACCAACTCCCTTTCATCATATATGACTTTTTCAGAATTTTTATTTAACTTGGCTTTATCTTCTAAGTTAGGCATTATTTTTGCTCTGATTCATTCAGTAATTTAAACATTCATATTTCATTTTCTTTAGTAAATGGTCAGTCTGTCATTCCTTTTTTTTCCTGAAAAATTTTCTTCTCTGTATGACTGCATTTTTAAAGTTGTTCTTGCAGTGTCACTATTGTGTGTCTAGGTTTGGAATTCTTGGGATTCAATGGGTTTCTTGAATAGGAGAATGGCATTTAAAATTATTTTTAGAAAAATTAAGCTATTATTGCCTCTTTCCCATAATTTCTGCTATCTCCTCTGGAATTCTGATTAGCTTATTCCAGGTCTTTTCTCTCTCACCTTAAAGTATACTCGCCTCTCACATATGAGAGGATAGCCCCTTATCTCTTAGTGCTCTTTCTTTGCTGCCTCTGTTTTCCAGCCCATTAACACTCTCTTTAGTTACACTTTAGTCTTCTGATTGAACAATTATTTGAATTTATGTTTCTAATTATAATTTTTCATTTATATAATTATTTACTTTAAAAATCAGCCTGATTAAATTTTTTTTTGCTTTTGTAACCTGTTCAGTTTATTTCATTACTTTTTAAATCTAATAAGTATATTATACTTATTTGCTATCCTATATCTGATAATTTCAGTATCTGTAGTCTGCAGTTTTGATTCCATAGACCACCCACTTCTCTCCTTCATTTGGAAGCTTGTTCATGACAGCTGCATTCTACTACTTAATTAGTGTGGGATTGTGAACACATGCTTCTTGGAACTTATTTTTGGGGAATTTTTTGAGTCCTCAGTTTAAGGTGAGTTTATTCAGCAAGGATATGGGTTTATCTTTGCTAGGCTCCTGGTTGGCAACACCAACCCAAGATGAATTTACGAAATATTTGCCTCAAGATTTTACAGGTCAAGTATGTAAGATGAAGCCTAGTCACAACCCTCGAAGAGAGGTTTCTTCTTAGAAATTCTCAGGGAGACTTTTACTTCTATTTTTCTCTCTACTTAGAGCCCAGACTGAGAAAAGAGAGGATATTCCTCTGCTCTCCCTTCACAGAAGATATATATATACACACACACACACACACACACACACATAATTTCTACTGAAATCTACTGGAAAGGTTGGATTGTGCCCATTCTTCCCTATTTGCTTGCCCACACCCATCCCTTGCTCTTCTCCACCCTTTGCTCTTCTCCAAGCAGTTGACCTTCAGAGACCACATCATCCAAGCTTCTTACCACCAGCTTGTTCTTGGCTTCAGGCAATGGCTAGATTGGCAATGGTTCAGAGGTCTGGAGAGCAGGATCCCTTCCCTTTGCTTATTCCTTGCCTGGCACAGACCTAGGAGTCGTGTTGCATTCTCATTTAAAACCTGCTTGGGTTCTTATTCCATGGCCTTATGCTGTCTTTAGCGTTCTCTAACACCATTCCCTTCAGGCCAAGGAATGGATGTAGTGTACTGTTGGTTTTCGGATTCTTCGTGGTCCTTTTTGTTCCCTCAGCTGGAATCACTCCTCTAGATCAGTGAGTTGCTTCAGAGCCATTTTTGATTCCCTAAACCCCACCCAATTAGTGTCTCCATTAAATCCCTTACCTATGAGTGTTGCATCTGTTTCCTGCTGGGACCCTAACTGCTACAGTATTAATATTGCAATTTTGTAGGTGAGGGAAGTGAGACACGGAAAAATGAAATGCTTTTTAAAGAGAGAAATATGGTGGTTTGTATTGTTTGCACCTGGGTAAGCAGGGATCTGTGTTTCCCAGAGACCCTGTCTTGGAATGTTTCCAGATTAGAGTTGGCCAAATGAAAACTTGCCTGTGACTTGGAAAGCAGAAGTGAGGTCACATCATTAACTCCCTGAAGTTCCTGGTCGTCAGATGGAATGTGGGACAAGCAAGAGGTGGCCGGTGGGTAACATCTTGTCCTCACACTCTTCTGTGTTACGCTGCACGCTTTTCTGACTGCTGAATCCTTCCACAAATAGG
This sequence comes from Monodon monoceros, assembly GCF_005190385.1. Taxonomy (NCBI): domain Eukaryota; kingdom Metazoa; phylum Chordata; class Mammalia; order Artiodactyla; family Monodontidae; genus Monodon; species Monodon monoceros. Next base: position 7,737,604 of record NW_021703774.1, on the reverse strand, counting down.
AGCCCCCGACCAACCACCAGATGCTTCACTGCAAACTCCCAGGGTAGTTGCTACACAGGGGCAAAAACTTCTGTTTTTCACTGTGATGATGTCTGGGATAAAAGACCATGTGGAGAGAGATGCCCAGATATCACAGCCATTCCAGCCATCCTAGGGAAGGCCTTGGACTTGTGAGTGAGATCATTATATACCCTCCAACTCCCATCAGGGCATCCGGGTAACTAAAGCCATATAAGTGACCCCAGGGAAGACCAACAGAAGAAACACACTATCAAATCCTGAGAAAAAATACAGTATTATTGTTTTAAGCTACTGATTTGGGGGATTTTTTTTTTTTTAATGCAGGCTGTAGACATCAGTATATATAAGTGTGGTATTGCTGTAATAATATTTGTTAAAAAAACCCTAATGCATGTGACATTGACTTTGGAACTTGATGATTGGAAGGGTTTCAAAGAGGCTGCTCCCAGAGACTACAAAGGCCCTGAGAAAACCATCAGAGTCTGGAGAAAAGGCGACCTTGGTTATTTAGTGGCCGGAAAATTGGCCAAAATGTTACCTGGGGTAATTTGGAAGCTAGCATGAACTGCCTAAGAAGGCTTTCAGAGAGAATGTTGAAAAGCTAATTGGCTTCTTTTAGTGTCATGGGATCAGATATAGGAAGAAAGAGACGATACAAAAATAAACTGTACATTTTAAACAGAGTTGATGAAATAAGAAGGACCAATATTTTTTGTGTTGGAAAATAAAATCATCTCACCCCTCGTCTCCCCAGCCAGCAAACCATCATCAAAGTAATATAAGACCTAGGACTGCTAATGAAACAAAGTTGTATTTTTTTTTTTTTTTTTTTTGCGGTACGCGGGGCTCTCACTGTTGTGGCCTCTCCCATTGTGGAGCACGGGCTCCGGACATGCAGGCTCAGCGGCCATGGCTCATGGGCCCAGCCGCTCCGCGGCATGTGGGATCTTCCCGGACCGGGGCATGAACCCGTGTCCCCTGCATCGGCAGGCGGACTCTCAACCACTGTGCACCACCAGGGAAGCCCCCACAAAGTTGTATTTTTAATACCTCCTGCTGATACATACGAAAGATGTAAGGTGGTTTCAAATAAACACTGTCAACTGGAACAGAAGCATTAAAAAAAATCAGGAGTGTTGTCAAAACAGCCTCGCCTGCACCCCAAATAGTGTGAGGTCATCTTAGGCCCTCCAGCCCCAGTTAAACTGTTAGATATAATTCCAGGCGACAGAAGTAATCCCAGGTGACATGCCAGTAGAAGGGCTACTCAGATTTCCAGCAGTGCCCTGTTTGGTGGTGTGTTATGTAGTAAAAGGGAACTCATGCAAGCTACTCTTCACAATTATTTGTAACTGGGGGTGTGATTTAATCCTGAGTCAATTATCCTTTTGGTTTGTTTGTTTATAAAATGCTAAAGAACAGCTTACACGATCAGCCCAGCATAGAAAAACTATGCAACACCAAAGCATTTTGTATTTTCCTTTTAAAATTATAAATCAATTATACTCCAAAAAATTAAATTTTAAAAAAGAGATTAAATAAATAATACATTAATAAATAAATAAAATTGGCAGATGAGGAAATACACCTAGGAAGAGTTTAGAATTACATAAAAAGATATGGTAGTATTCCATGTAGAATAAAGGGTAGATAGATTGGATTTAGCCGAAAGCTTTCTTTTGCTTGGGGTATTATTATTTATCTTCATTTTACCACTTTATCATTTTTCTAAATCCCCCCCCCAAAAAAATAGGTGTGTGTGTTCAATAATCTTTTAGAATAAAAAAGCTACCCCGAGGGCTTCCCTGGTTGCACAGTGGTTAAGAATCTGCCTGCCAATCCAGGGGACACAGGTTCGATCCCTGGTCCAGGAAGATTCCACGTGCCACGGAGCAACTAAGCCCATGTGCCACAACTACTGAGCCTGCGCTCTAGAGCCCGTGTGCCACAACTACTGAAGCCCTCGCACCTAGAGCCCGTGCTCTGCAACAAGAGAAGCCACTGCAATGAGAAGCCCACACACCACAACGAAGAGTAGCCCCGCTCCCCACAACTAGAGAAAGCTCACATGCAGCAATGAATACCCAACACAGCCAAAAATAAATAAATAAATAAAATAAAATAAAATAAATTTTTAAAGTTGCCCTGATCCTCAAACTCCACCTTAGAACTAGAAAATCACCCTTCTCTTATTCTTAAGCCTAGTCTTCCTGGGTCAGTTTTACTCTCCAAAGGGCTTACAATGTCAGTGTCCATCATTTTTTCTCAGCATTGTACTATGAACCACTCTTGAGAGAGGGAGATTCATAATCAGTACAAGATGCGGGGGACCTGGGATATAGGAGTATGCTACAGATGCTACTTCAAATCTGGAAGCGGGATATTTTGACTCTTAACAGTATATTCAGATTTTCCACCTTTAGTTACCAGCACCGTCACTATCACTGCTGTGAGAGCACCAGCCATCTGGCCCCCTGTCTCATGCTGGGTCTCTCACGCCCACCCAGAATCAAGGTCTCCTTGCCCTCTGTGGGGCTGCCGCACGATGCCAGCCTTGTCAGACTTGGAGTCACACATGAGTGGCAGGTCATCTTGGAAATGCTCCCTGCTCGATGCTGCCAGGCTCCCTGTTCTCTCTACCAAGGCACTGAAACTGATGATTTCTGTTGTTGAAGACAAACAGGCAGCCTGTTCCAAGTCAGCCCTAACCAGGCGGTGGTGATGACATTTCTGGTTTAGTAGGGTTTCTCGTGGTCCAGAAGGGAAAACTCAGTGGTCTCCCCTCTTGTGTTAAACTTAGGAATTGTTCTTTCTACCAACCCATGCTATTTAAAATCTAAATATCGGAGTTCTTGGTTTACCCTCATGAACACAACTGCTGTTTACGGAGCAGATGTGGAGTTATAAGTGGTTTAGGCTAGACAGATGTCTAGCCTCATCAGGAAGCTATTTTCTGAACCTACCCCTCTCTAACCAGCACTGAGCATGTCTAGGTTTCTCTAAGTGAAGACTCCCTGCTTACCAGCCCTGAGTATCTAATTCTGCTGCTTAACATAGGCTGTGCCATTTCAGCTTGGCACTTATGATCTAATACTCTTGAACCTTAAAAGGGAAGAAATTGGAGTCTTCTTTTTTCCTCGGGTGGCACATTGGTCTATGTGAAAATTTGTTCTTCCTAAGCAAGCAACACTTGTGTTCCACATCTAAAGAGAACAGAAGTAATGTGGTCAGTGAGAAGAAAGTAAAACGTGGCAGAAAATTATTGCTAGTAGTTGAGCTGTCAGTGTCAAAATTGATTCATTATTTCACCATGCCTGGAGAGAGTCAGAGCCCACTTAAAGGTTTATGCTCTATATGGGCTCAAGATTTTCTATCTATGTCTAAAGTACAAGAGAAAGAGATTCTTAAGGAATCTTTTAAAGGTGCAAAAGATGCTGTAAGGATTTCCTGTCATAAAACCTAGAGGACGATTCTGTTTCTGAACTGTCAATCTAACTTTTACTAAAACATGTTGGCAGCCATTTCCCCCAGAGTTGTCAAATGTGTCATTGATAATAGTTTTGCATCATAGAGGGGAAAGGGGATATTAGGAACTTAATTCTCAACATGTCAGCGGTGTCATTGACAGCTTAAAACAAGAAGTAGTCTAATTCCTCTGAACATGTAATCCGAAGTCTTGCAAAGTGATGGAGTGTGTGAAGGGGTGAAGGGGAGGGGTGTTTATCGGAGGTCTGTTACGTGTTTGGTGTTTCCATATTTCAAATTCTCCACAACCCTATGGGACCAAATTAATTATCTTCCAGTTCCGTAAGAAAAGGGCTAAGGCAGGTTCCATAGCTGTTAGTGCCTCCTGGGATGGGTGCTCAGGTAGAGCTGACTCTGGAGGCCATGCCCTTCTCACTGAATCACGTTCAGGATCATGTGAAATGAAGGGGTGTGAGATTGCCCTTTCTCTTCATCAAAGTAGTTGGGACTATCATAGGTCAGCTGCCAGCAAGACTATCATTTTATCCCCAACAGAAAATTATTTTTAAAAATGTGATGTGTTTATTGTAAAGCCCTTGGGCATATGTACAAGAATGCCAACAGCATTTACATATCTATTATCTATTAACTGACACTGCATTTGCCAGGCATTCGACACAATTAAGCAAATGCTTGACTGAACAGATGGGTCTTATAAGGATCCCTAAGGGCATGTCTGCATTAACTTTGCCAAGGGGGTTAATGCACCCATTTGGCATCTGCGTGCATTTTCCCATCAGCATATACACTACTACCTTGGATGGTTGCAAATGGGTCCATATTTGTCCCAGAGGACTAAGTGTAAATGAATTGAGCTATTTCCAGTTTGTTCCATTTTTGTCTTCTGTTTGAAATGTACCCACAACAATAGTAGATTACACTCCTTGCTTGTGTCTCCTATTCATTTACTTGAAAATAGCCTAATGTTTTTATTTAGTTTACTAGTGGTGTCAAGGAAATGTAACACGTTTTTTAGACAAAGTACATAGCCTTTGGATTTTATGCCTTGGTTTATATAGTCTCTGATGCCAGTTTATAATAGGATAGAGGAAGGAAAAAAAAAACAGCTCAGATCTTAATGATAATAATGAATAATTTAACATTACAATACCTGACAAAAAAAGTATTTGTCTTATACTAAACTATTTCATGGCCTCTGAAATGAAAACACAACCCCAGACATACATACTTAAGTCATACTGTAGAATCGCTTTTCTGTCTCCTGGATATCTCTCTGGGAGATGACCTCACCATGTCAGTTCAACTTTTCAATTTTTGCTTTGGCCAAGTCTTCAGGGCCTCCTTCAAAAGTTCTCCTAAAAGGGTACAGTTCAGGACCTACTCTGAGGTAATGGGTACTCCGGCATTTTGTTTGTTACAGAGATAAAGCTGCACCATGAAACAAAGCATGGATAGAGTAAGTGTTGCAGTTCATTATATGTGAGGCTGTATGGACTGTAGTCTCTGCATTTTGCATTTATCTACAGCTGTATCAAACATGTTTGGCCCAGTGGGTTTTGTGCCATCCTTTATAGCTAGTAGAGTTTAGCACTAAAAGTAAAGCAGCCATGGAAGTATATTGTACACTGCAGATCATCATGTGGGAGGATAAGATTAAACAGAAAACAAAGCTGGTGAAAATCCCAATATTGATTCAGCTTTGTGAGGCAAGCAAATATACAGAGTTAATGAAATTAAGTGATAGTCTTGTCAAATCGGGCATGAGGAGTGGAAATTCTTTTTTCTGTTTAAAAAGGCTTGGCAGTGTTTTATCAAAATATATATTTGATCTACTAATTGGGAGATAATCTCACACTGGGAAAATCCCATATAACATTTTTTTCCCACATCCTATGCTTTTATTTCCTTATTGACTAAAAAGAAAAAAAAGAAAAGAAATAATCCTTTTCAAGTATAAATATGACCAAAAGGATTTGCTTCCCTGCAATGCCTAAGTTCTCAGGTTTTTGTACAGAGAAAAGTAACTGTAAAATGTATTTCATTTTTAAAGTATATACAAAAATTATAGTATGCATATTTTAAATTTCTGTTAATATGTTGCCAACTGAAAGAGGAACAAGAGTTATCCAGGATTATTTTCATTGTTTCTACTTGTTGCCCAAGGTTCGGCATTTGCAGTTGCTGATTCTAGAGTGAAAAGAGACCTTCACATTTTTCTACTATAGCACAATTATTTGAGAAATCTGAGACTTCAAAGGATACGAGTCACTCAATCAAATAACTAGTTAGTGGTATTCCTAGTGTATCAAAACTAAAACTTTTTAATTTTAGCCTAGTACAATGCTACCCTGAATCCTAGATGATTTAGATTTTAGTTTTTTAAGTTAGTTAATACATAGAGCATAATATATGTAATAATAGAAATATCACATGCTCATGTGAGCACCCAATTTAACAACTAGAACTTGAGCAGTACTGCTAAATAAACCTTTATATTTATCCCCATAACATTAATTAAAATTTAGTACAAAATGAAGCATATATCATTTCCCTGGAGATATTCACTCTTAACGATTTCATATATATCCTTCTAAGCCTCTGTGTATTTGTAAATGTTTGGATATTTAATTTTACAAAACCGGTATCATACAATAGATGCTATTTCTCATTTTGACTTTTCATTTAACAATATATTACAGATAGAATAGCCTGTTTTTATATGTATTTATTTTAAAATAAATATTGCAGTGCCCTTTCTTGTCTATATTTCTTCATTCGCTTTTGCTAAGTACTTTAAGATGATAGATTTCTAGAAAAGATGTAATGCTGATGTTACTACATTAGACCCTCATCACTTTTGAGTTAAAGCTCTGGAACAGACATAGGAACACATCTTGAAGATTAAATAAAATTCATCTTATCTTGGTTACTCTGACAAAGTATGACTATAGTTCTAATACTTTCATCTCAGTTCTAATGTAGACCTTATATTAAAATTTAAGGTCTGTTCAACAAAATACTGAAGATGAAATTAAAACTATCCCACTTGATCCCTGGATGCTGAGGCCAGAACTCCATGAAAATTAATCCACAGAGCTTTGGCAGCAAGTCTGGGGACAGCTGTCAATGCAAATGCCCAGCACGCCCAGCACCGTGGTCTAAAGACTATGTACAGAGCAGAGGCTTTCAATTATCTGACCTCCCTCCTGACCTGGAAATACATCAGTGTCAGTCACAGCCCTGGAGGTGAAGTCAGAGCATCTCAGAGCTCAGTCTAGCAAATCACACTCAACAGAAGGCTGGCTTGCCTCTCAGTGGTTGGATTGAGGATTTGCATTCACTGTTTCCTAAAATTTCTCCTTTTTCCTGTTTTCTAATGTACACAATACATATTTCATATTTAATGTGCTCTTGGCAGAGAGATATAATTCAAAGTCAAAAACATTCATTTCTCTCTTCGTGGCTCTATTACTATAAATAGCACCTGAACCAGATCTATTTTTATTAACAGGTTTTCTTGTTCCATGGGCTTCATGGACCAAAATGTGACCCCCCTCCCCCCAGCCCAGCACCAAGTTAGGTATAGTAGAATATCACATGCAACAAATTTTCTAGAGAAGTTCAACCATAGTTTATCCTCTCTATTTGAACCATCACAGAGAAACTAAGTGGTTACTTTTGTTCAAGGCAAAATACTTATTATAAGTCATCGGAATACAGTGCCTAGGAAGGAGTACCCTACATTATTTGCCATGGAAGGATAGACATTGGTTATTTGATCATCTTGAGAGTACTTCTGGCAGGATTAGACCAGCTTCTTGGAGAAATCCAGAGCCAATCCTATAAAGTTAAACTATGGGAAGAGTTTCTCCAGTAGTCAACCACGTCACTGCTTTCCTTTTTTTATTTGTCACCTTCTAAACACACACACACACACACACACACACACACACACACACACAAGTACAAATTATTTAAGAGTTCATAAGAATATTCCTGATTAACTTGTTAGGATAGTTATACCCTTAACCCTACATAAAAATAGTTATTCGTTCTTTTCTAATTCTGATAAAGCTTTCACTTTCCCCAAGATTCGTTTTTGGGGAAATCACTGTATTGTAGAAACTGCAAACATTGTTTTGTTTCTGCTCAAGTTTGTTATGGGAATGGACATCCCATTGAATGGAGTCTGCAGTTTTATTTTCAGGTTTCACATTAGAGACATTTCATGGTTCTGCACTGGTTGAGGTCTAGTAGTATAAGAGTTGTATAGAGAGGCTCAGGACTCCTGGGGCACAGAGCACAGCCATCATCTGCTCAGATTTCTCTTAAAAGTTCCAGAGGAGCCATATGCCGAGTCAAGGCAAGAATTGGGTTGTATGTAACTACCTGCATCTCGATCCAAGGTATGTCTTAGCTTTTATCACAAAGTGAGAAACTATAGATTTTGCAAGACAATATCATAAACATATCATACCATCTTATTTAAGTTTTGTCAACTTAGTCCTTTTTTCATAAGTAATAATTTGACCACAATATTTTACAAACACACAGCACATTATATGAAATGAAATAAGAAAAGCAAATTGTTTCATTTGCCATTTAACTTTTCTTTAGGTCAGTAGAATGACATAGGATTATGGAGACCTAAATAAAATTTACTTTTTCTTAAACTAAACCGTTGCTTTCAGAAAGAAAGTGCAGTGGCACAGATACTCTCCATGGGAATTTTTTCTGCCCCATTTGAAAAGTTAAGCCAACTACTCAGCAAGAACTTTTGTTCAAATAAAATAGGAGGTGGAAGAGTTGTAGCATTGTTAAAGGCAGCATAAGGAGATGTGATTTGTTCAATTTTCAAAATATGGTAAAGGGAAATCTATAGTTCTCTTCCTGTGTACGGAAAAACCCAGTTCTTTCCTCCTGTGTCTCGTGTGTCTCCTTTACTCCTCACACCGAGCAGTTTACTTCTGACACTTCTGGTTGCCAGATGTGTGGGGATTCCGCCTCCGCCCCCCACCAAGAAGTTCTCTGTGACACCACCTGAATGTTCTACAGTTTAACTCAATTCTGACACTATCTATCTGGAGATACTGTCAGATTCCTCAGGTTAAGGGCTCAGTCCCACAAGACTGTTCCACCCTACTTCAGATGCCAGTCACAAGTAGTAGGTCCCCAGGTTACCCACAACTTCTGTCCAGTTTGGCTACAAATCAGAGGTTTCCATAACCCCTTCCTTGGTTTTGACTTATTCACTAGAACAGCTCACAGAGCTCAAGGAAACGCTTTCTTGTGTTTACCTCTTTCTGGTGAATAGCCCCCATCCAGGAGCCTCCCAGAGTTGCCTCATTAGAACAAAAGAAGCTCCTCGTGATCTTATTTAGGGATTTACGAGGCTTTTAGAAGCCCTGTATCAGGAATGGGGTGAAAGACCAAATATTAGAACAAGAGATAATCTTATCACTTAGGAAATTACACATATTTTAATAGCTCCATGCCAGGAACATGGAACAGAGACCAATATATATGTATATTTTTTTCTGTTAACTCACAAATAGTTTCTTATCTGTAATTTCTTTCTAGTCTTTAAAAAAAATTGTCTATACTTGAGCCTTGTGAAAGAACTGATCTCTTTTCTTTTAAAAAAGATCGATGTTTTCTACCTCAGTATGTGACATTTAAATGACCACTAAATTTAATGTGTTCTAATGTCACTTTCCCTAAAAAAGATGTGTGCTATTTTTTTCTGCTATATGCTTAATACTTATATTTATTAGCATTATCCTGAATGTCAATGTGAAGTTTCTGGAACAGAGCAGGTTACTCTTTACTTAAAGAAAATAATAACTGTACCAACTTCCCTTTCCCCAAATTCTTATCCCTGAGGTGGAGTGATGAGAACCAATGTGGTGCTACACATAGTGGGGTCCACCATATGTGAGGAGCCCCCAAAAATGAGCCCCAGCATTTATACAGGAAAGAGAGGCAGCCTATCCTGCTCACCAGACTCACCTTGGAGACATAATGGGGAAGATACGGGTTCTTAACTCTTGGGAATGTAAGTAAATTTCTCATGGAGGAAAATTGGACTAGTGTCTCCAACTTTCGAAGCAGGGGATGCCCTCATGGTCTCAAGTCTTCTCCCTCTTGAGATGTGAACGTGTACCTCCTGGGAGGCACATTTCTCTGCAGTGCTTCCTGCCCATAGATTAACTTCCCAGCTTGTTTTTTTTCTCCCAGGTCCCAAGTTTTAGTAAAAATTTCTCAGAAAGCTCTAACTATGTAGAAATAAGAAAAAGTATTTTCTCTATAGCTCCACATCTTCTAGGTAGTCACTTTCCATATTGGCTTATCTAGCAAATTTGTGGAGCAGCTTTTATTTTTCTTTTACGTATATAAGATTAGGACAGATCATATACCATTGCAGACGTGACTGTGGAATGTGTTGAATAATTTCATAGCTAGCTAAAGTCAAGCAGATTGCGGAACAAGGCCCATAGGGCACTGGTTGCTGCAAAGACCATCAAGTTTCAGCGCTTGGTCTCAGCATTTTTATCTTTCAAGTAAGTGAATGGTTTCAGTCAGCTAGACCATCTTGAGAGTGATTGGTTTGAAGAGAAGTAGGAAAGCAGACTCATTTTAGAGTGCAATCCTAGCCCGAGAGATCATTTTGGATAATAGTGGTAGATGCTTTTTTTGTTTTGTTTTGTTTATTTGCAGTACGCGGGCCTCTCACTGCTGTGGCCTCTCCCCATTGTGGAGCACAGGCTCCGGACGCGCAGGCTCAGCAGCCATGGCTCACGGGCCCAGCCGCTCCGCGGCATGTGGGATCTTCCCAGACCGGGGCACGAACCCGTGTCCCCTGCATCGGCAGGCGGACTCTCAACCACTGCGCCACCAGGGAAGCCCTAGTGGTAGATGTTTTTAAAGAGATTTCTACTCATTACACATCGCAGGTAAATGGGTAAGAGGAGGATAGATATTAAATTCTGTGGGAACATTTATTATATTGGCATTTGACCCACAATGAAATAAGCCACTGAGCAGAATGTAAGTTCCATGAGGACAGGGATTTCTTTGTGTGTGTGTGTGTGTGTGTGTGTGTGTGTGTGTGTGTGTGTAATTGATGTATTTTCATTACCCACAGAAATGCCTTGTTCATAGCAGGCTCCTAATGTATATTACATACATGAGTGAATGAATGAATGATAGTAGAAGGAATTAGGAAATGTGAAAAAGACTCTAGTATCATTTGAAGGATGCTGGTCTTTTGGTATCACCTTATTTTGATTACTATTGGCATTTAACACATTTTTTCTTATTAAAATTATATCCTTCATTTGTTTCCTTTGACAGAATTTTTAAGATACTCATTTTCTCTCGTTGGGCAACCTCTTACTTTAATAAATTACAACTATTGAGCTCAATTCTTAAATTGTACCCAGTACCCAAGGGCTCTATCTTTGTCACCCCTCTTTCTCTATCTTTTCCCTGGATGATATCCTAGCCCTTGGCTTTGACTACTCACTATGTATGCATACTTTCTAACCTCTCGCTTTTAACATGGACATCCCTATTAAATTGTTCCTTGATTCTTTGTACTCAGAGTGTATAAAGCTGAATTTATCATCTTTCTTGCCCAATAGGCTTCTCATCCTATATTTCTTCCTTTTGTGACTGGAACCAATACTTCCCTTAGTGCACAAGCCCAAAACAAACTCCCTTCATTTCTCTCCTTTGCCTTAGAATCTATTATTCAAAATCACTGGTGGAGGAGGTCGTAGAGAGGATGCAATTTCTGGTTTATTCGAGAGATGACCTCGGACAGTCAGAAGGTCCTCACTCTCCCCGGCCCTTGGAATGAGGTTCTGCCCACTTCCTACAGTGGGAGACGTTTTCAAGGATGCAGCCTTGAGAGAGCAGTGTGTTATTGAGACCATCTGGATGAGCCCAGTTAAGGCCCCCATATAAACTTTTAAATTTCTGGCGGGTATATGGGGAGATCTACTTGCCTTGTGATGCCCAAGACAAGCCTTGTAAGGAAGTTCTCTTGCCTATTAAACCTGCCGCCTGCCTTCCCAAAGGCGTCTACCTCCCTCCTCTGTCTCTCCTTGCCTTCTGTGTCCGGGGCCAGTTTACTTTCCTTTTTCATCCACTTCAGTGGTGCCCCTTTGTTGCTAGTTTTCCTTGCTTCCCTTCTATCCTTTAGACTTCTGCCAAAGTGATCGTTCTAAAAAAAATAAATATGATATACGTTCTGATTAAATTTTAATTAATAAATTTACTTAATAAAGTTAACTTTCAAGGTATTCCTCAAATCTTCACTTTCTGAACTCTGCCTTCCTTGAAAAGCCTCAGATTTTACTCTCTTTACACATTCTTGGTTCCTATCAGTAATTCATTTGTTATTTTATTCAGTAGTCAAATATTCATTCTTTTTTCTCATTCAGCAATTGTTAAATGTGAACCTATGATGACACAGGGGGATTTTGCTATGAGCTGAGGCAGCAGCAGAGCACAAAACAAAGTCTGTTTCTTCAAGGAGTTTTCGGTATACTAAGAAAGGTTATAGATAAAGAAGCCAAACAATTACACATTAATCAGTGACGTAAAGAAGAATTACAGAGTGCCTGTAACAGGAGTGCTTGATGTAACCTGTGAAGGAAGGAAGGGTATCCCTGTGGAAATAAAATACATTCGAAGCCATGAATAAGGAGGAATAGTGAACTAGGTATGAAGGGGGAAACATCATTCCAGGAAGGGGAAAAGATGGTGAGAAGACCCTGAGGCAGGAATAACCATACATCTGGAGCAATCTGAAAGACAGGACGTCCATAGAGGAGGGAACAAAGGGAAAAGAGGCCACAGTCCAACGTGCCATGCTGATCTATCGCTCCCTCCTTTACTGGGTAGTTAATATTTCAAAACTTGTTAAAATATCCCCACCTCCTCTATGAGCACCTTGATTTTTAAAAATTAGTTCTTTTTTTTTTTTTTTTTTTTTTGTGGTACGCGGGCCTTTCACTGTTGCGGCCCCTCCCGTTGCAGAGCAACGGGCTCCGGACGCGCAGGCTCAGCGGCCATGGCTCACGGGCCCAGCCGCTCCGCGGCATGTGGGATCTTCCCGGACCGGGGCACGAACAGGTGCCCCCTGCATGGGCAGGCGAACTCTCAACCACTGCGCCACCAGGGAAGCCCTACAATTAGTTTTAATTGGAGTATAGTTGATTTACAATGTTGCGTTAGTTTCAGGTGTACAGCAAAGTGAATCAGTTTGTTAGTTTTAGTGAATACATATACATATATCCACTCTTTTTCAGATCCTTTTCCCTTATAGGTTATTACAAAATATTGAGTATAGTTCCCTGTGCTATACAGTAGGTCCTTGTTGGTTATCTATTTTATATATAGTAGTGTGTATATGTCAATCACAATCTCCCAATTTATCCCTCCCTCACCCTTCCCCCTTGGAAATCATAAGTTTGTCTTTTGCATCTGGAGAACTTTGATTTTTACCTGCTTCCTTTGTGATCTTAAAACACCCTGTGAAGACTTCCATCATAAACTTACCTTTTATCTCTCCCACACTATAATTATGAACTCCTTGTTGGAAAGAACTGTCTGCATCCTTGAGGCTCTGCACAGAGTGTGGCACATGGTAGGAACAATGACTCTGATGTAAGAATGAATGAAAGTCTGTAGATGAGCACAGGCACTGTGGATGCTCGTTTATGAAGTACTACACCAAATAGCTCCTCTTATGTCTTTTTTTATTAACATCTTTATTAGAGTATAATTGCTTTACAATGGTGTGTTAGTTTCTGCTTTATAACAAAGTGAATCCGTTATAAATATACATATGTTCCCATATCTCTTCCCTCTTGCGTCTCCCTCCCTCCCACCCTCCCTATCCCACCACTCTAGGTGGTCACAGAGCACTGAGCTGATCTCCCTGTGCTACGTGGCTGCTTCCCACTAGCTATCTATTTTACATTTGGCAGTGTATGTATGTCCATGCCACTCTCACTTTGTCACAGCTTACCCTTCCCCCTCCCCATATCCTCAAGTCCATTCTCTAGTAGGTCTGCGTCTTTATTCCCATCTTGGCCCTAGATTCTTCATGACCATGTTTTTTTTTAGATTCCATATATATGTGTTAGCATACGGTATTTGTTTTTCTCTTTCTGACCTACTTCACTCTGTATGACAGACTCTAGGTCCATCCACCTCACTACAAATAACTCAGTTTCTTTTCTTTTTATGGCTGAGATATATTCCATTGTATATATGTGCCACATCTTCTTTATCCATTCGTCTGTCGATGGACACTTAGGTTGCTTCCATGTCCTGGCTATTGTAAATAGAGTTGCAATGAACACTGTGGTACATGGTTCTTTTTGAATTATGGTTTTCTCAGGGTATATGCCAAATAGTGGGATGCTGGGTCATACAGTAGTTCTATTTTTAGTTTTTAAGGAACCTCCATACTGTTCTCCGTAGTGGCTGTATCAATTTACATTCCCACCAACAGTGCAAGAGGGTTCCCTTTTCTGTACACCCTCTCAAGCGTTTATTGTTTGTAGATTTTTTGATGATGGCCATTCTGACCGGTGTGAGATGATATCTCATTGTAGTTTTGATTTGTTTTCTCTAATGATTAATGATGTTGAGCATTGCTTCATGTGTTTGTTGGCAATCTGTATATGTTCTTTGGAGAAATGTCTATTTAGGTCTTCTGTGCATTTTTGGATTGGGATGTTTGTATTTTTGATATTGAGCTGCATGAGCTGCTTGTACATTTTGGAGATTAATCCTGTCAGTTGCTTCATTTGCAAATATTTTCTCCCATTCTGAGGGTTGGCTTTTCATCTTGTTTATGGTTTCCTTTGCTGTGCAAAAGCTTTTAAGTTTCATTTGTTTATTTTTGTTTTTATTTCCATTTCTCTAGGACGTGGGTCAAAGAGGATCTTGCTGTGATTTATGTCATAGAGTGTTCTGCCTATGTTTTCCTCTAAGAGTTTGATAGTGTCTGGCCTTACATTTAGGTCTTTAATACATTTTGCGTTTATTTTTGTGTATGGTGATAGGGAGTGTTCTAATTTCATTCTTTTACATGTAGCTGTCCAGTTTTCCCAGCACGACTTATTGAAGAGCTGTCTTTTCTCCAGTATATTCTTGCCTCCTTTATCAAAGAAAAGGTGACCATATGTGCGTGGGTTTATCTCTGGGCTTTCTGTCCTATTCCATTGATCTATCTTTCTGTTTCTGTGCCAGTACCATACTGTCTTGATTACTGTAGCTTTGTAGTATAGTCTGAAGTCAGGAGCCTGATTCCTTCAGCTCCGTTTTTCTTTCTCAAGATTGGTTTGGCTATTCGGGGCCTTTTGTGTTTCCATAAAAATTGTGAAATATTTTGTTCTAGTTCTGTAAAAAATGCCAGTGGTAATTTGATAGGGATTGCATTAAATCTGTAGATCGCTTTGGGTAGTATAGTCATTTTCACAGTGTTGATTCTTCCAATCCAAGAACATGGTATATCTCTCCATCTTTTTGTATCATCTTTAATTTCTTTCATCAGTGTCTTATAGTTTTCTGCATACAGGTCTTTTGTCTCCTTAGGTAGGTTTATTCCTAGATATTTTATTCTTTTTGTTGCAATGGTAAATGGGCATGTTTTCTTCATTTCACTTTCAGATTTTTCATCATTAGTGTATAGGAATGCTAGAAATTTCTGTGCATTAATTTTGTATCCTGCTACTTTACCATATTCACTTATTAGCTCTAGTAGTTTTCTGTTAGCATCTTTAGGATTCTCTATGTATAGTATCATGTCATCTGCAAACAGTGACAGCTTTACTTCTTCCTTTCTGATTTGGATTCCTTTCATTTCTTTTTCTTCTCTGATTGCTGTGGCTAAAACTTCCAAAACTATGTTGAATAATAGTGGTGAGAGTGGGCAACCTTCTCTTGTTCCTGATCTTAGTAGAAATGGATTCAGTTTTTCACCATTGAGGATGATGTTGGCTGTGGGTTTGTCATATATGGCCTTTATTATGTTGAGGAAAGTTCCCACCATGGCTACTTTCTGGAGAGTTTTTATCATAAATGGGTGTTGAATTTTGTCGTAAGCTTTCTCTGCATCTATTGAGATGATCATATGGTTTTGCTCCTTCAATTTGTTAATATGGTGTATCACGTTGATTGATTTGCGTATATTGAAGAATCCTTGCATTCCTGGGATAAACCCCACTTGATCATGGTGTATGATCCTTTTCATGTGCTGTTGGATTCTGTTTGTTAGTACTTTGTTGAGGATTTTTGCTTCTGTGTTCATCAGTGATATTGGCTTGTACTTTTCTTTCTTTGTGACATCCTTGTCTGGTCTTAGTATCAGGGTTATGGTGGCCTCGTAGAATGAGTTTGGGAGTGTTCCTGCCTCTGCTATATTTTGGAAGAGTTTGAGAAGGAAAGGTGTTAGCTCTTCTCTAAATGTTCGATAGAATTCACCTGTGAAGCCATCTGGTTGTGGACCTTTGTTTGTTGGAAGATTTTTAATCACAGTTTCAATATCAGTGCTTGTGACTGGTCTGTTCATATTTTCTATTTCTTCCCAGTTCAGTCTCAGAGGGTTGTGCATTTCTAAGAATTTGTCCATTTCTTTCAGGTTTTCCATTTTATTGGCATATAGTTGCTTATAGTAATCTCTTACAATCCTTTGCATTTCTGCAGTGTCAGTTGTTACTTCTTGCTTTTCATTTCTAATTCTTTTGATTTGAGTCTTCTCCCTTTTTTTCTTGATGAGTCTGGCTAATGGTTTATCAATTTTATTTATCTCCTCAAAGAACCAGCTTTTAGTTTTATTGATCTTTGCTATCGTTTCCTTCATTTCTTATTCAATTATTTCTGATCTGATCTTTATGATATCTTTCCTTCTGCTAACTTTGGGTTTTGTTTGTTCTTCTTTCTCTGATTCCTTTAGGTGTAAGGTTAGATTGTTTATTTGAGTTTTTCTTGCTTCTTGAGGTAGGCTTGTATAGGTATAAACTTCCCTCTTAGAACTGCTTTTGCTGTATCCCATAGGTTTTGGGTCATCATGTTTTCATTGTCATTTGTTTCTAGGTATTTTATTATTTCCTCTTTGATTTCTTCAGTGATCTCTTGGTTATTAAGTTGTGTATTGTTTAGTCTCCATGTGTTTGTATATTTTACGGATTTTTTCCAGTAATTGATATCTAGTCTCATAGTGTTGTGGTCAGAAAAGATACTTGATACGATTTTAATTTTCTTAAATTTACCAAGGTTTGATTTGTGACCCAAGATATGATCTGTCCTCGAGAATGTTCCATAAGCACTTGAGAAGAATATGTATTCTGTTGTTTTTGGATGGAATGTCCTATAAATATCAATTAAGTCCATCTTGTTTAATGTATCATTTAAAGCTTGTGTGTCCTTATTTATTTTCAGTTTGGATGATTTGTCCATTGGTGAAAGTGTGGTGTTTAAGTCCCCTACTCTGTGTTATTGTCGACTTCCCTTTTTATGGCTGTTAGTATTTGCCTTATGTATTGAGGTGCTCCTATGTGGGGTGCTTAAATACTTGCAATTGTTATATCTTCTTGGATTGATCCCTTGATCATTATGTAGTATTCTCCTCTGTCTCTTGTAATAGTCTTTGTTTTACAGTCTATTTTGTCTGAAATGAGAATTGCTACTCCATCTTTCTTTTGATTTCCATTTGCATGGAATATCTTTTTCCATCCCTTCAGTTTCAGTCTGTATGTGTCCCTAGGTCTGAAGTGGGTCTCTTGTAGACAGCATATATATGGGTCTTGTTTTTGTATCCATTCAGCCAGTCTGTGTCTTTTGGTTTAGGCATTTAATCCATTTAAGTTTAAGGTAATTATTGATATGTATGTTCCTATTACCATTTTCTTAATTGTTTTGGGTTTGTTATTGTAGGTCTTTTCCTTCTCTTGTGTTTCCTGCCTAGAGAAGTTCCTTTAGCATCTGTTGTAAAGCTGGTTTGGTGGTGCTGAATTCTCTTAGCTTTTGCTTGTCTGTAAAGGTTTTAATTTCTCCGTCAAATCTGAATGAGATCCTTGCTGGTTAGAGTAATCTTGGTTGTAGGTTTTTCCCTTTCATCACTTTAAATATGTCCTACCACTGCCTTCTGACTTGCAGAGTTTCTGCTGAAAGTTCAGCTGTTAACTTTATGGGGATTCCCTTATGTGTTATTTGTTGTTTTTCCCTTGCTGCTTCTACTTTTTTTTCTTTGTATTTAATTATTGATAGTTTCATTAATATGTGTCTTGGTGTGTTTCTCCTGGCATTTATCCTGTATGTGACTCTCTGTGCTTCTTGGACTTGATTAACTATTTCCTTTCCCATATTAGGGAAATTTTCAACTATAACCTCTTCAAATATTTTGTCAGTCCCTTTCTTTTTCTCTCCTTCTTCTGGGACCCCTATAATTCGAATGTTGGTGTGTTTAATGTTTTCCCAGAGTTCTCTGAGACTGTCCTCAATTCTTTTCATTCTTTTTTCTTTATTCTGCTCTGCAGTAGTTATTTGTACTATTTTATCTTCCAGGTCACTTATCCTTCCTTCTGCCTCAGTTATTCTGCTATTGATCCCTTCTAGAGAATTTTTAATTGCATTTATTGTGCTGTTCATCACTGTTTGTTTGCTCTTTAGTTCTTCTAGGTCCTTGTTAAACGTTTCTTGTATTTTCTCCATTCTATTTCCAAGATTTTGGATCAACTTTACTATCATTGTTCTGAATACTTTTTCAGGTAGACTGCCTATTTCCTCTTCATTTGTTAAGTCTGGTAGGTTTTTGCCTTGCTACTTCATCTGCTGTGTATTTCTGTCTTCTCATTTTGCTTAACTTACTGTGTTTGAGGTCTCCTTTCGCAGGCTGCAGGTTCGTAGTTCCCATTGTTTTTGGTGTCTGTCCCCAGTAGCTAAGGTTGGGCCAGTGAGTTGTGTAGGCTTCCTCATGGAGGGGACTAGTGCCTGTGTTCCAGTGGATGAGGCTGTATCTTGTCTTTCTAATGGGCAGCTGTACATCTGGTGGTGTGTTTTGGGGTGTCTGTGGCCTTATTATGATTTTAGGCAGCCTTTGTGCTAATGGGTGGGGTTGTGTTCCTGTCTTGCTATTTGGTTGGCATAGGGTGTCCAGCACTGTAGCCTGCTGGTCGTTGAGTGAAGCTGGGTGCTGGTGTTGAGATGGGGATCTCTGGGAGATTTTCGCCATTTGATATTATGTGGAGCTGGGAGGTCTCTTGTGGACCAATGTCCTGAACTTGGCTCTCCCACCTCAGAGGCACAGCACTGACACCTGGCTGGAGCACCAAGAGCCTGTCATCCACACGGCTTAGAATAAAAGAAAGAAAGGAAGGAAAGGAGGGAGGGAGCGAGAAGATACGGTAACATAAAATAAAATAAAGTTATTTAAATAAAAACTTATTAAAATTTTTTTAATAAAAAGAAAAGAAAGAAGAGAGCAACCAAACCTAAAAACAAATCCACCAATGATAAAAAGTGCTAAAACTATACTAAAAAACAAAAAAAACGGACAGACAGAGCCCTAGGACAAATGGTAAAAGCAAAGCTATGCAGACAAAATCACACACAGAAGCATACACATACAAACTCACAAAAACAGAAAAAGGGAAAAATATTTATATATTTTTGCTCCCAAAGTCCGCCTTCTCAATTTGGGATGATTCGTTGCCTATTCAGGTATTCCACAGATTTAGGGTACATCTAGTTGATTGTGGAGCTTTAATCCGCTGCTCCTGAGGCTGCTGGGAGAGATTTCCCTTTCTCTTCTTTGTTTGCACAGGTCCTGGGGTTCAGCTTTAGATTTGGACCCGCCTCTGCATGTAGGTCGCCTGAGGGCGTCTGTTCTTCGCTCAGACAGGACGGGGTTAAAGGAGCAGCTGCTTCGGGGGCTGTGGCTCACTCAGGCCGGGGGGTGGGGTGGGGGGGGGGGGGGGACACGGAGTGCGGGGCGAGCCTGCGGTGGCAGAGGCCGGCATGACATTGCACCAGCCTGAGGTGCGCCGTGCGTTCTCCCGGGGAAGTTGTCCCTGGATCCTGGGACCCTGGCAGTGGCGGGCTAAACAGGCTCCCGGAAGGGGGGTGTGGATAGTGACCTGTGCTCGCACACAGGCTTCTTGGTGGCGGCAGCCGCAGCCTTAGCGTCTCATGCCCGTCTGTGGGGTCCGCGCTCATAGCCGCGCTGGCGCCCATCTCTGGAGCTCCTTTAAGAAAGTCTCTTGTCTCTTCGGCAGGTCCAGACTTTTTCCCGGACTCCCTCCCGGCCAGCTGTGGCGCACTAGCCCCTTCAGGCTGTGTTCACGCTGCCAACCCCAGTTCTCTCCCTGCGCTCTGACGGAAGACGGAGCCTCAGCTCCCAGCCCCGCCCTCCCCGGCGGGTGAGCAGACAAGCCTCTTGGGCTGGTGAGTGCCGGTCGGCCCTGAAACTCTGTGCGGGAATGTCTCCGCTTTTCCCTCCACACCCCTGTTGCTGTTCTCTCCTCCGCGGCTCCTAAGCTCCCCCCTCCGCCGTCTGCAGTCTCCGCCTGCGAAGGAGCTTCCTAGTGTCTGGAAACCTTTCCTCCTTCACAGCTCCCTCCCACTGGTGCAGGTACCGTCCCTATCCTTTTGTCTCTGTTTATTCTTTCTTCTTTTTCCCTACGCAGGTACGTGGGGGGTTTCTTGCCTTTTGGGAGGTCTGAGGTCTTCTGCCAGCATTCAGTAGGTGTTCTGTAGGAGTTGTTCCACATGTAGATGTATTTCTGATGTATTTGTGGGGAGGAAGGGGATCTCCGTGTCTTACTCTTCCGCCATCTTGAAGTTCCTCACCTCCTGTTACATCTTGACCTGAGAATATTTGTTGCAATGATTAATTGGTATTAGAATCATACATGTCCATAGTTTAAACCATGTATCAGTCTGTCAGTCTCCCTGTCATATTTACAAAGATTTAAGCTCCCCAAATGTTCAGAATCTCTCTGAGACTCAAATGGAATGGAACTACAATTTTCTTTCCTCAAGGAGCTGTATAGAAAGTGGAGAAACTCTTCCATATGGATCTGCAGGGAATGTATTATTTCAAGTATTGTTTTGCTCAGCACCTTAGAGACCAGCTGCTGAGAAAAAAATGGCCCTGTGAAAAGAAACCTGAATGCTAATCAAACTGTTGCAGCTGCCATTATTAGCTTTGCAGGGCAGATCTTATATATATTAAAGCAGACGTACTTCATCTACCCAGAAATTACATTCTGCATCTCACATTGGCTTGCTCTACCTTTTGAACTCCTTAAATTTCGAATTTCCTTAGCGTCTATACTTACCGCTTTCACGTAGATTAATAAAATCCCATTGGTAATCTGCATGCCTTGTTTACATGAATTTCTTGTACGTGAATAGGACTTTGATTCATGTTTAGGACTCACTGATTCATGTTTAGGACTCACTGACCGTGTGCTCTATTTAAGCAGGAGTATGTGTTGTAATCAATCATGGACCACTCTAAAAACATTTTATAAAAGCACTATAAGGCCCCAGCATAGCATAAACTCAGGAAATAAAAACCACCATCCCACAACAGAGTTTCAATTTATACTCTCTAGCCTTTACAAATGAGATTTTAAGGTGTAATTTAGAGATGCATATTTTAAGAGCATTTATCTCCTTTATACTGTGTGTGTGGTTTTTCAATATAAACAATCATGTGTGAGAGAATTCTCTTAGACTTGAGCATTTGGTTGAATAGTTTGTATCTCTAAGGAGAACACCAATCATTGATGAGGGCTGCACAGCTGCAGCCAATTCACACTACACATAAAAGTATTATTGGTTACAATTTTGGATTATCGATTTACATGGGATGCATGTGGCTGAAATAGTGCCTTGAATTCCCAGTTGGGAAGAGTGGATTCAAAAATAGGTTTAAGCAGTACATTTACATCACGTGCACTGTGTTTAATTCAGATTAAGTACTTAGAAGTTACTTTTTTTTTAAATACTTAAATTTCTTAAAGATATGCACACATATATATGTAAAATATGTGTATGTATATACATATATCTTTTAAAATTAACTAAAATTAGTCACTTTTTTACACTACTGAGGAATGCACACAGAGCTAAACATCCCCCTATACAAATCCTACTTCTATTTCTACTCCTATTTCTACTCCTGTTAATGGTATGTAATGCTTATTGAACATCTGCTCTGCTCAGTTATACTTTACATTTATTCACAAAAGTAATTCTTATGACAATTCTATTAGAGAGATAATTCTGTGTTTATTTATAAATGTATAAGTTGGGATTTGGCAAACTGCCAGAAGTTATATAGTTATCTGGCAGGAAGTGGACCTAGATTTCAGAACCAGTTTTTCATCTACCATGAAGCTGGGAATCTTGCTATATTCTGTGTAACAGTTCTTTAGTCTGTAGTAGGCACTTTTTCACATGTTACCTAAAAATAATATCATTACCATTGCCCCTTAAGATGAGTATTATTGTTATTTTATAGATGACAAAATCAAAGTTATGTCAGGTCAAGCAAATTTCTCATACAGATGCTAAGTGACATGGGATCACTCTGAGTGCAGTGTTGGCAAGTGTGGGAACAGGAAGAAGTTAGGAACCTCTTTCAGTAATCTAGGAAGAGAAGGTTGGTGGCAGTGAATAGGTAAGAAGTGGTCATATTATGGATTGATGACCCATGGTGCATCAGGAAAGGGATAAGTCAAGGATGACTCCCAAAACTCTGGCTTCAGCAGATATAGGTATATATTGGTACCACTTCCTAAATAAAATGTAAAACATTATGAAAGGCACACTCCGGGTATGACCGCAAAGATTTCTTTTTAAATTTGAAGTTCCAGCATGATATCCAAAAATCAATTTACAGGAAGTTGTTGGTTTTTTAGATGGGGGCTTCAGAAGAGAACTTGGATCTAGCAATATCATTTACGGGTATGTTAGCATTGGGGCTGTCACTGAAACCACTGAATAACTATTGGGGGAATGTCACACAGTGAACTGAGGACAAAGCTAAGACTGATTCCTAAGAAATGCCTATGTTTGAAGATCAGGTATATGAATCAGAGCCCGCAAACAGTAAAGAAAATGAATAAAAAATGAAGCAGAAAAAAATCAGAGAATTTGGAGTCATAAAGTTCCAAGGAGGAGGTTTTCTTATAAGGACTTCATATTTTTAGAGCAGTTTTATGTTCACAGCAAAATTGAGAGGAAGGTACAGAAATATCCCATATATCCCTGCCTTCACACCTGCATAGCCTCCCCCCCATTATCAACATCACTCTGCAGAGTGGTACATATGTTACAACTGACGATGTAAGCATTGGCAAATCATAATTACCCAAAATCCATATGTATGTTAAGGTTCACTCTTGATGTTTGTACATTTTATGGGTTTGGACAAATGTATCTCAGCATGTATCCATCATTATGATATCACACAGGGTATTTTTCACTTCCATAAAATTCCCCTGTGCTCTGCCTATTTACCCCTCCCTCACCACCCGTGTCCCCCAGGCAATAACTGATCTTTTTACTGTCTCCATAGTTCTGACTTTTTCAGAATGTCATATAGTTGGAATCATACAATGTCTAGCCCTCTCAGATTGGTTTATTTAACTTAGGAATTTGCATTTAAGTTTCCTCTGTCTTTTCATGGCTTGATAGCTCACTTCTTTTTAGTGCTTATATTTATCCCTTCATTTACTGAAGGGTATCTTGGTGGCTTCCAAGTTTCGGCAGTTATGAATAAAGCTGCTCTAAACATTTTATGTAGATTTTTATGTGTGCATAAGTTTTCTACTTCTTCGGGTAAATACCAAGGTATGTAATTCTTGGATCATATGGTAAGAGTGTTCAGTTTTGTAAGAAACCACCTAACTGTCTTCCAAAGTGGCTGTATCATTTTTCATTCCCACCAGCAATGAATGAGAAGTTTCTGTTTCTCCACATCCTCGCTAGCATTTGGTGTTGCCATTGTTCCAGATTTTGGCCATTCTAATAGGTGGGTAGTGGTATCTCGTTGTCCTTTCAATTTGCATTTCCCTGTTGACATGTGATGTGGAACATATTTTCATATGCTTATTTGCCATCTGTATATCTTCTTTGGTGAGGTATCTGTTAAAGTGTTTGGATGATTTTCTAATTGGGATGTTTGGTTTTTTATTGTTGAGTTTTAAAAATTTCTATATATTTTAAATATGTCTTTATCAGATATGTCTTTTTAAACATTTTGTTCCAGTTTGTAGCTTGTCTTCTCATTCTCTTGACATTGTCTTTTAGAGAGCAGAAGCTTTTAATTTTAATGAAGCCCAGCTGGTCAATTGTTTCTTTCATGGATTATGATTATGGTATTGTATCTAAAAAGTCATTGCCATACCCAAGGTCATCTAGGTTTTCTCCTATGTTATCTTCTAGGTTTCTTATACTTTCTTATTGTACATTTAAGTCTGTGACCCATTTTGAGTTATTTTTGTGAAAAATGTAATGTCTATGTGTATATTCACTTTTCTTCTATCTTATCCTAGTAATTCTTTACCTTCTAACTGGAGTTTGTACCTTTTGAACACCTTCATTCAGTTACCCCAACTCCCACCCCCTGTCTATGGTAACCACAAATCTGATCTCCTTTTTTATAAGTTTTTGGTTTTGTTTTGAGGATCCCACATATAAGTGTGCTTCATACTGTATTTGCCTTTCTCTGACTTATTTCACTTAGCATAATGACCTCAGGGTCCATCCATGTTGTTGAAAATGGCACGATTTCCTCCTTTTTTATGGCTGAATAATATTGTGCATATGTGTGTGTATGTGTGTGTATATATATATATATATATATATATATATATATATATATAGCAAAATTTCTTTATCCATTCATCTCTTGATGGACACTTAGGTCATTCATGTCTTGGCTATTGTACTTAATACTGCTATGAACATGGGGGTGCAGATATCTTGACATAGTAGTTTTATTTCCTTCAGATACATACTCAGAAGTGGAATTGCTGGGTCATATAGTTGATCTATTTCTCATTTTTCTGAGGAAGTTTTATACTGTTTTTGAAAGTGACTGCACCACTTTGCAATTCCACTAACAGTGCATAAGGCTTCCCTTTTCTCCACATTCTCACCAGCACTTTTAAAAATCTCTTGTCTTTTGATACTAGTCATTCTAACAGGCATTCTGACAGGCATGAAGTGGTATCTCATTGTGGTTTTGATTTGCATTTTCCTGTTGGTTGGTGATGTTGAGTATCTGTTCATGTACTTGCTGGCCACTTGTATACTTGTATATTTTCATTGGAAAAATATCGTTTCAGGTCTTTTGCCTATTTTTAAATTGGATTATTATTATTACTTTTTTTTGCTATTGAGTTGTATGAGTTCTTTATGTATTTTGGTTATTAACCCCTCATCAGATATATGGTTTGCAAATACTTTTGCACATTTCGATTCTTTGTTTGTTTGTTTTGCATGTGGATATCCAGTTGAAGAGACTATTTTCTCTTCATTGTATTGCCTTTACTGCTTTTGAAGATTCCTATATTTATGTGGTTCTATTTCTGGGCTCTCTATTCTGTTTCGTTGTTCTATTTTTCTGTTCTTTTGCCAAAACCACACTGCCTTCATGACTGTGGATTTATATAGTAGGTCTTGAAGTTGGGTAGTATCAGCCCTTCAACTTTGTTCTTCTGTTTCAATACAGTGTTGGCTATTCTGGCTCTTTTGCCTCTCCATATAAACTTTAGAATCAGTTGGCCAATATCCAAAAATAACTTGGTGGGATGGGAAGATTGTTTTTCAAATGGGTTGAATACTGTTTTATCAAATAAAAAAAGAAAAAGAATCAATGGATTTACAAATATGTGTGCAATTGGTTATGTTAATGAGGATAATTCCAGTGGAGTACTGAGGATGTGAGTCAGATTAAACTGGTTAGGAAAAGGTAGAAGGGATGAGAGAGTGAGACAGGAAGCTAATAGACAACTGTTTGACATTGTGACATTGTGGGAAATTAACCAGGGAGAAAGCAGTTGCTAGAATATGCTGTGGGATCCAGGACTTCCTTGAGGTCTGTCAAAACTACAATATGGGGCTTCCCTGGTGGCGCAGTGGTTGAGAGTCCGCCTGCCGATTCAGGGGACACGGGTTCGTGCCCCGGTCCGGGAAGATCCCACATGCCGCGGAGCAGCTGGGCCCGTGAGCCATGGCCGCTGAGCCTGCGCGTCCGGAGCCTGTGCTCCGCAGCGGGAGAGGCCACAACAGTGAGAGGCCCGCGTACCACAAAAAAAACAAAAAACAAAAAAACAAACTACAATATGTTTGACATGTTACCTATAAAGTACACAAGAGAACATTATTAACACTTAAGCTTTCCTTTTAAAGTCTGGGGAAACTGACAACCTTGAGTGAAAACATGGTATAAAGTAAGAGACAAAGATTTGGTCAGATATATCTGTGTTTGAATTCTTGGTCTAACACATTAAATTAGGTGGTCTTAGGAAGTTACCTATTCTCTTTGAGCCTCCCTCAAAGAAATAATATCACTTTATGGTGTGGCTGAATGGATAAATTAAGTATTATACCTAGTATGCTTAGCAAAATACCTGGCACAGCATAAATGCTCAATAAATGGTAAATTGAATTGTTATTATAACAGAAATAATTATAAAGGAATAACTGACATACATGATGCTAACTTTTTGATGACTTTACTGTTACTGCTAACCAGGACCCATCTCACCTCTCAGCTATGGTCACTCAGTATTTGCTTACCTTTGGTTTGTATACTTTTGCGTGATTTAATTGCCCCAGTTATGGAGGAGTTTGGTTTCACTCAACCTAGGATACAAAAAGTATGGAACTAAAGTAGTTATGATCAGTTTTTTTTTTTTTTTTCAGTACGCGGGCCTCTCACTGCTGTGGCCCCTCCCCATTGTGGAGCACAGGCTCCGGACGCGCAGGCTCAGCGACCATGGCTCACGGGCCCAGCCGCTCCGCGGCATGTGGGATCCTCCCGGACCGGGGCACGAACCCATGTCCCCTGCATCAGCAGGCGGACTCTCAACCACTGTGCCACCAGGGAAGCCCATGATCAGTTTTTTTTCAACTGCTTTACTGAGCTATGGAGTCTTTGGATTTGCGTATTCTATACGTTTCATATTAAAAGAGTCACACAATATTTAGGTCTTGTGACTTGCTTCTTTCACTTAGAGGAATGTTTTCAAAGATCATCCATGTTGTAGCATTTATCATAGTTCTTTTTTATTGTTGGATAATATCCCATTGTATGAATATGCTACTACATTTTGTTTATCTGTTCATAAGTTTATGGACATTATATTGTTTCTACTTTTTGTCTATTATGAATAATGATGCTACTATAATATTTTTGTAAAAGTTTGTGTGGACATATGTCTTCATTTACCTTGAGTATATACCTAGGAGTGGAGTTGCTGAATCAATGATAATTCTCTGTTTAACTATCTCAGCAACTGCCAGGCTGTTTTCCAAAGTGGCTACAACATTTTAATTTCCAAAAGAAATGTATAAGAGTTCCAATTTCTCCACATTCTTACCAAAACTTGTTATTGTCTATCGTTTTTATTCAAGCCATCCTAGTGAGTATCTCTTTATGGTTTTGCTTTGCATTTACCTGATGGCTAATGCTGCTGAGAATCTTTTCATGTGCTTATTGGCCATTTGTGAACCTTCTTTGGAGATATGTCTATTCAGATTCTTTGTCCATTTTTCTAAATTGGGATTTTTGTCTTTTTATTATTGAGTTGTCTGTGTCCTCTATGTATTGTATTTAAATTTGCTAGATGCAAATCCATTATCAGATATGTGACTTGCAAAACTTTTCTCCCATTTTTGTGCGTTTTTTTTTTTTTTATTTCATAAAAGACCGGGAGGATATTTTAAATTCAAAGCCAGAGCTTTCCACACGCCAAGGAAGTATTAAGGTATGAGTACCACTTGGGTTGGGGTTGCAGGGCTAAAAAGACTCTAAGAATGAGAAATTCAAATATTCAAGTCATACAGGGTTCTTTGGAATGACCTGGAATTATAGCTATGAGTTGTAATGTAATTAATAAAATATGTTCTGAGTTCCAAAAAGCCTGACTTGCAAATGAATGCAACTATTTTGTAATGAGAAGAGTCAAGCAGTGATATCTACAACTTATAAAAATTACTCCCTTTCCACAAAGTACTGCGAGTTAGCTTCCTGATATCTCATTTCAATTTTATTTTCACTCAACATTTGCAGACCATTAATTTGTCAAATACTGTGAGAGGAATTTATTACTTTTTTAAACTCAGTTTTTAAGGTGTTCTCCTAGAACTAAAGTTTTAAACTTTCCAATTTACTGAACATTTTCCTCACCTTCTTTCATTCAATTTGTGTGTGTGTGTGTATATGTGTATGTGTGTGTATGGAGACCTATTCATTCATATACATGTATACATATGTATTCATTCATAAACCTATTCACATATTTAGTATATTTTAGTATTCCAATTAAGACCACTTGTTCTGATCAATACCTATACAGTATTCATGCAGACTTCTTTTCTTGACAGCATCCTTTCACTCATCAGCTCATTTGATCTTTGAAATTTATTTGAAAATACACAATAACATCAATTATTTCATTATTCTAAGGTTCTTCTTCCCTTGCCTACTCTCCATGTTGTACAGAAGACCATGCTTTCTCCTTTTAGATCCCAGTCATCATTTTTATCTGCTTATAGGGAGAACAAAGGACCATCTGAAGTGGATGACACTAATTGTGATTGTGTTTTCACACATCTTCAGTATCATTCACGTCAGACTGTGCATTGTCTTTCCACTTTCCTCTTGGAGTTTTTTACTCTGGTCATTTTAAAAAAGGATCGGTAAGAATGACAGGCAACTGAGAATTCATGAACTACTTTTAAGCCAGTCTTGTGTAACTCCATACTATGAACAGTTTTTTGGTTTTTTTTTTTCACGGTGCAGGAATGAAATGATGTGCATACAAATGAAGTTGCATTTAGACAATACACAAATTTAGTGAGCACTGCAATAACTGTAGGGGCTTCATCCTCTCCTCAATCTTCTCCCAGTGGCTCTATGAGGGTCAGATGTGGGTATTTCACAGGAGCTCAGGAGTGGGCCTCTTCATGACCTTTATCCTTGGTCTCCTTGTAATTATATAGCATCCAAAATGCAACAGAGGGAGCATTGAATTCATCACTGTTACTGCTGCCAGTGGCCTCTATGAAAAATAGCTTCTCTACCTATAGCAAGTCTCCCAATTTCTTCTTTGCTATTTAATACAGAAATAA
Source organism: Monodon monoceros (assembly GCF_005190385.1). NCBI lineage: Eukaryota > Metazoa > Chordata > Mammalia > Artiodactyla > Monodontidae > Monodon > Monodon monoceros. The sequence goes on along the minus strand of NW_021703774.1, from coordinate 7,708,702 downwards.
GGAAAGGGCCCTTAATATCTTGATCACTTTTGTCAAGCTCAGTCTCAACTAGGCCTCAAACAGGATGACAACTACCATGCTAAGTAAATCATTCAAGGCAATTAAAGAAAAAAATTATATAGTGAGGCATTCCATTCTAAATATCAAAAGAACTATCCTTAGTCTTCATCTGGAGAAACCTTGCAGTCTGCATGCCTCACCCCACTGATCAGTCTGAGAAACTAGATCTTGGAAGTCACCACTCGTGTGAACCTACTTGGGAAAGCACCAGCTCTGGACGCAATCAAGAGATATCAGTTTTGGTTTGGCCTGTCACTAACTTGCTTTAGAAGTTTATGTGGCTGGCTTACGAGTGTGTCTCAGTTTGCTCATCTATAAAGTAGTAATAATGATCGTTCTAGTGGGCAGTGTTGATCTGTGGCACAGCTCCCTGGAAAGCCAGAGGTTTGGACAATGAGATGTCTTGTTTTTGAAGGCAGGAGTAGCCTTCTCTATATAGATTGATTTCTTTCCAGTTCTCAGCTCAGTGTCTGCAAGGGAATAAGCCCTTCATGCTTAAGAGATGATCTTGCTATTATTGTTACTAAGGCCTTGAATTAATGGAAAGTGCTTCTTAAGTCACGCATGATTTTCTTATCTGAAATTTGTGTATTAATCAAACTTGTTCAGAATGCATCTCAGAATGAGTTAATGTGATTCAGTTCTATATCTTTAAAGTACAACACAAGCACCAAGTTAGTGAAAATGTAATTATACTGTAACCATTAACAATCAAACATCTGTAACTTCTCTCCCTGCTTCCTGCCTCGTTCCACTAAAATTCATTCTCCACACCTCCTCTACTGTAATATTTTTTGGAAATAGAAATCTGGTCATATCAGGTTTTAATAGCACCCAACGAATTCCCATTGCCTACTCAACAAAACCCTGGCTCCTCAGCATGGCATACACATGCATCTGAAGTCTGGCAACTCTCTCTCTCTCTCCAAGCCTTTTTATGGCTGCGCTGGGCCCTGCAACAGGGAACTATTATCTAGGCATTTTTCCCAATGCTAGTTTGTGTATGCTACCTTTTCTGCATGGTACATGCTCCCTTTTTGCTCCACTGACTACTTCTTATATTTTACAACTCAATCCAAACCCTTTCCTCCTGGACCTTTTCTCTGAGTTAAACATGCTCAGTTGGTGCCCTGCTTTTTGTGTTCACGTAATACGTATACACGTACCTAACTTTGCATTTACCCTGTTTATTAAACTTCTCTCTTAATGAGTCCATCTCCATTGTATGTAAATTCTTTGAGGGCAGGGGAAGTCTTATCTTTGTATTTGTAGCTCTAAACATTGTACAGGGACCCCACATACATGCTAGGTTCTTTGCTAAGCACTTTATATACATTATGTCATCGAATTTTCACAGTAACGTGATATGGTTGGCATTGGTATTCCAGTTTTATTAATAAGGAAATGAGACTTGGAGAGAATAAATACTTTTTCCAAGCTCATGCAGCTACCACGTGGCCGAGCCTGATCTTGTATGTCTCACTTTTGAGCCGAAGTGCTTACTGTATATACCCTTGTTCTACTTCTCCTCAGATATCAGTTCACATTAAATACTCAGTGATAGTCTCAATAATTTCACTAGTTCTACCTACAAATATGTTCCTTCACAAACATTAACTAAGTCTTGATTGAGCCTACTTTAATTTCCAACCATCAGTATATCTCTCTATTCTTTTCATTTCTTGACAGACATCTTTGTGGAATCCCCCCCTCCAGCTATTTCATCGACATCCTTCTCTGATTAGCCTAATTCATCAAGGATCCATATTGTCAAATCTAACAGCTTTTTTCAAGACAGCTCTGAACATACACGTGACATTCTTTCTGCCAGAAATACCATTTTTCTTTCCATTCACCCAACTCAAATACCACCTTTTCTGTGAAACTCCCAGATTGCCCCAGGCACTTGGTTGTCCATAATTTTTAGTCCCCTTAATATACTGTGAATGGCTGAACTATAGCCATTGTCACACTGCACCGAAGTTGTTTTTCCTCCACCTGTATTAGGAAGTGCTAATGAGGAAGACCCTGGGTTGCATCATTCCCCCAATTTTTGAAATGTAGAAGGTACCCACAGTGGTTGCAGAAAAAAAGAGAAATATGTAAATATGATGCTTAGTATATATAAATATATGTAAAATTAATGCTAATATTAGTTTACTCTATATAATTTGTATAGTATTGTATATAACCATGTAACTATATGAGTTATCTATATCTGTGTATATCACTAGTTTATTCAGTACTAATTTATTCATATAATCTTAGACTTAAATTTAGACTCAGGCAAGTGCATATATTGTTTACATGTCCTAGGGAGGTTTACAATGCTATTATTTTGAAAATGTCATATGATTTTTGGATGATGAGATGAAAATTTATTTACATTTGTATCTGTATTCCCTCTGCAAAGTATAGGCTATGTATTCCAAGCAAAACTCTGGAGAGTTTTCTTAAATATCAAAGAGTACTTTGATTATATGTTGATTAGCTAAGACATTACATATTATAAACTTAAGTAAAAATGAATTCAGAATAATTGACAAATTGATTGTTGACACTTTTGAAACAAGGTAATACAAATACAAATGCCATTTTTAACATTAACAATGAGTAGGCTAACTGGATGATCATAATTCTGCATAAAAATGTGACACTCTTCGATGTATTGTGACAGGTGCGTTTTAGTTTATTTATTTATTTATTTTCTTGTTTTTTATTATTATTTGTATTTATTTTTTTAAACAGCAGATTCTTATTAGTTATCCATTTTATACATATTAGTGTATATATGTCAATCCCAATCTCCAATTCATCCCACCACGACGCCCCCACTGCCACATTCCCCCCTTGGTGTCCATACGTTTGTTCTCTACATCTGTGTTTCAACTTCTGCCCTGAAAACCAGTTCATCTGTACGATTTTTGTAGGCCCCACATATATGCATTAATATACGATATTTGTTTTTCTCTTTCTGACTTACTTCACTCTGTATGAAAGTCTCTAGATCCATCCACGTCTCTATAAATGACTCAATTTTGTTCCTTTTCACGGCTGAGTAATATTCCATTGCATATATGTACCACTTCTTTATCCATTTGTCTGTCGATGGGCACTTAGATTGCTTCCATGTCCTGGCTATTATAAATAGTGCTGCAATGAATATTAGGGTGCATGTATCTTTTTGAATTATGGTTTTCTCAGGGTTTATGCCCAGTAGTGGGATTGCTGGGTCATATGGTAGTTCTATTTTTAGTTTTTTAAGGAACCTCCATACTGTTCTCCATAGTGGCTGTATCAATTTACATTCCCACCAACAGTGCAAGTGGGTTCCCTTTTCTCCACACCCTCTCCAGCATTCGTTGTTTGTAGATTTTCTGATGATGCCCATTTTAACTGGTGTGAGATGATACCTCACTGGAGTTTTAGTTTGCATTTCTCTAATAATTAGTGATGTTGAACAGCTTTTCATGTGCTTCTTGGCCATCTGTATGTCTTCTTTGGAGAAATGTCTATTTAGGTCTTCTGCCCATTTTTTGATTGGGTTGTTCATTTTTTTAATATTGAGCTGCATGAGCTGTTTTTATATTTTGGAGATTAATCCTTTGTCCATTGATTCGTTTGCAAATATTTTCTCCCATTCTGAGGTTTGTCTTTTCGTCTTGTTTGTAGTTTCCTTTGCTTTGCAAAAGCTTTTACGTTTCATTAGGTCCCCTTTGTTTATTTTTGTTTTTATTTCCATTACTCTAGGAGGTGGATCAAAAACTGTCTTGCTGTGATTTATGTCAAACAGTGTTCTTCCTATGTTTTCCTCTAAGAGTTTGATAGTGTCCGGTCTTACATTTAGGACTAATCCATTTTGAGTTTATTTTTGTGTATGGTGTTAGGGAGTGTCCTAATTTCATTCTTTTACATGTAACTGTCCAGTTTTCCCAGCACTATTTATTGAAGAGACTGTCTTTTCTCCATTATATATCCTTGACTCCTTTGTCATAGCTTAGTTGACCATAGGTGCATGGGTTTATCTCTGGGCTTTCTATCCTGTTCCATTGATCTATATTTCTGTTTTTGTGCCAGTACCATATTGTCCTTATTAGTGTGGCTTCGTAGTATATTCTGAAGTCAGGGAGTCTGATTCCTCCAGCTTTGTTTTCTTCCCTCAAGACTGCTTTGGCTATTCGGGGTCTTTTGTGTCTCCATACAAATTTTAAGATTTTTTTGTTCTAGTTCTTTAAAAAATGCCATTGGTAAGTTGATAGGGATTGCATTGAATCTGTAGAATGCTTTGGGTAGTATAGTCATTTTCACAATATTGATTCTTCCAATCCAAGAACATGGTATTTATCTCTCCATCTGTTTGTATCATCTTTAATTCCTTTCAGCAGTGTCTTATAGTTTTCTACATACAGGTCTTTTGTCTCCCTAGGTAGGTGTATTCCTAGGTATTTTATTCTTTTGGTTGCAGTGGTAAATGGGAGTGTTTCTTTAATTTCTCTTTCAGATTTTTCATCATTAGTGTATAGGAATGCAAAAGATTTCTGTACATTAATTTTGTGTCCTGCATATCATCTCACACCAGTCAGAATGGTCATTATCAAAAAAATCTACAAACAATAAATGCTGGAGTGGGTGTGGAGGAAAGGGATACTTCATACACTGTTGGTGGGAATGTAAATTGATACAGCCACTATCGAGAACAGTATGGAGGTTCCTTAAAAAATGAAAAATAGAACTACCATACCACCCAGCAATCCCACTACTGGGCATATACCCTGAGAAAACCATAATTCAAAACGATTATGTACCACAATGTTCACTGCAACTCTATTTACAACAGCCAGGAGATGGAAGCAACCTAAGTGTCCATCAACAGATGAATGGATAAGGAAGATGTGGCACATATATACAATGGAATATTACTCAGCCATGAAAAGAAACGAAATTGAGTTATTTGTAGTGAGGTGGATGGACCTAGAGTGTGTCATACAGAGTGAAGTAAGTCAGAAAGAGAAAAACAAATACCGTATGCTAACACATATATATGGAATCTAAAAAAAAATGGTTATGAAGAACCTAGGGGCAAGATGGGAATAAAGATGCAGACCTACTAGAGAATGGACTTGAGGACACGGGGAGGGGGAAGGGTAAGCTGGGACAAAGTGAGAGAGTGGTAGTGTATATGGACATATAAACACTACCAAGTGTAAAATAGAAAGCTAGTGGGAAGCACTTGCATATCACAGGGAGATCAGCTCAGTGCTTTGTGACCACCTAGAGGGGTGGGATAAGGAGGGTGGGAGGGAGGGAGATGCAAGAGGGAAGAGATATGGGAACATATGTATATGTATAACTGATTCACTTTGTTATAAAGCAGAAACTAACACACCATTGTAAGGCAATTATACTACAATAAAAACATTAAAATAATTTTTTTGTATCCTGCAACTTTACCAAATTCATTGATTAGCTCTAGTAGTTTTCTAGTAGCATATTTAGGATTCTCTATGTATAGTATCATGTCATCTGCAAAGAGTGACAATTTGACTTCTTCTTTTCCAATTTGGATTCCTTTTATTTCTTTTTCTTCCCTGATTGCCATGTCTAGGACTTCCAAAACTATGTTGAATAATAGTGGTGAGAGTGGACATCCTTGTCTTTTTCCTGATCTTAGAGGAAATGGTTTCAGTTTTTCACCATTGAGAGTGATGTTTGCTGTTGGTTTGTCATATATGGCCTTTATTATGTTGAGGTAGGTTCCCTCTGTGCCCACTTTCTGGAGAGTTTTTATCATAAATCAGTGTTGAATTTTGTCAAAAGCTTTTTCTGCATCTATTGAGATGATCATATGGTTTTTCTTCTTCAATTTGTTAATATGGTGTATCGCGTTGTTTGACTTGCATATATTGAGGAATCCTTGAATCCCTGGGATAAATCCCACTTGATCATGGTGTATAATCCTTTCAATGTGTTGTTGGATTCTGTTTGCTAGTATTTTGTTGAGGATTTTTGCATCTATGTTCATCAGTGATATTGGTCTGCAATTTTCTTTTTTTGTAGTATCTTTGTGTGGTTTTGGTATCAGGGTGATGGTGGCCTCATAGAATGAGTTTGGGAGTGTTCCTTCCTCTGCATATTTTTGGAAGAGTTTGAGAAGGATGGGTGTTAGCTCTTCTCTAAATGTTTGATAGAATTCACCTGTAAAGCCATCTGGTCCTGGACTTTTGTTTGTTGGAAGATTTTTAATCACAGTTTCAAATTCATTACTTGTGATTGGTCTGTTCATATCTTCTATTTCTTCCTGGTGCAGTCTTGGAAGGTTATACCTTTCTAAGAATTTGTCCATTTCTTCCAGGTTTTCCGTTTTATTGGCATAGAGTTGCTTGTAGTAGTCTCTTAGGATGCTTTGTATTTCTGCGGTGTCTGTTGTAACTTCTACTTTTTCATTTCTAATTTTATTGATTTGAGTCCTCTCCCTCTTTTTCTTTATGAGTCTGGATAATGGCTTATCAATTGTGTTTATCTTCCCAAAGAACCAGCTTTTAGTTTTATTTTTGCTATTGTCTTCTTTGTTTCTGTTTCATTTATTTCTGCTCTGATCTTTATGATTTCTTTCCTTCTACTAACTTTGGGTTTTGTTTATTCTTCTTTGTCTAGTTCCTTTAGTTGTAAGTTTAAGTTGTTTATTTGAGATGTTTGTTGTTTCTTGAGGTAGGATTGTATTGCTATAAACTTCCCTCTTAGAACTGCTTTTGCTGAATCCCATAGGTTTTGTATCGTCGTGTTTTCTTTATCATTTGCCTCTAGGTATTTTTTGATTTCCTCTTTGATTTCTTCAGTGATTTCTTCGTTATTTAGTAATGTATTGTTTAGCCTCTATGTGTTTGTGTGTTTTACGGTTTTTTCCTTGTAATTGATATCTAATCTCATAGTGTTGTGGTGAGAAAAGATGTTTGATATGATTTCAATTTTCTGAAATTTACTGAGGCTTGATTTGTGACCCAAGTTGTGGTCTGTCCTGGAGAATGTTCCTTGTGCACTTGAGAAGAAAGTGTAATCTGGTGTTTTCGGATGGGATGTCCTATAAATATCAATTAAATCTTTCTGGTCTATTGTATCATTTAAAACTTGTGTTTCCTTGTTAATTTTCTGTTTGGATGGTCTGTCCATTGGTGTAAGTGAGGTATTAAAGTCCCGCCCTATTTCTATGTTACTGTCAGTATCCTCTTTTATAGCTGTTAGCCGTTACCTTATGTATTGAGGTGCTCCTATGTTGGGTGCATATATATTTATAATTGTTATATCTTCTTCTTGGATTGATCCCTTGATCATTATGTACTGTCCTTCCTTGTCTCTTGTAACATTCTGTATTTTAAAGTCTATTTTATCTGAGTATTGCTACTCCAGCTTTCTTTTGATTTCCATTTGCATGGAATATCTTTTTCCATCCCATCACTTTCAGTCTGTATGTGTCCCTAAGTCTGAAGTGGGTCTCTTGTAGACAGCATATATATGGGTCTTGTTTTTTTATCCATTCAGAGAGCCTGTGTCTTTTGTTTGGAGCATTTAATCCATTCATGTTTAAGGTAATTATCCATATGTATGTTCCTATTACCATTTTCTTAATTGTTTTGGGTTTGTTTTTAGAGGTCCTTTGCTTCTCTTGTGTTTCCCAGTTGGAGAAGTTCCTTTAGCATTTGTTGTAGAGCTGGTTTGGTGATGCTGAATTCTCTTAGCTTTTGCTTGTGTGTAAAGGTTTTGATTTCTCCATCGAATCTGGATGAGATCCTTGCCAGGTAGAGTAATCTTGGTTGTAAGTTCTTCCCTTTCATCACTTTAAATATGTCATGCCACTCCCTGCTGAGAAATCAGCTGTTAACTTTATGGGAGTTCCCTTTTATGTTATTTGTCATTTTTCCCTTGTTGCTTTTAATAATTTTTCTTTGTCTTTAATTTTTCCAATATGATTACTATGTGTCTCAGCGTGTTTCTCCTTGGGTTTATCCTGTATGGGACTCTCTGCACTTCCTGGATTTGAGTGGCTATTTCCTTTCCCATGTTATGGAAGTTTTCGACTATAATCTCTTCAAATATTTTCTCAGGTCCTTTCTCTCTTCTGCTTCTGAGACCCCTATAATGCGAATGATTTTGCATTTATTGTTGTCCCAGACGTCACTTAGGCTGTCTTCATTTCTTTTCATTCTTTTTTCTTTATTCTGTTCCACAGCAGTGAATTCCACCATTCTGTCTTCCAGATCACTTATCCGTTCTGCCTCAGTTATTCTGCTATTGATTCTTTCTAGTGCATTTTTCATTTCAGTTATTGTACTGTTCATCTCTGTTTGTTTGTTCTTTATTTCTTCTAGGTCTTTGTTAAACATTTCTTGCCTCTTCTCGATCTTTGCCTCCATTCTTTTTCCAAGGTCCTGGATCATCTTCACTTTCATTATCCTGAATTCTTTTTCTGGAAAGTTGCCTGTCTCCACTTCACTTAGTTGTTTTTCTGGGGTTTTATCTTGTTCCTTTATCTGGTACATAGCCCTCTGCCTTTTCATCTTGTCTGTCTTACTCTGAATGTGGTTTTTGTTCCACAGGCTGCAGGACTGTAGTTCTTCTTCCTTCTGCTGTCTGCCCTCTCCATTTTAGTTTATTTTTGCACATTCGGTAGCAACTATTATGCTAAGCAGTACTAGTTCTGATTGTATTCTTCAACCTTAGAGAAAATGCAGTCACAAATCAGACCACTGTAGTGTACATCACTTTCTCTAACAGAGGTTGATATTGTTACAGCACAGATGGAGACAAGCAGTATGGGTCTGGGAGTCTTGAAGACTTTGCAGAAAGTCTCTGGGATGTTTGAGAAGGTCCAAGCAAAGCACACTGGTGAGAGGGTAGACTCAGCAATCTTCTGCCTTTTACAAGTTTGCCCAGTGAAGCTCATTACCCTTTATCATATGGAAGTTTGAATATTTCTCTCTTCCTTACACCTTTCCAGATCTTGTAATTTCCTATTCCAAGGTAAGCAATCTATATATGAAATTCCAGAATAAGTATGTCCTCCAAGCACATGACTGACTCTGAGGTGAAAAGAAACTCTCGTATTTTGTGGTTGTTTTGTCTTTTTGTCTGCTCTTCGTGGCATGTGGGATCTTAGTTCCCCAACTAGGGATTGAACCCATGCTTCCTGCAGTGGAAGCAGGGAGTCTTAACCACTGGATGGACAGGAAAGTCCCCCAAACTCTCATCTTTAATTTAATAAAATTGCATTTTATTTGGAAAATAAGTTTTGATACTTACTGTTTTAATTGTAACTGTAGATTAATATTGCTTATGAAAGTATACTTATATGAGGATTCAGAGGTAACTCAATTACCTCTTACGGAAGGGATAACGAAAAGGTTCATGTCTGAGTTTTCTTTTTTTATCACTTAATCAGATCGTTCAAAGAAAAAAATTTGATGTCAGAGAGAACTAAATTAAATGTCCACTATTCTGTTAAATCCATGTGAAGGCCTAGAGCTTTTGTTTTTTTCCATCTCCGTGTAGATAACACTACTAGATCAGTAATATTTGTGTGTTGTTGATAGCATGTCAATATTATGTTGATTCCTTGTGTGAAAAATAAGTTTAATTGAGTTATGTAGGGAAAGGTATATCCATATTTATGCCATAGAACCATTTTAGGATTAAATTAGATATGATACAGAAAACACCTAACACCATTTCAATGAAATACTCACTGATTCTCTAGTTAGAAAGTGCTCTTAGCCAAAAATCTTCCTCTTCTACCTTCTTTATAAGAGGAACTACGTTTCTGGATCTGAATCACAATTTTCTTATTTACTCTGTTATCTTTGGCATCATAATAACCTAAACAGAGTTGCTTTGAGAATATAGAGGTATAAGTAAAGGACTTCACACATTGTTCTGCCCAGAAAATGATAAATGTATATCACTTGTTTTTATAATTATGATTTTTCTGCATTTAAATTCATTTAACCAAATCATCAGGCTCAGAAAAAGTATTGAACTTAGGAAAATGTTATTGGAAAAGCTCTAGTTTAATATACAGATGACTGAATATTAAATCAGAGATTTTCTTCTTACCTCTGTCCCGCCAGTCATTCTAAGAGATTGTCCCTAACTTGTACCTTATTTTTGGTACCTGATTACTTGCTCTACATTCCTGTCTTTCTTCTTGACTGTACAACTTTTCTTTCTCTGTTGCTCAGTGACAGCCATCCTGCAGAGAACCCTAAATCCTATTTCAGGCGTCCTGGTACTTGCCTGACACTTTGAATCACTGCATAGTTTGGTTGCCCAATTTTCTGTTGCTCGGCTTAAACTGTTTGCATGAATGGCCCTGTTTTTCTGAATTGATATTTTTGATTCTGACTATGTATTTTGCCTGCCAGATGTGCCATTTTTGCCTGACTGAGCTGATTTCTGGTCAACATTTTCAGGGGCAAGTTTAACTCCAGTCAATCTACCATTGTGCTTTTGCACATGTGTGCATATATGTGAGTGTGCAAACACACACACACACAAATCTGCCTGCTTTTCCCAGACTACCCTGACCACCAAAACTTACGAATTTTCTTTTGCATAATAGCAGATGTCAGCACTTAAGATTACTAGATCTAGATCCTTGCTGTGCAATACAGGTTTTTTTTTTAATGGAAATGTATTTGTTAAAATCTTCGTATTTATTTATTGAAAATCTTAATTTGGTTTGAGATAAGACATAATAATTAAGAGTCTGGACTCAGGGGCAAAATTTCTTACATTCCCATTCCAGCTCTGCCATTTACAAATTGTGCTAACATGGCTGAGTTACATCATTTTTTCTGCGCCTCAGTTTCATCATCTCTAAAATGAAGGTGTCACATTGCTGTTGTGATTAAATGAGTTACTGCTTGTAAAGTGTGGAACACTGCCTGACACGCAGTAAGTGTTCAACAAGTATAGATTAGTTTTGGTTTATGTTATTATTCTGTTCGTGAAATAATCCTGCTCAAAAAATATTAACCTCTAAAAGAGAACCCAGATTGTTTTACCAATATTTAATTTTTTTATTTGATATATTCACACACAGCAAAATAGACTTGAACTTATTACCAGGAGGTCCTTGGCATCCAAAGGAATCAGTAATCAGTCAATACATTGGCTTCAGTGAGATAATGTACCAGATTCATGAGAAAAAAATTATTATATTTATTTCTGCTGCTTATAAAGTATCTGTGAAAAAATATGTGTAAATATATTATTAAGTCACTATTTCTTCATGATGGCACAATATGCTATTTTAAATGGTCATACAACTATAATACATCTAGAAACATTTGCATTGATAGGACTAAAATATAAATAAATATTAAACAAAAATATTATTAGTAATATTTACCTTTGATTATATTGGGTGAAGCTTAATTTGTAAGATGTCTATGAAGAAAAGAACAGTAATGTTTCTATATCATTAGATTTAACTGTCACCATAAAACATGATGGGTTATAGAAACCACCATGAATCTTGTATGGAAAAATATATACCAATGAAGTTATGATGCAAACATAAACTAAAATGTGAAAAAATGAAAGATAAATCAAAACAAAAACAGAAGTAATCCACACTGCAAGTATTTTGGAGAATGTAACTGTTTGGATAGACGAGGACTTTACTAAACTGTAAGTTTCTTTCACCACAATTCAGATATGGTTGGAAGCACCATTCAAAGTCAGACCTTTGGGAAAATCTCAATGTCTGAAATGGTCAAACTTGCTTAGAGCCTAGATTAAAGAAAGAAAACTGAAGCAGAAGTTCTGTAGAATTAAACAAGCTTCAATATCACAAATATTCATTTATATTATTATGAAGCAAGTTCTGGAATAAATAGCAGTTATATTATTTGCTTTCAAACTTCGGTTAGAAAGTAGTGACATTGTGTATCATCTAGTTTTTAACAATTAGGTGAATGTTGATGGTTTTAAAGAATTTGTTTTTCAATCTGTTGGAATCTTAACTAATTTTTTTAGCATCTTTATTGGAGTATAATTGTTGGAATCTTAAAGGCTGTTAATATTTTCAAGGTAGTGGTGAGATTCTTTGCTAAATAAATGTCAATATTAAAAAGTCATGTGCTTTGTGAAATGATAAACAGTTTTCAGTACCTGGAAACATTTAATCTGTATCTCTACCATCTCTGTCTCTATAAATCTGTATGTCTCTACATTTGTATCTTCATCTCTTCATCTCTCTATGTAAGGGGGAAAGGTCATCGCCAGCACCACTATTGCTTAGATATCCCTGCTGCTCTGTATATTCACTGATATTTGGTATTCTTTTATTTTTTTCCCCCAAAGTTGTTGTTATTAAAAAATCCTAGGGTTTTAGCCAATATACATTTTTTCTTATCAATGACTTGCTTGTTTACATTATTCCTCTACTGGCACATTGGATCGTTTGGCTTTTATGTATTGACTTGTAATCTTTTATATTTTCAAGATAGCAGTCTAATATTAATGATATGTATTGCAGATATCTAATTCTAGTTTGTAGCTTCTGTTTTAATTTTCTCCAGGGTGTCATTTAATCAGCATAAATTCTTAATTTTAATATAGCCAAATGTATCAAACTTTTCTTTAATTCACTTTTGTATTTTAAGAAATTCTTTTTGTGTTTTAAGAAATCTGTTTCTATCTTGATTCCATATGTTCCTATATTTTATTCTAAAAGTAAAGGTTTTTCTTTCACCTTTAAAAGTTTAATTTATCTGAGATGGATTTCTGTTAGAACGTGAGATAGGAGTATAATTCTATTCTTTCCATATGGATACCGATAGTTTCAGATCATTTATTGAAAAATCCATGTTACCAAAGTACAATAACGCAAGCTAGGTTGTAAATCAAGTTTCTATCAATGTGTAGATTTGATTATGGGCTTTTTATTCTTTTCTAGTAATTTTTATTTTTATATTCTGGCATCAACATTGCACTACCTTTAGTCCAGTTTTATTAAAATCTTGATTTCCAATGAGGCAAATTCTCCCTCTTAGGTCTTAGATGTTCTTGAGTCTTTATTACATCATATTAATTTTATGATTAATAATATGATTGTCATGTTCTACCAAATAAACAAACAGACAACTTTTATATATGAATTGCCATTGCAGCAAATCTCTAGATTACTTTGGGAAGAATTGATATATTTGAAATATTGATAGTCATTATTTACAAAGATACCTTTTGCATATATTTTTCCTATTGTGTGGTGCTGCTGTGTACAGAAGTGCAACTGAATTTGTATATGATGATGGTGTATCTCAGAAACAAGCTAAATTTGTTGATTAATTCTAATAATTATTTGTAAATTACTTTTCCTCTTCTATATACACAATCACATGTCATAATAATGACAGTTTGGGTCATTCATTCCAGTCTTTTTAGTCATCTCTTTTCCTACCATTGACTAAGAATATTTAGAAGTTTTAAGAAAATTTCTTATTTCAAAGGAGCAAATCCACTGTTCATCATTAAATTCTATGCGTTTATGTGTGTGTGCATTTGTATCATGTATAGTACATGCATACATATGTACATTCATATGTGCATACATACATGCATGTATACAGTTACTGAATTTCCCCTTTCTAATTTTTCTTTTAGTTTAAAATTTTTTAAATTATGACCGAATATTGGGTGTTATGTGATTTTTTTGCTTTAATTTGTTCATCTGCTATTGTGAGCAGATTACACTAAATGTCTAATGGTAAGTCAATTTGGATAAACCTAAGTTGGTCTTGATGAATTGATCATTATAAATACTGATAAAGTCAATCTAATTATATTTCACTTTGCATTTTTTTCCATGTACAATGTTAAAATTAACTGATAGCTTTAATTTCTTAACCTGTACTTGTTTTAGTTTTAAACTTTTATTGGCCCTATAAAATGAGTTCTGGGAATGTTTCCTCTTTTCCTATTCTCTTAAAGTATTTTTGTAAGGTTGAAATTCTTTCTTCCTTGAATGTTGGGTAGAAACTCACCAGAAAAAAAGAAAAAATTTGGCCTGACATTTTAATTGTGAGAATATTTTTGACAAATAATTCAACTTCTTTAAATGTGATAGGAATATCTAGGCTTTCTAATTTTTCTGTGCTTCATTTAGTGAGCTGTTATTTGGCAAAATTTTCTTCTCATCTAAGTTTTCAAATTTATTTTATGATGTTGTTTGCAGTACCCTCTTATTATTTTTTAATCTCTTCCAACTCTGTACTCATACCTCTCTTTCATTCTGAATATTATGTAATATTGCTTTCTTTTGACTTTTTTGACCAACTTGTGACTATCTGTGTGCTCTTGCTTGTATGATTATTTTATTTTTCTATTCCTTTCTTTATCACATTTTTTTCCTCAACATATTATGTTTTTTTGGAAGAGAGAGGCTGATTAAACAGTTTTTTTCTTGTCAAGCTCTAAATGTGGATATTTAATTTATTAATTTTAGTCACTGTTTTAGTTCATCATTCCATCTTAAATCTCAGATCTTCTGAGATTTCTATCTATTCCTTCTATCTATTCCTATAATGTTATCATTAATGAAATGTGTTTGTGGAAAATGGAAACATATTTTCTCTGGCTCTAAATGTTACTGAAGTTAGTATTCCACTGTGTTTTGGCTTCCTTTTTTCTCAAGGGTCCAGTTAATTTTTTTCCTCTAGTTGCTTTTATGAAATTCTCCAGTTTTTTTGTTTGTTTTATAGTTTCTTCATAATATTATAGAGTTTTTAAAAAATATTCTCACAATTTTACATGGTACTTAAAAAATCTGCTTGGTTATTTGTTACAGTTTTTTGTTCCTGACTCATATTTTCAATCTTTCATTTTAACTTCTTTAAGCATATTTCAATATTTTTAATCCTCTGGGTCTGAAAATAGCCGTTCTTTAAAGTATTTGCACATCTAATTCTGCTGACTTTTAAGAATTACAAATTTTAAAATTGAAACATTATACACATCTATACACATCTAGAAAAGTACAAATATTACGCACAGAAGGATGAATTTTTACAAACTGAATTAGTAGGTTAACAGCACCCAGATCAAGAAACAGGATGTTATTGGCACCAGAGAAACCCCCTTGGTGCTCTTCTGTCAGGAACCAGCCTCCCCCAAAGGAGTTCCTTTCCTAATTGCTACACCAAGGGTTAGTTTTGCCTGTTTTATTCAAAATAGACTCTTTTGTGTCTGTGTTCTTTCATTTTATCATTCTTCTGCAAGATTCCTCCCTGTTATTGCCCCAGTTGTGGTTCATTCATTTCCACAGTTGAAGAGTACTTCCTGTGTGTAAGTAGCATTTTATTCTATTGCTGATGGGCATTCACTTAGTTTCTAGTGTGTGGCTATTACAAATAGTGCTGCTATTTGTACATATATTTTGGTAAATATACCTATGCATATTTGTTGGGGATACACTAGGAGAATAATTATTGGACATAGAACATGCAGATGTTCAGCTTTAGCAGCTACTTCCAGTTTTCCAAAGTGGCTAAACCAACTGGCTAAAGCAATTTGTGCTCCCACGAGTATCTTAGGAAAGTTCCAGTTGCTCCCCATCCTTACTGTTTTCCATCTTTTAAATTTTATTCTTTTTTAAAATAAACATTTTTGTTGTTTCAGAATAGTTTTAAGGAAAAATTGGGAAGATAGGACAGACTTCATGTATAATCCATTCCTAGTCTGCTGTTTGTCTTGCTCTTGGTGTCATTGTTTGTGTGTGTGTGTGTGTGTGTGTGTGCGTGTGTGTGTTTGTGTATGTGGTGTCTGACTGTTTTCTTCTTTTAGATTCCTTAGAGTTGTTTTCATCAGAAAGGTCAGGCATGGAATCTGGTCTTCTGTGCTGCTAGAAATGCAAGTTTAAGTTCATTCTTCAATTCACTTCAGTAAGGCCTCAAACCCACCAGGGTCTTGTTGCCTAATCCAATGAAATGCTTTTCTTCTCATAGCTTTTACCTAATAGCAATTTCTGCCAAAATCACTTACACCTGCTTTTGTGAAACAGTCCTTTCCCTTACCTTTCATCATTTTCTTTTTTTTTTTTCCACTGGCCACTCCTTGACAGACTCTTTTTGCAGCTTTCTTTTCCCCATCAGATCACTAAATTATGGAATGTATCATGCCTCACGTTCTGCATCCCATCCTGCTCCATGTTTTTAAATAGTTCATATGGTAATAACTCTCAAATGTATATATCAAGCACAAATCTCTTTGCCGAACTGTAATTTTTTTATCCAACTGCTTATAGCATTCTCACTTGGATATTTTATAAACTTTTCAGATTTATTATATACAGACGGGAATTCTTGGTTCTCACTGGCTTCTCAGCTTAGGAGTTTACACGTACTTTCCTTCTTTCAAGAACACTGTTTGTCTCTTTCTTATCCACAGGTTCCATTTAAGATATTGCCTTCATAGATTGGCTTTTCCCTCCTTAAATACTTGCAAATCTATGATTTCTCTTTTATTATTATGGTAGTTTTCTTTTGACTAGTTCTCACAGCCCACTATTACTGTACCTATTTCTTTATTCCATTATATTCTGTGTCACATATTCCTAAGTACGCTCTCTGAGGACAAGATTCCTCTTCGTCTTCATCATTGCTGTGTTTCCAGCACTTCTCACAATCACAATTAATAGCACCTGGTAAACACTGCTTAAATGTTTGTTGAGTGAATGCTGCTTTTGTCTTCCAAGTCTTCTATAGGATGCAGTAAAGAGTGTCAAAGTCTTAGAAACTTTGGCAGCAGAATACAAAAAGGAAAATAGCAGATTTTACTATATATGATTTTGCTTGGAGAATCTTAATATTTTAAAATGCATTTCTTATCCTTGTCCTGGTTTAGGGACCTGGGTCTTGTCTGTGATAACACATTATTTAGAGTTCACAGGAAGATGTGTGACTTGAATTCAGTCAACTCCAGGAATATTGGAAAATCTTATAATTACTTTGCACAGCCTATGCTGGATAAATCAGAGCTGGGATGGAGGCATGGATTCCACTTAAACATTCTTATGAGAAAGCATTTTTATTATGCATTTCCATTAAAAGAGAATTTCAGAATTGACCGTGTGTCTAGGATAATACGTGCATTTCCAGGTCAAATACAAATTCACAGTATCGGTTTTTTATTCCAATCACGAGAAGTCTTTTATTAAAATTTAGTGTTTGAGCAGAATTGAACTTTACTCTTTAATTAACTAGCACATTTTCAATCTACTTCAGTTTTTCAGAAGGTGGTCATTCATTTTTCTGTATGAACGAGGGAGATAGCTGATCTTTGTAAAGATTGGGTTTAAATTTTATCTTGTGTAGGAAATATTCTTCTGGCACAATGAAAACATTTTATTTCAATTTGCATTTTGCTGAGGGGAGGTAGGGAAAGACGAAGGGAAAGAATGAAAATGAGATGGGGTAGGAATAATTTCTTTTTTAAATGAAACTATCAAGGTATCTTTCAATCAGAAAAAGAAGGGATACCACTGATATTAAACCACTTTTGGTGCATCTAGTATTAATTTTTACTGTTAAGTTTACTATATTTTGGCCCATTATTGCAGTCAGAAAATTATCTTCAACCATTAAACATATTTTGTTTTTCATTGCCTGAGTCTCTGGGAAAAAGCATAGTAGCTATGCTCTCATCTCCTCTCAGAAGCACTATTGTTGGTTAATTAGGGAAAGGTGAAACACTATGCCATCCTTGAGAACCAGTATTCATATGTTAAATATAAATTGATGCTATTTATATTTGTTCTATAACAATTATTTCAGTCATGAAATAAGCAGCAAATTCAAACTTATTTATAATTTCCTACCTATTCTTTATTGTATAAAATGTAATTATTTATTAAAACACTCAGATGTGTTGAAGTAAACTTGTTTAATGCATCATAATACATTGTTCGAGTTGGCCACCTCTTTATAAGATGTTGGCAACTTACTTTGTCAACAACACGCCCATACAGGCATTGAGAGCATGAAGATAATAAAATTCTGGTTTAAATACTAATTAGCAAGCAATAGGGGCTGTCAAGTTCAATCATAATTGTCTAGCTGATAGGACATGCAAATACAGAGTGTGCATGTTTGTATTAAAACATTTTCCATTATTTATTAAGACATATGCAAGGATTTTACTGAGCCCACCAATTTCCAAGCTCAAATGAGGATCTATAACTAGGTTAAACAAAGAAAATATGGTGTAAAAAATAAAGGATCATAAGAATTTAAATAAAAATTAAATTACTGCTTTATTGTTGCCAGTTCTTTCTACATTATTGTGTAATCATGAACTAACTTGTGATGATTAACACCTTATTCCATTTTAATATGACAACACCACATGCCGAATTGCCTTTGTAATTCAACAGTGATTATATGGATTATTATTTTCAAAACCCCAAACACAATTTTGAAAGAAAATCACAGCAAAATTGTTGATTTTTAGATTCTCACGAAAGGGTATCTATTTTAGTCACTTACTAAAAAACAAAAACTTCCCATGTATGAATTCCTGATAAATGTGACCCATCTTATTTCTTATTGTTTTTTGAAATAATAACGTTAATTGTGAGAATTTGGGTGTATAAACAGATTCATCATTTCCATCCAGTGGGCCAAGGATATGACTATATCCTCCTGGACCTGGAACTCAGCCTTCATTTCCGAGAGCTGCTCTCCAATAATTGATTGTGCTTCACATGATCATGCATTTATGCTCACACACACACACACACACACACACAATGAGGGTTTTTAAAATTTTTGGTGTGGGAAAATGAAGTAAGACTATCCTGCATATACATGTCCTGATCTTTTTAAACAAATATAATGATTTAGGGCTTCCCTGGTGGCGCAGTAGTTGAGAGTCCGCCTGCCGATGCAGGGCACATGGGTTCGTTCCCCGGTCCAGGAAGATCCCACATGCCGTGGAGCGGCTAGGCCCGTGAGCCATGGCCGCTGAGCCTGCGCGTCTGGAGCCTGTGCTCCGCAACGGGAGAGGCCACAGCAGTGAGAGGCCCGTGTACCCCCCCGCCCCCCCCCAATATATATATAATGATTTAAAATTAGATTTAGTTGATTTAGAATAATAAAGCAGATTAATTTAATTTTAGCAACTCATACTCTAGGAAAAATAGAAAAAACCAAAAATCTTTATGGGAAATGTGCATAGTGTAATATGAAATGAAGCTCAGGATTTTACAAGAGGTATAATTTAGAGATATTCCTGATTAGTCTTTTCATTTTAAAAATGTGGAAATGTGGCCTTCAGAAGTTAGTTGGTTTACAAAAGAATAGATAGCCATCTGAAAGATTACCTGAATTTCAGTTGGTTATTATTTTTCTATATTGTCCTCTCTTCTGTGACTTCACTTTATAGAAGTTAACTTTATAGAACTAATCCAATGTATTATCTCAATCATTGATTCATTCATTCAGTGTCTATTTCTACTAGAATACAAATTCTGTGAAGGCAGAATCCTGTTGTTCTTGGTCACTTTATCCTCAGTGCTTGAACAGTGTCCATCAAAACATGTGTTTGAGGGACTTCCCTGGTGGCGCAGTGGTTAAGAATCCGCCTGCCAGTGCAGGGGGCACAGTTTCGAGCCCTTGTTCGGAAGATCCCACATGCCGTGGAGCAACTAAGCCCGCGTGCCACAACTACTGAGCCTGCGCTCTAGAGCCCGTGAGCCACAGCTACTGAGCCTGCATGCCACAACTACTGAAGCCCACGCACCTAGAGCCCATGCTCTGCAACAAGAGAAGCCACCACAATGAGAAGCCCGTGCACCACGACGAAGAGTAGCCCCTGCTCACCACAACTAGGGAAAGCCCACACACACAGGAATGAAGACCCAACACAGCCAAAAATAAATAAATTTATTAAAAAAATATGTGTTTGATAAATGAATGTTGAATGAATTCATTCATGAATAAAACCTGCCACCCAGTGCTTAAATTACTGTATTCTGACTCCTGTTCTAACCATGCTATGGATAGTACTCAGGCAAAGTTCACCACTGAATGTTATGTCCAAAGGCAAATATCTTCTTTCAGTATTTTTCCTACATAATCTTTGCATTATATATTATTCTGGGAACTACAGTTTCCATAAAATAAAATGCATCAGTTTTAATTATCCTTAAGTAACCTTTGTAACGACTGTGTAATTACCACTCCTGTCAAGATAAAAAATACTTTTGTCACCCTAGAAGTTTTTCTTACGGTTATTTTCAATCATATTCTCACAGGTAAGCATTGCTGTGATTTCTATTATATAGATTAATTCTATCTGTTCTTGAATTTTATTTAAATGGAATTACAGAGTCTTTACACTTTTGTATCTGGATGATTTTGGTCAAATTAATATTTTTGAGATATATCTGTGGCATGCCATGCTTCAGTCATTGTTTTCATTTTTATTGAAGTGTAATATGTCATTGCACGAATATACCAAAATTTATTTATTCGTTCTTCTATTGATGAACAAGCTTGTTTTCAAATTTTGAGCTGTGATGAATAAAGCTGTGGTGAACATTCTGAGACAAACCTTTTTGTCCATATACATTTTCTTTTTTGAGTGGGTAAATGTCTACATGAGGAATTCCTGGGGTATAAAGTGGTTTTATATTATATTTAAAAGATATTGTCAGAGAGTTTTCCAAAATGTTTGTATCATTTTACATCCTCACAAGCAATACGAAGGGAGTACAAGTTATTCTGTATTTTCTTCAGTCGTCTTTTTCATCTTAGTCTCTGAATTGGGTGTTTAGGGGCATCTCATTGTTGTTTTAACTTTCATTACTCTAATGACAGATGACAATGAACAACTTTTCTTATGCTTATTGTTGATTCATACATCTTCATTTTTTTAAGTGTGCTGTTCAAGTATTCTAACCATTTTAATGAGTGACTTATTCTCTTTATTATTGATTTGTATATGTATATATTTATATGTCTATATTTCTATATATTTCATATGTTTATGTATATATGTTCTTCATTGTGGCTTGACTTTGCTTCCTCAGTTTTAATTTTAATGGTCCCAATTTTGTCACTGTTACTTGTCCTACCTTTTAGCTTAGAATTTTTTTGTCTATTAAAGGAATCTTATCTATCCCTATAAAGATATTCTTCTTCCTTGCCTCCTAGATGCTCTATAGTTTTAGCTTTTGCATTTAGGTGTATAAATCTACTTTAGGTAGATTTTTATGGATGGGTGAGGTAGGGGCTAAAATAAATCTTTTTCCATATGGATTTATAGTTTTTCCAGCAAGATTTATTGGAAACTATCATTTTCCCACTGAATTATTTTGATATTTTTGTAAAAAATCAATTGATCATATATATGTGTGGGTTGATTACTATACTTTCCATTCTGAGCCATTGATTTAAATGTTTATCCTTAAGTGAATAACACAGTCATGATAGCTGTAAATTTTCGGTGGCCTTTGAGATCAGCTGTTACAAGTCTTCTAATTTGTTTTTCCTTTTCAAAAATGTTTTGCTTTTCTAAATCTTTTGCATTTTCATATAAAATATATAATCACCTTGTCAATTTCTATAAAGTAAGTTTGTCAGTTGGAATTGCATTGAATCTGTGTAACAATCTGGAGAGTATTTATATCTTAACAAATGAGTTTTATTCTTAAATATACATATATTAGTTATTAAAACTATTGTTTAATTTATAAATATTTGGAGACGTCTTATGTCTTATTCTTATGCATTTTATATTACATGTATGTTATAAGAAACATGATCTGTATGATCACATTCCTTGACATTTTTTGATAATGTTCTAATGCTTTACATGTGATCTGTTTTGTTTTATGTTCCACATGTATTTAGAGTGAGTTGAATATGAATCTAGCAACAGTTTGATTTAAGAAGCTAAGAATGATGATTAAGTCTTACTGATAGTATTGGTTACATTTTCTAAAGCCAAACCTTCTAAAATATTTTGCTTTCTATTTACTAAGAGGGGGGTAAAGAAAATCTCTACATATGATTAAAATATGATTATAAATTTTTATACTTATCCCTTTAGTTCTGACATTTGCTTCACACATTCAGAAACTCAAATCTCTATTACTAGGTGCTGCTTGTGGATAACTTCTTTTTTTTTTTTTTTTACATCTTTATTGGATTATAATTGCTTTACAATGGTGTGTTAGTTTCTGCTTTAAAACAAAGTGAATCATTTATACATATACATATGTTCCCATATCTCTTCCCTCTTGCGTTTCTCTCCCTCCCACCCTCCCTATTCCACCCCTCTAGGTGGTCATAAAGCACCAAGCTGATCTCCCTGTGCTATGCGGCTGCTTCCCACTAGCTAGCTATTTTATATTTGGTAGTGTATATATGTCCATGCCACTCTCTCACTTTCTCACACCTTACCCTTCCCCCTCCCCATATCCTCAAGTCCATTCTCTAGTAGGTCTGTGTCTTTATTCCTGTCTTACTCCTAGGTTCTTCATGACAGTTTTTTTCCTTAAATTCCATATATATGTGTTAGCATAAGGTATTTGTCTTTCTCTTTCTGACTTACTTCACTCTGTATGACAGACTCTAGGTCCATACACCTCATTACAAATAGCTCAATTTCGTTTCTTTTTATGGCTGAGTAATACTCCATTGTATATATGTGCCACATCTTCTTTATCCATTCATCTGATGATGGACACTTAGGTTGTTTCCATCTCCAGGCTATTGTAAATAGAGTTGCAATGAACATTTTGTCACATGACTCTTTTTGAATTATGGTTTTCTCAGTATGTGGGATTGCTGGGTCATATGGTAGTTCTCTTTGTAGTTTTTTAAGGAACCTCCATACTGTTCTATAGCGGCTGTACCAATTCACATTCTCACCAGCAGTGCAAGAGTGTTCCCTTTTCTCAACACCCTCTCCAGCACTTACTGTTTGTAGATTTTTTGATGATGGCCATCTGACTGGTGTGACATGATATCACATTGTAGTTTTGATTTGCATTTCTCTAATGATTAATGATGTTGAGCATTCTTTCATGTGTTTGTTGGCAGTCTGTATACTTCTTTGGAGAAATGTCTGTTTAGGTCTTCTGCCCATTTTTGAATTGGGTTGTTTGTTTTTTTTGTTATTGAGCTACACGAGCCGCTTGTAAATTTTGGAGATTAATCCTTTGCAGTTGTTTTATTTGCAAATATTTTCTCCCATTCTGAGGGTTGTCTTTTGGTCTTGTTTGTGGTTTCCTTTGCTGTGCAATGCTTTGAAGTTTCATTAGGTCCCATTTGTTTATTTTTGTTTTTATTTCCATTTCTCTAGGAGGTGGGTCAAAAAGGATCTTGCTGTGATTTATGTCATAGAGTGTTCTGCCTGTGTTTTCCTCTAAGAGTTTGATAGTTTCTGCCTTACATTTAGGTCTGTAATCCATTTTGAGTTTATTTTTGTGTATGGTGTTAGGGAGTGTTCTAATTTCATTCTTTTACATGTAGCTGTCCAGTTTTCCCAGCACCACTTATTGAAGAGGCTGTCCTTTCTCCATTGTACATTCCTGCCTCCTTTATCAAAGATAAGGTGACCATATGTGTGCGGGTTTATCTCTGGGCTTTCTATCCTATTCCATTGATCTATATTTCTGTTTTTGTGCCAGTACCGTACTGTCTTGATTACAGTAATGTAGCTTTGTAGTATAGTCTGAAGTCAGGGAGCCTGATTCCTCCAGCTCCATTTTTCATTCTCAACATTGCTTTGGCTATTCGGGATCTTTTGTGTTTCCATACAAATTGTGAAATTTTTTGTTCTAGTTCTGTGAAAAATGCCAGTGGTAGTTTGATAGGGATTGCATTGAATCTGTAGATTGCTTTGGGTAGTAGAGTCATTTTCACAATGTTGATTCTTCCAATCCACGAACATGGTATATCTCACCACCCATTTGTATCATCTTTAATTTCTCTCATCAGTATCTTATAATTTTCTGCATACAGGTCTTTTGTCTCCATAGGTAGGTTTATTCCTAGATATTTCATTCTTTTTGTTGCAGTGGTAAATGGGAGTGTTTTCTTCATTTCACTTTCATATTTTTCATCATTAGTGTATAGGAACGCTAGAGATTTCTGTGCATTAATTTTGTATCCTGCTACTTTACCAAATTCATTGATTAGCTCTAGTAGTTTTCTGGTAGCATCGTTAGGATTCTCTATGTAGAGTATCATGTCATCTGCAAACAGTGACAACTTTACTTCTTCTTTTCCGGTTTGGATTCCTTTTATTTCATTTTCTTCTCGGATTGCTCTGGCTAAAACTTCCAAAACTATGTTGAATAATAGTGGTGAGAGTGGGCAACCTTCTCTTGTTCCTGATCTTAGTGGAAATGGTTTCAGTTTTTCAACATTGAGGATGATGTTGGCTGTGGGTTTGTCATATATGGACTTTATTATGTTGAGGAAAGTTCCCTGTATGCCTACTTTCTGCAGGGTTTTTTTTATCATAAATGAGTGTTGAATTTTGTCAACAGCTTTCTCTGCATCTATTGAGATGATCATATGGTTTTTATCCTTCAGTTTGTTAATATGGTGTATCATGTTGATTGATTTGCATATATTGAAGAATCCTTGCATTCCTGGAATAAACCCCACTTGATCATGGTGTATGATCCTTTTAATGTGCTGTTAGATTCTGTTTGCTAGTATTTTGTTGAGGATTTTTGCATGTATGTTCATCAGTGATATTGACCTGTAGTTTTCTTTCTTTGTGACATCCTTGTCTGGTTTTGGTATCAGGGTGGTGGTGGCCTCGTAGAATGAGTTTGGGAGTGTTCCTCCCTCTGCTATATTTTGGAAGAGTTTGAGAAGGATAGGTGTTAGCTCTTCTCTAAATGTTTGATAGAATTCGCCTGTGAAGCAATCTGGTCCTGGGCTTTTGTTTGTTGGAAGATTTTTAATCACAGTTTCAATTTCAGTGCTTGTGATTGGTCTGTTCATATTTTCTATTTCTTCCTGATTCACTCTTGGCAGGTTGTGCATTTCTAAAAATTTGTCCATTTCTTCCAGGTTGTCCATTTTATTGGCATAGAGTTGCTTGTAGTAATCTCTCAAGATCTTTTGTATTTCTGCAGTGTCAGTTGTTACTCCTTGTTTTTCATTTCTAATTATATTGATTTTGAGTCTTCTCTCTTTTTTTCTTGATGTCTGGCTAATGGTTTATCAATTTTGTTTATCTTCTCAAAGAACCAGCTTTTAGTTTTATTGATCTTTGCCATCGTTTCCTTCATTTGTTTTTCATTTATTTCTGACCTGATCTTTATGATTTCCTTCCTTCTGCTAACTTTGGGGATTTTTTGTTCTTCTTTCTCTAGTTGCTTTAGGTGCAAGGTTAGGTTGTTTATTCGAGATGTTTCCTGTTTCTTAAGGTAGGATTGTATTGCTATAAACTTCCCTCTTAGAACTGCTTTTGCTGCAACTCATAAGTTTTGGGTCGTCGTGTCTCCATTGTCATTTGTTTCTAGGTATTTTTTGATTTCCTCTTTGATTTCTTCAGTGATCACTTCGTTATTAAGTAGTGTATTGTTTAGCCTCCATGGTTTGTATTTTTTACAGAACTTTTCCTGTAATTGATATCTAGTCTCATAGCATTGTGGTCAGAAAAGATACTTGATACAATTTCAATTTTCTTAAATTTACCAAGGCTTGATTTGTGACCCAAGATATGATCTATCCTGGAGAATGTTCTATGAGCACTTAAGTAAAATGTATACTCTGTTGTTTTTGGATGGAATGTCCTATAAATATCATTTAAGTCCATCTTGTTTAACGTGTCATTTAAAGCTTGTGTTTCCTTATTTATTTTCATTTTGGATGATCTGTCCATTGGTGAAAGGGGGGTGTTAAAGTCCCCTATTATGAATGTGTTACTGTCAATTTCCCCTTTTATGGCTGTTAGTATTTGCCTTATGTATTGAGGTGCTCATATGTTGGGTGCATAAATATTTACAATTGTTATATCTTCTTCTTGGATCGATCCCTTGATCATTATGTAGTATCCTTCTTTGTCTCTTCTAATAATCTTTATTTTAAAGTCTATTTTGTCTGATATGAGAATTGCTACTCCAGCTTTCTTTTGGTTTCCATTTGCATGGAATATCCTTTTCCATCCCCTCACTTTCAGTCTCTGTGTGTCCCTAGGTTGGAAGTGGGTCTCTTGTAGACAGCATATATACGGGTCTTGTTTTTGTATCCATTCAGCCAGTCTGTGTCTTTTGGTGGGAGCATTAAATCCATTTACATTTAAGGTAATTATCGATATGTATGTTCCTATTCCCGTTTTCCTAATTGTTTTGGGTTTGTTATTGTAGGTCTTTTCCTTCTCTTTCGTTTCTTGCCTAGAGAAGTTCCTTTAGCATTTGTTGTAAAGCTGGTTTGGTGGTGAACTCTCTCAGCTTTTCCTTGTCTGTAAAGGTTTTAATTTCTTCATCAAATCTGAATGAGATCCTTACTGGGTAGAGTAAACTTGGTTGTAGGTTTTTCTCCTTCATCGCTTTAAATATGTCCTGCCAGTCCCTTCTGGCTTGCAGAGTTTCTGCTGAAAGATCAGCTGTTAACCTTATGGGGATTCCCTTGTGTGTTATTTTTCCCTTGCTGCTTTTAATACGTTTTCTTTGTATTAAATTTTTGAGAGTTTGATTATTATGTGTCTTGGCATGTTTCTCCTTGGCTTTATCCTGTATGGGACTCTCTGTGCTTCCTGGACTTGCTTAACTATTTCCTTTCCCATATTAGGGTAGTTTTCATCTGTAATCTCTTCAAATATTTTCTCAGTCCCTTTCTTTTCCTGTTCTTCTTCTGGGACCCCTATAATTAGAATGTTGGTACATTTAATGTTGTCCCAGAGGTCTCTGAGACTGTCCTCTGTTCTTTTCATTCTTTTTTCGTTATTCTGCTCTACAGTAGTTATTTCCACTATTTTATCTTCCAGGTCACTTATCCTTTCTTCTGCCTCAGTTATTTTGCTATTAATCCCATCTAGAGTAGTTTTAATTTCATTTATTGTGTTTTCATTGCTTGTTTCATCTTTAGTTCTTCTAGGTCCTTGTTAAATGTTTCTTGCATTTTGTCTATTTTATTTCCAAGATTTTGGATCATCTTTACTATCATTATTCTGAATTCTTTTTCAGGTAGACTGCCTATTTCCTCTTCATTTGTTAGGTCTGATGGGTTTTTATCTTGCTCCTTCATCTGCTCTGTGTTTCTCTGTCTTCTCATTTTGTTTATCTTACTGTGTTTGGGGTCTCCTTTTTGCAGGCTGCAGGTTCGTAGTTCCCATTGTTTTTTGTGTCTGTACCCAGTGGCTAAAGCTGGTTCAGTGGGTTGTGTAGGCTTCCTGGTGGAGGGGACTAGTGCCTGTGTTTTGGTGTATGAGGCTGGATCTTGTATTTCTGGTGGGCAGTTCCACGTCTGGTGGTGTGTTTTGGGGTGTCTGTGGACTTATTCTTTTAGGCAGCCTCTCTGCTACTGGGTGGTGTTGTGTTCCTGTCCTATGCTAATTGTTTGACATAGGGTGTCCAGCACTGTACCTTGCTGGTCGTTGAGTGAAGCTGGGTGCTGGTGTTGAGATGGAGATCTCTGGGAGATTTTCGCCATTTGATATTATGTGGAGCTGGGAGGTCTCTTGTGGACCAGTGTCCTGAAGTTGGCTCTCCCACCTCAGAGGCACAGCCCTGATGCCTGGCTGCAGAACCAAGAGCCTTTCATCCACACAGCTCAGAATGAAAGGGAGAAAAAGTAGAAAGAAAGAAAGAGGATAAAATAAAATAATGTAAGATAAAATAAAATAATATTAAGAAAAAAAAATTTTTTTAAGTAAAAAAAATTGACGGGTAGAACCCTAGGACAAATGGTGAAAGCAAAGCTATACAGACATAATCTCACACAGAAGCATACACATACACACTCACAAAAAGAGGAAAAGGGGCAAAAATAATAAATCTTGCTCTCAAAGTCCACCTCCTCAATTTGGGATGATTCATTGTCTATTCATGTATTACACAGATGCAGGGTATATCAAGTTGATTGTGGAGATTTAATCCGCCTCTCCTGAGGCTGCTGGAAGAGATTTCCCTTTCTCTTCATTGTTCGCACAGCTCCCGGGGTTCAGCTTTGGATTTGGCCCCGCCTCTGCGTGTAGGTCGCTGGACGGTGTCTGTTCTTCGCTCATACAGGACGGGGTTAAAGAAGCAACTGACTCGGGGGCTCTGGCTCACTCAGGCCGTGGGGAGGGAGGGGTGCGGATGCGGGGCGAGCCTGCGGCGTCAGAGGCCAGCCTGACGTTGCAGCAGCCTGAGGCTCGCCGTGCGTTCTCCCGGGGAAGTTGTCCCTGGATCACGGGACCCTGGTGGTGGCGGGCTGCACAGGCTCCCAGGAGGGGAGGTGTGGATAGTGATCTGTGCTTGCACACAGGCTTCTTGGTGGCGACAGCAGCAGCCTTAGCGTCTCCTGCCGGTCTCTGGCGTCCGTGCTTTTAGCTGAGGCTCGCACCCGTCTCTGGAGCTCCTTTAAGCAGCGCTCTTAATCCCCTCTCCTCACGCACCAGGAAACAAAGAGGGAAGAGAAAGTCTCTTGCCTCTCCGGCAGGTCCAGACTTTTCCCCGGACTCCCTCCCGGCCAGCTGTGGCGCACTAGCCTCCTGCATGCTGTGTTCATGCCGCCAATCCCGGTCCTCTCCCTGCACTCCGACCTAAGCCCGAGCCTCAGCTCCCAGCCCCGCCCGCCCTGGCGTGGGAGCAGACAAGCCTCTCGGGCTGGTGAGTGCTGGTTGGCACCGATCCTCTGTGCAGAAATCTCTCCGCTTTGCCCCCCGCACCCCTGTTGCTGTTCTCTCCTCCGAGGCTCCGAAGCTTCCCCCCTCCGCCACCCGCACTCTCCGCCAGCGAGGGTGCTTCCTAGTGTGTGGGAACCTTTCCTCCTTCACGGCTCCCTCCCACTGGTGCAGGTCCCGTCCCTATTCTTTTGTCTCCGTTCTTTCTTTTTTCTTTTGCCCTACCCAGGTACGTGGGGGGTTTCTTGCCTTTTGGGAGGTCTGAGGTCTTGTGCCAGCGTTCAATAGGCGTTCTGTAGGAGTTGTTCCACGTGTAGATGTATTTCTGGTGTATCTGTGGAGAGGAAAGTGATCTCCGCATCTTAGTCTTCCGCCATCTCAGATAATTTCTGTTGACCTGCTACAGGTTCAATGATCCATTACTCTGTAGCTTCCAATCTACTC
Organism: Monodon monoceros; assembly: GCF_005190385.1. NCBI lineage: Eukaryota > Metazoa > Chordata > Mammalia > Artiodactyla > Monodontidae > Monodon > Monodon monoceros. Next base: position 7,679,350 of record NW_021703774.1, on the reverse strand, counting down.
CTAATCCCATGTGATAAATTTTTGATTGTACATATTACATTTTCTTTCCTAGTCTTGCATCTGGTTATTTTTAGAGTTTTTGTACGTCTCCTGCAATTCCTAATTTTTTTAACAAGCCTATATTTTTCTTCAGATCCTTTAACATAATCAATAGGGTTATTTTAAAGTCCTTTGGGAATTCCCTGGTGGTCCAATGGTTAGGACTCCGTGCTCTCACTGCCAGGGCCCGGGTTCAATCCCTAGTCGGGGAACGAAGGTCCAACAAGCTGTGCGGCACGGCCAATATAAAATAAGTCATTTAATTGAAGTCATTTGTGGGGGCTATTTCTATTTACCCATTATTCTTACTATGGGTGATATGTTCCCTTCTCTTCACAAGTCTATTAACACTTGAATCTCTGCTCATTATTATAATTTGGGGAAGTCAGTTTATTTTATCTTTCTCTAAAGAGTACCTGGCTTTATTTTAGCAGATGGTTATATTAATGGTGGTCTACTTTCTTTTTGGAGGCATGGTTTTAGTCTTTGTTGGGGCAGATCTATTTTAGTATTGCCCTTGTTTCTAGGATGTATTCTTTCTGGGGTTTCAGTGTAAAGTTTGAGATAATTAACAAGCCCGTCCAAACTGGCAGAACTTGAACTCCAAACATCATTTTCTAACCATTGGGCAACTACTGAAATCTCTAATCAGTTCTTTTAGGTTATTTGCTCTAGTTTTTACCTTGGCTTATTGGAAGTCTCCCCGTCACAATATAGACCAGAAATCAGGCAGAGATTTGAGGGGAATTTGCCAACATATTTTTGCAGCCTATCTTTTGTAATTCTTTCCTTTATCGCATTTTTTCCCCTAGATTTTCATCTCTTCTGGCAGTCCTAAACACCACCTAGGACTCTCCAGCTTAGGTAGATGGCTGTTTTCTGCATGATCTCTATTCTTTTGGTGCTGTGTGTACTGAGGGTGCCCTAAGAGGAAAACCCTAGTCAATGTGGATCTCACCGATGTTTCCTTTCTTTCAGTGTTTTTATCTGCTCCACTTTTAGCCTGCTTTTGGTTGCTTCCCAGTGCTTTTAAATTGTGTATGCATTTTTATTCCAAAGTCCATAATTTTTACCAACATGAGGGTTAGTGTGATATAAGCTACTCTGCCATTATTTGAACCTGGAAGTCAGTATCTAAGCTATGTTTTAAAACTCTTATGTTTTTTGGTTTCTCCAATCCAGAGTTTCTTGGTTCTCCTTTGGATTTCTCTTACTTATCTTCAGCGGCTTCCTTTATTCCACTGCTCCTCCAAATATTACTATTCCCCAGGTTCCGTCTTTGCCCTATGCTCTGCACGTTCTTCCATGGCTTTTACAACATCAACACAAAAATGTTTATTACACCCAAATATACCTTCTTCTATCTCATCCTTAACTTTATATCAGTTATCACAATATTGCTTTTACATCTCTAGTAGAGTTATGTCCCTCAAATTATTTATTGTTTCTGGGCCCAAATTCAATATCAGATGACCAGTTGTCACTATCGAATTTCCTGTTCTTTGGATTGGAGCCTTTGATTATTGACCCCTGCCAAGATACATCTCAAAATCTCTGAATTCTAAGGAAACAGGTGTGAATGTGGGAGGTATATGTGGAATATTTTCCTGTCACAGTGTCATCTTAGCCTATGTCTTACTTCCTTGATTCCATTATAAGTTTTCCCTAGGAGCAAGAGATTCCAGAATCTTGAAGCCAGATGGGATTGCAAATACTAGGAAAACAAGCTTTACTCAATTTTATGACCTGTGATTCCATCAGCAATTCATAATTACCCTCTCTCCAGATATTCCAGAGTTCCTTTCCTACAATACTCCTGATAAGGCACCTGCAATGTTCATTCATATCTGTAATTGTTTCCTAAGTTAGATACTCAGCTAGGTATTTGTTTAATAAAGTCATTTAACAAATATTTATTGAGCATTTACATTGTATAGGTTTTTGGAATAAAGCAATGAAGGGGGGAGACAAAAATCTCTGGTTTTAAGGAGTAAATGACATTACATATACCTACCTTTATAACTAAATCATAGCTTATTGTACTGCTTCTATTTTCTCAGCCATATACGTCTGAGTAATTCTGTCTTTGATCACAACTTCCTCTGAATCACTCATCTGCCCAAAACAAATCTCATAGCCATTATGAGCACTTTGTGCGTAAATATTGCTTAAATTGATATTGCCAAATACTACATAAGGAACATGTCTTTATAATTTCCCACAACTGTCATTCAGAACATTGTTTTTCTGAAGACTTTTATGATCTGTAGAATATGATTTAAAAGATAAAGCAGCATAAAACATTTAAAAATATTTTAATCCATTTTCAATGTGGATAATAGTCTTTGAAAAGATGGACTTCTTGATATAGTTTATTCCTTATGAGATTTTGTTTTTTGCTAATACAGGTAAAAGCAACTATCTGAGCTTTTATATATTTTGAAATAGGTTCTATATAGTTGACTACAAAGAACTGAAAGGTTAATTGGGAGGACCTATATCAACAATCAAATATAGTCACTTCTATATGGTAAGGCAGCTTTAGAGTTTTATAAGTTTAGTGGAACCATTTTTTTCTTCTACCACAAAAGCCTTTGCTACACTGACTTGTCATTATTTTAAACAGAAGATTATCAGTAGAAGTTTTTAAGGTAAAGGAAGAAAGATATAATAATTACTAACATTAATCAAACACCTCCAGTACATTGAGAAAGTTTTATGGTTTTCTCATTTTGCTAGTGGTTTAGAAAATAGGTTTTGGAGGGAAAAAAATCTCAGATTCAGATCTTGGCTTTGCTGCTTCCTAACTGTGTTAACTTTGAGCAAGTTACTTAATCTTATTAGTCTCAGGTTTTTCATTGGTAAAGTAGGGCTAATAATAACTTCAGAGGATTGTTTTGATAATTATTTAGAATGCCTACAAGGCCCAGTGCTATACACATAGGTGGTACTCGATAATTTTTAGCTATTTTTAATATGAACAACCTTGAAAGTAGGATGCTATTATATATTCTCATTATAGATGAAAAGCCTGAAGGTCAGATACATTGTTACTTTAATAGTTGTACACAACTACTGAGTGATAGAGCTGAAATTCTAAATCCAGACATTTACATTCTGTGTAGCTGATAGGTGCCTTCAATTGCAAAAGTAGTTATTTTTTACCACTTAACCTGAAAGGTGGAAATATTTGTATAGGAATGGGAAGTGATTTTAGATTTAACTTGTCAGATTTGATATGGTAAATTCTTGGTGACCAATGAGTTCAAAACTGGTCTAATACTAAAATACTCATGAAGTCCCCAAAATAAGTTTGCCATGTTTACCAATGATGACTTGTGATATATGAATTGTGTATGTGCATACGTACACATATATACACACATGTATATATAATGTTGGGCCTTCAAATGTTCATGACCACTTAATCTCCTTTATTACACTTACAAATAAAATATTTGTCCACATCATTTTCTTAAGACTTCATTTTTTTAGAGTAGTTTAGGTTCATAGCAAAATTGAAAAGGAGGTACAGAATTTTCCATATACCCCCTGCCCTGCACATACATAGCCTCCACTGTTATAAAGGTCTCCCACCAAAGTGGTATATTTATCACAATTGATTAACCCACACGGACACATCATATTCACCCAGAGTCAGTAGTTTGCCTTAGCATTCACTCTTGGTGTTAAATATTCTAAGAGTTTGGAAGAATGTATAATGACATGTATGTATCATTATAGTATCACACAGAGTACTTTCACTGTTCTGAAAATCCTCTGCACTCTGTTTCTACATCATATTGAAACTGGAATGTAAAGTTGACTTTGTTGCTAACATATATTATTAATGAGACTATAGACTGATAACTTCAGAAATGGTGTTTTGCACCCCTTTAATCTTCAGAATTTTGTTAAAGTAAAATATCAACAGATTCACTTTCAGAATACATTCTATATCTTATTTTTGATATACTCAATGTAAGTGATATTCATCTTCAAAGTTTATTGCTGGTAATGTAGAGATCTCTTTTGGTTTTAATTCATATCACAAGAGAGAGGTACATTATGATACTTTCTGCAACCAATTTTTTTTAACAGAAAAGATGGGTAAGGATCCTCATCAATCTTCCTGTCCCAAAAGTTCATTTTAGTGATTTTCTATTTGGCTCACTGGTGGAAGTTCTGCCAGGCCCCACGTTTTCATTTTTAAATTGCAATTTGAATCCTTCATACTAAATCATTTTGATAGCATATTTTTTCCCCCTTTGGAGATTAAAGAACACAACTCTTGACTCAGTTTGAAGCCAGTAATCCTCTTAATGAGAAGATGAACTCAGCCACAACATTTCTTTGATTTTTTTTAGGGACAAGAGTGTTAATTAGAAATGAGTCAATGGTAGCAGAAAGAGTTGATACCCAATTTAATTACATTTCCTTGAAATAATAGAATTGGGTAGCTGGCACACTGTATTCTTCCAGATAGGCATTAAGAACAGTTTTGTATTATTAGTAAGAATTTACAGTAGTTCAAGTAATGATTTAACTTGCATGCGATAAATCTTTTCAGATTTACTTCTAAATGAAGCATGTTAAGTATAATGTTCTTTCAGAATTGTATGATGTGTCTGAAATATTTTTAGGAAATGCAAAGTTTTTGTTAAAACTGCAATGAATGTAAGACAAAACAAATGGATTAATAAAATAGAGCAGTATCTTATTTTTGCACTAGTTAGAATAGTAATCATGAAATGTTTTAAAGTCTCAAGGTGACTGATTTAAGATCTCTATATTAGTGGCTAAATTAGGTGCTAATATAATTATGTCCTCATATGTCCAAACATTCTATGTACACTGCCTTGCCTCTAGATTACATTTGAGGAAGTAAACTTCAGGTTTACTGTCATCTGTGAAACATTTTTATATTAACTCTTATTGAAATATATCTATTTCAGTGTTGTAATTTGATTTTGTAAACATTATAGGTTCTCTATATTGGTTTGTTTTTTTTTTTTTTGGCGGTACACGGGCCTCTCACTGCTGTGGCCTCTCCTGTTGCGGAGCACAGGCTCCGGATGCGCAGGCTCAGCGGCCATGGCTCACGGGCCCAGCCGCTCCGCGGCATGTGGGATCTTCCCGGACCGGGGCACGAACCCGTGTCCCCTGCATCGGCAGGCAGACTCTCAACCACTGCGCCACCAGGGAAGCCCCTCTATATTGTTTATTTACAACTTAAGAGAAAACTTATGAGAAAACTTACATTTATTTCTTCTCCCAAATAGCTCTTTTTCCTGTAAATATCAATTGCTCTTCTAATAAAAACGTTCATCTCTCTTGAAATTTGATTATCTGAAAGTATTACAGTGCTTTTCTCCTACCAGAAATATTTTATATTCTAAGTTTAGGGGACCTGGAGGAGGATTAAATCTCCTCTATATCATTAGCCAACATTCCTTATGGGATTTAGTTAAAACATTAGTGATAAAAAGGTACTCTCTAAAGGGTGAATGGATGTATAATGCATAATTTCATATCTAAGTGACCTAAAGAATCTCCAAAATAACATTGTGTGTTATGACCCTAAAGATATAATAGATACTAGGGAAAATAACCTGTTTCTTTGGTCAAGAATATATTTTATTGCCTGGTATAATATGAAACAAATTTAAAACACTTCTAATTGTAAAATAAATTTTACAATTAGAAAAATTGTAAAATGTAAAAATTTTACATTATACACATTATACGTGCATAATGTGTTGTTATGACCATTACATTAAAGATTGTTTCCTTGAGTAATGTGTTCTTGTCTGATACATGAGCTTAGATATTTCTGAAAATTCATATATGCTGAGTTACTTGTGTGCTGGATCTAGTGATAACTTTTTTCCATTATTTTGAAATATCACTCAAGCAATCTATATTTGAATGATACAATTTTGAAGCAGTGGTCTGACTGTGGAAGTATAAACATTCAAAAAGAACTTATTTTTACCTTAGGGATTAGAGAAATATGACATATTTAGAACACTTTTAAAAACTACTGCAGGGCTTCCCTGGTGGCGCAGTGGTTGAGAGTCCGCCTGCCGATGCAGGGGACACGGGTTCGTGCCCCGGTCCGGGAAGATCCCACATGCTGCGGAGCGGCTGGGCCCGTGAGCCATGGCCGCTGAGCCTGCGCGTCCCGAGCCTGTGCTCCGCCACGGGAGAGGCCACAGCAGTGAGAGGCCCGCGTACCGCAAAACAAACAAACAACAAAAAAAAAAAGCAAAAAAAAACTACTGCAAAAGTAGGGTCCAAACAGCTAGTCAATACATGCTTGGCTAACATTGTATAAGCTTTATTACTTTTACACGTAAAACAATGTTGACTTACAATGAGATTTTTAGGTGGAAAAAAATGTAGGGAAAGGACTTCTTTTCCTTTATCTCTATTCATTTGTTCCTTTAATTGAATTTCTTTATTCTCAAGGCTATTTATCATAAATAATTAAATGATAGCCATTAATTGAAACTCAGGTTCTAAAGGCAGAGAAAAATAGTAGTTTTAGCCAAGTGTCTGTATTTTTAGATTTATTCAGTTGAAGAAACACTGAATTTGTCTATACAATTCTAAAAAGGAATATATTTAACTACATAATATAAAATATATAGTATATGAAATGTATAATACATTATTATGTTATTATATGAGAATATATATATATTTGTGTATATATATAAATTCTGAAAAAAAGAATATTTGTCCATTTTAAAATTAATTTTCTTTAAAACTTAATTTTCCATGCTCTCACGTACAGCAGCTTATCTCCCCAATAATCAAGAGGTAGTGAAATAGTGATTTAAAACTAGAAGTAAACCGTGGGCTAAGACTAAAAGGGCCATATTGCAATCCTGACCCTGGAAAATCTCAGTAAATATGCTCGTGCAAGTAGTTTCACTTCCTGATTGATGGTTTACTCAGTTTTGAACAGAAGAAGACTGGACTAGTTTCTCTACCACATGTTAATAACATTAATTGATAATCAGAATTCAGTTAAAGAGGAAGATTCCACTAATTGCTTATTAGGTGCCCAGTGGATTTAGGGCTTCTACTAGGTGTGAGTCCCCCCATTGAAAATTATAATTTACCTTGTTAACTTCATACTTTGCTACTTTGTTTTAATATAGCATTTAAAACATGAATGATAACATGAACATGTTATAAATGGGAACGCAAATTGGAAATTATAACAAGAGAGAGTAATGTCCTATATTTCTACCTTTTACACTAAGAAAATCTAAAAGATTACAGAACTGTCATAAAACAACAGAATAAATTTGTAGTAGGTCTGGAAACTTAGAAGAAGTGTGTCATCGGCAGGAGAAAGACTCTTGGAGACTAGAAAGCAAGTGGAATCATATTGCTGGAGGGGCAAAAAAAAAAGTGGAGAAAAGTTCAGGTCAAAGCAAGGTCACCGAGAAACTACTCCAGAGGTAAAAGCAATTCCAAAAATATTCAAGTTCAGAGACAACATACACAAAGAGAACCTGGAGGTTCAGGATCAAATGTCAAAATAATTAATTAGGATTACATTAAGGACAAATGGGTACTGTACTCACCTTATCATGAGCTGTAAGCAGCACTTGTAGGTAGGCTGAGGTTAAATTTTGAAAATTGCTTTCAAAGTGTGAACTACTGTCTGAAAAGGGCTCTGAATGTAAGTATTGGGGTTTGGAAAGAAGCAGAAAAGAGCCCAGAGTAGTTCCAGATAACAGCACAGACAGGACGAGATAGGAAAGGGAGCCTCTGATTCTGAGGTTAGCCATCCAGCTAGTGGATGTACTGTACTGGCGCTTAGTGGAGTGGCCACTCTCAGTGCTAGGACTTCAGCATCAGAACAGAGCTCCCAGATAATTTACAACCCTAGAAGGATACAGAGTTATGGTATCCAGAAGTCAGACTAGCTCATATTCTGCTGAGATCACAGTGCGACCCTTTTGTTACAATCCCTTGGAGAGCACTCATTCATCAGCGATAAGAGTCAATAAAACTAAGAAAAGACAGCAAAGAAAAAAACCCTAATATTTGAGGAGAAAGAAATCAACGCTTGATTCCACCTAGAAGATACACCTGCCCATGACTTAGAAGGCAAAAGAGAGGCCACGTGTACAACTCTGCTCCCAAGTATAATCCTAGAAGTGTTTAGTATTTTCTTTGTCCATGCAAATATTGTTTCATCTGGCTGATTGCTAGCTTAATGGATATTGATAGGCAAGGGGTAAGTCATCATGTTTTCGTTCCTGACTTTCTTACTCCACATGTTAGCCTAGATTTAGTGTAGCCATGGAGCCAACACTCTGGGAAATTAGTACAACGTCTTGCTATTTCTCTGGTGCACTTCCAAAGAAACTGTAAGGGTATAATTTAGTGAATTAAATCTCCTTCTCATTAAATGGCCTAGAATAGGTTTTGTAATCTGTAAATGATCCACACCTTACAAAAACCTAAATACTCCCTAATGTGGGAAAAGTTAAATAAATTATGGTATAATCATTCTATGGCATATTATGTGATATTAAAAATAATGTGTTGAAGTTATATGTATCAATATTGATATAGAGATTATATCATTATGTTAGTAAATAATTTTCAGAATGGTAGGAAAATGTGACCTTTTTTATTTTAAAAAACAAGCATATGCAACAGAAACCCAATGCTATATGTATGTGTGCCAGTGTGTGTGTGTGTGTGTGTGTGTGTAAATGTTTTGAAGAATCCTCTTGTTCTTTTTGATAATGAGTAATTCTGGTCAGAGAAGTGGGTTTTTGAAAAAAGAGCATGAGAAACTCTGACTTCTTTTTCTCTGTTTTTTTTAGTTTTTATAGTATACTCATACAAAATATTATTTATATTTAGTAACTTAGATATTTTAATGTCATGCGAGATCCCACATCAGTCACAACCTCTTGCCATCTCTCTAGATCTCCCTTCTTATCTCTCAAATTATTATTTTTTACCCATTGTGCTATTGTTAAATAGCTTCTTCTCTGAAGCCTTGGAAACTGACCACCTCACATACCCCACAAAAACTCAGCTGAAAGGAAGTCTCATACTATTTAATACCAACTGTTAAGATACTAAGCCTCCTTCTGTGGATAGAGGAAGAAGGGACTCCTCTTAGAAAGCTGTACCTTTAATTCCATCAACATAGATGTTCCACAGATGCTCTAGATAGAGGTGGAGTGATTTTCATGTATATCCATCACTGCCAGGGATTTCTTCAAGGGCAAATGCTTATAAACCAAGTGTAGTATAAACCAAATGTTAATATTACTCTATTTAAAGCAAATATTATGATTATCAATGAGAATGCTTCTGCTGACAAAAGACTACTTTTATGTGATATTAATCTGAACCTTCTTACTAACTGAAGTAAAATTAATTTATTTTATATTAAATATCTTTTAATCTGGTTTTGTATAATTTATTTTAGGTAAAAATCTTATTCTACTGTAACGGAAAAGAAAATATTACTTCTGTTGAGATTTCCTGATGGTGACAGCTGTGGGGTATTTTTCTTTAATAAGGCTTTCTAGAGAGAGTCATTGAAGTTGCTTATACTTTTCTGTTACTCTTCAGTCTGGTGTTAGAAAATGCTGACCATAGCAGTAGAAAACTATCTTTCAACAAATATGCAGTTCTTTAGAGAATGAACAAAATAATATTTTGGAAATTAAAACTGTTTTATTGTTTTACCTTTTGCATATGAGACCCATACTGCTTTACTTTCAGAGGCATCCATGTGCCTCTAAGGAATTACTGGATGGTTATTAACTAGTTTGAGAGTGCAAAAATCAGAGTTTAAGAACTTGGAATCTGCATAAACAAACTCTTGCAAGTTTGACCTTTGTAAAATTTTACACAATTTTTTTCTTAAAAAATATGTAGCCACTCCCCAAGGGACATTTAATTTTATTATAATCTAGAAAAATATTTATGATGGATTAGAAAACAGGATATAATGGATGGGAAATCTCTGCTAGAAAGAGCACTAAATAACTCTTCAATATTTGTAGGTTGTGGGAAGGAGGAATGAGTTGGACTTAGGAGGTCATCCATGTCATTCTTTACTTTGCTTTTTGAACTAGAATCCTCCATGGCTCAGTCTGTCTGATATGTTGAAGGGAAAACTAAATGCAGAAGTGTCACATTCCCTGTTTTGAACTCTAGGAGGAGACGACCACACGGGATAATTCAGCAGAAACACAGCCTGGGGAGGGACAAAATGCATGCGTAGTAGAGGGAGACGATTATCCAAATGAACCTTCATCACCTCCTTGTGACATGGAAGGAACTGAGACATTTCTGCTAGTTGATTGTGAAGCAGAGGAGAGGTCATAATAACGCATATCGCTGAGAATCTGGCTAGAGAGTTCCCAAAGGTGCTGCCAAAGGGGCACACAGTAGCCTCCTGATCAGATACTGCAGGGCAGGCTGTCTAGATCAGGGGTCCCCAACCCCCGGACCGCGGACCGGTACCGGTCCACAGCCTGTTAGGAACCTGGCGGCACAGTGAGAGGTGAGCGGCGGGCGAGCAAGGGAAGCTTCATCTGCCGCTCCCCACCGCTCCCCATCGCATTACCACCTGAACCATCCCCCACCCCGTCCGTGGAAAAATTGTCTTCCAGGAAACTAGTCCCTGGTGCCAACAGGTTGGGACTGCTGGTCTAGATTAAAAAGTTACAGTCAGATCTCAGAGCATCATCGTTAGGTCAGGGACGATCTAGGTAACTCTGAATTAGGAAATGATGAGGCGGGAGCAGGATTCCCAAAAGCAGACTGTTAGTTCCCCAGCCACATACTTAGGAGCAGAAACCAGTAGTATTCCCAGAGATGGGAGCGTACTAACCACCTCAGTGAACACCAGCTGGCACTCTCCCTGAGAACAGACCAACCGTGCCTCAGCAGAGTCCAGCACCAGAATCAGATTCAACATGAGACTCACACGGCGACAAAGAGTAGAGGAAGGGCAGATCTGATCCCCATCCTTCCTCTTAATCTTTGTGTAACTTTAAATGAGAATGTATTTTAAAGCTGAGAAAAGCTGAGATATTGTTAAATGATAGATGTACTCAGTGGGAGGATTAAGTCATTTATAGAAATAAATAAACTACCACATATCCATGTAGGACTATTTAGAACATTTCTAACGCCACTGCTAAAATGATAAAAATATACTATTTTAAATTAATACGTGGTTTTACATTGACTTTTCTGTTTCTTTGTGTGTTTATTAAGTGAACCCTAAGTACAGCCTTGAGGGCAAGAAAATTAAAATATTCTGATTTCAAGTAAATTTAGGAATTATACAACAAAAATGCATAGAAAATGTTTTATGAACAAAAATGATAATTGTATTGAATAATATGACATTAGATAAATTCATTTTAGAGAAAATCAATGATTATGTTCCCAAATATGTTTAAATTTATAGCTGCAGAACTTGCATTTCACACATAAAAATCAAAATCTTATAAAATTATACTGTTTTAATCTGTAATTTATAGGTGTAGTTTGGAGTGTAACTTTGCTATCTGATTTTGTAATCGAACATAATGGGAAAATACAGACTCCATAGCTAGGCTGACTGACTCTACCTCTATATAGTTGTGTGAACTTGATCATTAATTAACTTTTGTTCTTCAATTTCCCCACCTGTAAAATGGTAGTAATAACAGTAGTCACTTCACTGGATTGTTTGGCAGACTAAAATGAGAAATTATTCTAAATCAGGTAAAGTGATTAGAATAGTGCCTGGCACTTTGAAGCAGTATATGAGGCTTGGCTTTTATTATCTTCAGCCAGTAGGCAGCAGAAAGAATCCATAGCAAATATCAGATAATGCAGATTTCTGCAATATTAATTTCAAAATCAGATATAGTTAAGTATTATCTTTCTCATTTCTGACCTTAGAAATATTCAACATTCCAATTCCATATGTAGAATCACCAGGCCAGTGCATAATTGTTCCAATTTAAATTTTGCTCCTAAGTGATTTTAGCTCTTATTTTTGAAGCAGCTTATACAGAAATAACTTTAAAAATCACAAGCGTTTTTGGTACACTGTGATACATGTTTTCCAGAATTATTCTTGAATATATTACTTAGAGTTCTTCAAGAAGTTTATGAAATATTCCTATGCATGTAGTGCTAATTGAAAGCTAACGTGAAAGCATCTTCGGCTCAGGGACTTTACAAAGTTCCATAGCAGTGGGCAGAATCTGGAAACTGATAGTTATAAAGGCTTATCTAGGCCTGGATCTCCCCGATAATCAACAAACTTATTTAAAAAAAGTCTTCCTGGTTATGGGGGTACGGTAATACTTTCCTTACCCTCAGCAGGCCTGCTATGTTTGTTTTGAATATATCATTATCTTGGTATTAAAAATTATCCTCCACTGAATGTTTCTACCACTGCTTAGGAAAAAGAAAGTATCTTATACTCCCCTTGTATCAACAAGGAAAGTAAGATAACTTACAAAATCACAGTTTCTTAAAATCCTTCAGCAAGCTGAGGACACAAAGAAACCTATATGAACAAAATCCAGTAATGAGAAGCCTTCCTAGGAGAGACCCAAAGCTTCTTTTAACCCCAATGGAAGAGAAGAAAGCATCCATTAATGAGGGTAAGATAAAGCAGAAGAAATTTTGAAGAACTTTTATAACTTAGCAGGGGCTAGCATAATGATTTAAAATCCCTGGGGGCACTGGCCACAAAAAGAATCTGCACTCAACCACTGTTTCCCTTTGGCCTTCATCGAGGCCCAGTGGAATACTGGGGCCAGAGCAAGAGCTGGGAGAAACTCTCCCTGTCCTGGGTACCCCAGTCCTCAAGGCAGTGGCTTCCTAGAACAGGCGTAAGAGCAGGACAGCTCTTAGTGACCTCCTTAAGGCCCAGGCCCACTCCTACCAGCTGAAGGCAGGGCAGGAGTGAGAGAAAAATTTCTGCAGGAAAACGTCTGAATTTTGTGTGTCATGGAATATATGACAGAGGCCACTACAGCTGGGCTAGGGGCAGGATTGCTGAGAAAAATTCCCTGAGTTAGGAGCACATGAGTTTTTGCTGAACTCTGTGGACAGAGAAGAAATGAGAAAAATCCTCTAGGTACTGGGGTCTTCACTGAATAATGATGTGACTTGGTGGCTTGGCAAAGGGCAGGAGAGCTGCAAGTTACAACATGAGGGACAGGCATGCAGGAGTGTGATGGCTGAGAATGCCACAGCAGAATTGAGAGAGGACCCCCAAGCACTCATACCAGTCCATGCTTGTACAAACAGTTAAAAAATTATTCTACACTTGGACCTCTTTCTTACTTACTGTCATAAATTACACGTGAATTTTCACATCCTGACATGTAAGCTCTATAATCCTAGGGATCTCCTCCTTCACACCAGTTCCTTTTACACTGAGGTCATGCTGTGTGTCTTTCTGTTTCAAAAGTCCACCCTTCTTACTGACTATCCATTTAAGTTCCATACGTTTTTAGCTGGCCTGCCAGTGCCAGGCCAGCTAGGGGGAAGGAGAAGAAAAACATGGCACCCACCAGTGCTTCCTTGCCTGGAGAAAATTCCATCACATTTGTCATATGCCCTAAAATTTGTAAAAAGAATCCACTTCTCATATGACCCAGGCACTTTTCATACTGCTTCTCTGCACTATGACTTGAAACAAGTGAGTTTGTGCATGGGCCGTTCTAGAGTGGGGTATTGGTTTCCCACAGCCCTTCAACTCTTCCAGATGAAAGCCCTGCTGGTTTTCAGAGTCAGATGTCGTCCTGGTGCAGGTCCCCTGTGCAGAGGAGCAGGATATGGGGCTAGTATAGCCTACTCTTCAGGGGGGACCTCACAGTGGTGACATCCCTCCCAGTTGCTACATTGTGGGTATGGGTTCTGACTAGACCTCGTCTCTTCCCCTCGTACCTGTCCCAATGTGTCCTTTTCTTTATATCCTTAGTTGTAGAAAACCTGTTCTGCTAGTCTTCAGGTCACTCTCAGTGATAGCTGTTGTATATACAATTGTAATTTTGGTGTGTTTGTGTAATTGTAATTTTACTCATGGTCATCCCATTCTGCCGTCTTGATCCCAACATGATTTTCCTGTGCTCAATTTCATTGATTTCAACTCTTAATTGTTATTATTTCTTTTTTTTTCTGCTTAATTTAGATTTAATTTGCCATTCTTTTTTTCTAGCTTCTAAGGTGGAAGCTTAAATGATTGATTTTAGGTCTTTCTTGATTTCTAGGATATGCAATCAGTACTGTAAAATTTCCTCTAAGCACTGTTTTCAGTGCACCCTACACATTTTGATAGGTTGTGCTTTCATTTTAATTCAGTACAAGTTGCCTGGCTCTCTTGGTCAGTAGATCATGAGATTCTTAATTTTGTTTGAATATTTAAAAGTTTCTCTTGAGATTTCTTGTTTCACCCATTTTTTATTTAAATGTGTGTTGTTAAATCTCCCAATGTTTTAGGATTTTCCATTTATCCTACTGTTACTGATTTCTAGTTTAATTTCATTTTTGTCTGAAGGCAGTAATTGTATGGTTTCTGTTTGTTTAAAATGTTAAGGTATGTTTTATTGCTCAGTATTTGTCCTATTTTGGTGAATGTTCCATGTGAACTTGAGAAGACTGTGTGTGTTCTGTTGTTGTTGGAATGAAATAGTCTATAGATGTCAATTATATCCAATTGATTGATTTTGTTGTTGAGTTCAGCTGTGTCATTTCTGATTTTCTGCTTGCTGGATCTATCCATTTCTGCAGGAGGGGTGTTGAGGTGTACAACTATGATAGTGAATTCATTTATTCTTTCTTGCAATTCTATCAGTTTTTGCCTGACATACTTTTTACTGTCTGTTTTTAGGCACACAAACTTTGTTATGTCTTCTTAAATAATTGACCCCTTTATTGTTGTGTAATGTTCTCTTTATCCCTGATAACTTTCCTTGTATTGAAGTCTGCTCTGTCTAAAATTAGTATAGCCACTCCTGCTTTCTTTTTAATCTATGTGTGTCTTTACATTTAAAGGGGATTTCTTGTAGACAATGTATGGTAGGGTCTTACCTTCTGATCTACTTTGATGCCTTCTTTTTATAAACTGGTTTATTAACACCATTGCCATTCAAGTGATTATTGGTATTGTTGAATTGAGTCTATCATATTCATCACTGTTTTCTATTTCTTGCCTTGTATTTCCTACCTATTTTTCCTTTTGTAGTTTTAATTGAGAATTTTATGATTCTATTTTTTCTCCTTTCTTAGCATGTCAGTTATACTCCATTTTAACCTTTTTTTTTTTTTTAGTGCTTGTCCTAGAGTTTGCAATATATATTTACAACTATTCCAAGTCCATTTTCAAATAACACTATATTGCTTAATGGATAGTGTGCATAACATAATAACTCAATAATTCTAATTCCTTCCCCCCGTCCCTTTATCTTTGCTGGCCTTCATTTCACTTATATATAAGTATATGATATATAATTATATATGTATATAAATTTATATAATTTTATATGTATATGTGTATATTATATATTAATAAGCACACAGAACTGAATACAGTGTTATTTTGAACAAACTGTTATCTGTTAGGCCAATTAAGGAAAAAAATATGTTTTTATTTTACTTTCACTTATTTCTTCTCCAGTGCTCTTCCTTCTTTTGTAGATTTGAGTTTCTGACCTATATTATTTTTCTTCTCTCTGAAGAACTTCTTTTAAAGTTTTTGCAACGCAAGGTTACTGGTGAGAAATTCCCTCAATTTTTGTTTGTCTGAGAATTTATTGCTCCTTTACTTTTGAAGGATAATTTGCAGAGTACATAATTGTAGTTTTTTTCCTCAACATTTTAAATATTTCACTCCACTCTGTTTTTGCTTGAATGGTTTTTGAGAAGTTGGATGTAATGCTTCTTTTTGATCCTCTATAAGTAAAGTGTTTTTTCCTCTTGCCTCTTTCAGAATTTTTTCTTTATATTTATTATGTTTATAGCTTGAAAATGATATTCATAAGGGTAGTTTTTCAGCATTTATTTTGCTCTGGTGTTTTCTTGGATCTATAGTTTGGTATCTAACATTAATTGGAAATTCTAAGTCATTATTGGTTACATATTTCTTTTTTTCTCTTTCCGATATTCCCATTCACATATATTATAACTTTTGTGTCTAGATATTGTTTTTTCCGATCTTTGTTCTCTTCACTTTTCAGTTTTCAAAGATGCTATTGATGTATCCTTGTTAAATTAAAAGACAGATCCCAGTCTTGAAAACTCCCTAGGTAGACAAAACCAGTTTATTCATACAAACAAAGCTTCATTTAGCTTATTCTGCTAGGCTAACTTGACCTGGGTCATTTCTTGTATGCCTCTGAAAATTATAAGCAAAACATAAACTGTTTCCCCAATTTGATATGAGGTAACCACTAAGTAATTCCCTATCATTTAAGAAAATTTTGGTATTATAGCCAAACAATCTCTGCTGTCTCACTATATAAACCACTTTATAACAATATACCCCTGAGCCTCATTCCATGTTTTGGCTTGAGTGCTTTGGTTCAGGAACTGTCTTTTCGGTGTATGCAAAATATAACTTTTACTTATTATTACTTCAGTGATTCATTGGTTTTACTTCAGCCATATCTAAACTTTTGATATCCTAGCTCAGAAATTCTTACCTCAGCTGTGTCCAGTCTACTAATGAGCCCATGAGAGTCATTCTTTATTTCTGCTTATAGTATTTTTTATCTCTTGATTTCCTTTTTGGCTTTTTCTTAAGATTCCCATCTTTCTGCTTACAATGCCTTTCTCTTCTTGAATGTCATCTCCTTTATCTGTTAGACCTCTTAGCAGATTAATCATAGTTGTTTCAAATTCTCAGTCCGATAATCCCAACATCCCGGCCATGTCTGATTCTGATGTTTCCTCTGCCTCTTGAGACTGTAATTGCTGCCTTTGATATGCCTTTTTTCTCCTGATAGCCAGACATGATGCACTGGGTAAAAGCAGTTGCTGTAAATAGGCCTTTAGTAATGTGATGGTGGGGTGGGGTGGGGAGGGGAAGTGTTCATAATTCTATGAATAGGTCTGAGTCTTTTCATGAGCCTATCCCTCTGGACTGTGAATTGCATATATACTTCTCATTCTCCCTTCCTTTTGTGAGACAGGATGACTAGTATGGTCTGAAGTTTGGTGTTTCCCTTCCAGCAAGTCAGTCAGGTTCAAAACCCCAGCAGGTTAGAATATGGTTAAGTAGTTTCACCTGTGCACAGGCCTTTTTAAGGAGAACAGCATGCTCAGGTGTATTTCAAAATAGTTCCCTTTTCTCTCTCCCTGCTGGAAGCTCCAGAGTCTTTTACTCCAGCATTTACTGTGAGAACTTTGTTGAGCTCCTGGAGGTGAAGCTAACAGTTGCATGGAGGGGCCCACCTATAACTGCGTCCCTTGAAGTTTTTAATTCTTGGACTTGTCTGCTCTGAGCCTCCAGCAACTTGTTAATTAAAGTTCAGCTTTTTTTTTTTTTACTCTGGGACTGGTTCTGGTGGAGTTTCAGCTCATGAGTTTCTGCTCCAGTAAGTTGTGTTTCCTTTTGCCTGCTTATCTGTCTCTCCAATTTGGGTTCATTTGTTTGCTCTGTGATCTTACTTTTCTTTAAAAAATTTGTTGGTTTTTTAGTTTGTTCAGCCTTTTACTTGTTGTTAGAACAGAGTTACAACTTCCAGTCTCCTTACAAGCAGATTCAAGATACATGGGAAAATGTTAATTGTTTTAGACATTTAATAGATTACTTTTTATTTTGTCTTTAGTATGGGATATTTAATATTTCAAATGATAAAGATGATAATGTGGTTTATCCTTATTATAAAGAACTGAGATATCTCCATTAGAAATGTACATGTGCTTTCATATAAATTTTTCAGCCTATGTGAATTATATGCTTTATTTAAAATATTTTAAATAATATTTGATTTTACTAAACTTTTAAGATTTTATTCATTAAATATTTTCTTGGACCTGTTCTGAGCAGAAACTGTTACTAGTGCTGGTTAAACTATAGTTTGAAGACAAAATGGCCTGTCTTCATGGAGCTTCCAGTGAAATTTTTATTTAAATAATTTATTTTTATTTAAAATTTCCATTTTGTCCTTATTTCTTTGCTTAAAATTTCTACCTGTTTGATTTATTTCAAATATGTTTCTTTACGACAGAGAGCATAGTTTTATAATAGGTGCCTTAAAATCCTTATTTGATAATTTTATCATCTGAGTCATCCCAGAATGAAAGTCTCTCAGAATGAAAGCCTTTTTCCTTGAGAATGACTCGTATTTTCTTCAGTTTTGGTATGTTAAGCATTTTTTAAAATTATTATTATTATTATTTCCTGGATGTTGTGAGTTGTGTAGACTCTGGATTTTGTTATAATCCTCTGGAGAATGTTGATGGTTTGTTTCTGTAGGAGATGGAGTTTATTTTGTTAAGACTGCCAGTTGTATTTTACTTTTTGTTGCAATGGCTCAAATTTCAGTTCTTTTCTCAGAACCTTGGTCATGCTGATTTTGGCCTGTCTCATTTGAACCTGTGAGATTCAGGGGTTAGGCTGAGATTTTTCAGGTGATTCAAATGTCAGCTGAGTGCTCAAAATTGTTGCTGTGCTAATTTGGGTTTGTGCAAAGCACATGTGGTTCACTCACTAGGCTGGGAGTTTTATGGGCTTCTACACAGAAATGCTGGCTTCCCCTCCTCTAGGGTTTCCTCCCATACTGTGGCCTAAGTCACTTTCTTCCTTTATTCCCTGGCCAGAAATATCCAAATTTTCTGTCAAAGCTTTAGCTGCACGTGCTGCATGCCACTGTGCAAGTGGTGTCTCCCCTTGGTGCAAAACCATGAAAGAAGAAACGAAGAGAAAACCAGGACAATCACCTGCAACTGGGTTGCTTCTCCATGTTTTGGCTCATTTCCATCACTTATCTGCTCTTGTTTACCTTCCAGGGTCCTCAAGTAGTGTTTGTTTGTTTGTTTTCTTTTGTAATGTATCCAAATTTACTGTTGTAATTAATGAGAGGGATCTGTGCTAAGGGCTTAGATCTCAGAGGCAGAATGGGGCCTCCCATATGGCTTGCACTTTTATTAAGTACATACTTCCCTTCGACAGTAAGACACTGAAGGAGTTTCCACCCACATTTTGAAAAGTAGTATGTTGGTAGAATTTCTGAAGTTGTGTCTGATGAGTCCGTGAATGGTATAGGCTTCTGAACCAGTATTGGATTCAGCACTAAACTGAACCCACACGGTAATTAATTGGCACCAATTAGGTAAACGTGGCCTTATGGCTGCCCAGCTGCTTGGCAAGAAAGTAAGATTGAGAAATCAACTTTGATTTTTGCTATTTAAAGTCACCCGTATCTATTAT
Organism: Monodon monoceros; assembly: GCF_005190385.1. Classification (NCBI taxonomy): domain Eukaryota; kingdom Metazoa; phylum Chordata; class Mammalia; order Artiodactyla; family Monodontidae; genus Monodon; species Monodon monoceros. The sequence continues at coordinate 7,659,864 of NW_021703774.1, read as the reverse complement.
TTTTGAATTTGAGCAGCTGCGATCTCTTCTGAAAATTGAACAAACACATCTGTCTTAGTAAGCTGCTAGATTTAAACGACAAAAAGCTTTCTGTTAAAGTAAACATTTAAACACATTAAATCCTATTGCTGCTACAGCTCTATCAGGTACTCACATGCAGCTTATGTTTTAACTGGAAAATAATTTCACTCAAATTATACACACTTTTATTCTTTAGTAACTTATTACTAAGAGGTGGCAAAAGATTATACAATTATCTATTAGTTGAGTGCTTAATCTTTTTGTGGTAGCTGCCATAGTCAAATCCAAATTAATGATTAGATTTCCAAGTAAATTTTTTATCTTCTTGCTGATGGCAGTCACTCTGGCATCCTATATATGGACCCTGTTAAACATTTTGAGCCAGCAATATATTTTAAAGCACAGCAGTAAAACTTAACTATTGATTGAATTACTCATATTATATTCCCAAGATGAAGATGGGGAGAAAATCATGGCATCAGTAAATACAGGATACAATTCTATTTTAGTAATCCTCTGAAGATCATCCTGCAAGTCTGTAACAATTTTATTATTAATTCTCTTTATTTGTATGTTATACTCCTGTGTTGGGTAAGTGGGAATGTAACAGATAATAACATATTAATGCCAGACTCGAAGCCCTTGAGTTCAGTGCTGTTTGACTGCATTTTAAGTCTTGGTGTCTAAGAGCCTCATGTCTAGAAAGCCCAAACTCATTAAAGTAGTGCAGATTTGTAGTGTTGAACATATAGCAAAGGCTTTGGGAACCATGCATGTAAATGACAGACACAAACTGGCATAGTAAACACATTGGGAACTGAATTATGACTTAAGTCACCACACACACAAAGGGAAGCAGAACTTACAGCCCGAAACTAACTTTTTGAATATGTGCTGATGAAACATAAGTAAAAGTCTATCTAGTATAGAATTCACATTATCCAGAATATAATGCAGATGATTTGACATACAAGCAGTTAGAATTATAGAGCACATTCTTGGGGGAGAAAACAATGAACATATGCCAACACTCAGTTGTTCCAATGTTGGAACTATTAGACAAAGACTTTAGATCAGCTAATATAACTAAGCACTATGAGGTAAAGGAAAACAAATCTCAAATAAATACATAAAATAAAATAAACTTATCAACAATTACATTTTATTATTCTAAATACTGTTACTTCAGTTAATAAGCAGAATTCCTCAAACAAGATAAGAGAAAAAGATATAACTATTTTGCCTACCAAAGTAAAGAATATTCATAAAAGACCAGAAAACCTATTTTAATAACATAAAATTGTCATCAAAACAAAGATGAAGGCAGTATTATACAATCAAAAAATGGAACTCATATATAAGACACGTGTACGAGTCTCAAAACATGGAGTAGAATATTTTGGCATCCAATTAATAAAATTACAAAAAATAAGTCTAAAAGATCTGAACAAGACTGGCAAATCCTTGATTTAGTTGACATTTTTAGAACAGTATATTCACTAACTGGAGAATACACATTTTTTCCAAAGTTCCCGTTATATATTCACCAAGAGAGACCACATGCTTGGCCATAAAATAGGTCTCCATAAACTTAAGAATTGAAAATATACAATGTTTTCTGATCATAACGAAATTAAATTCGAAATCAACAACAAGAAAAATCCTAATATCTTGAAAGTAAACAACACATCTTTAAACAATTCATGGGCCAAAGGTGAAATCAAAAGTGATAGTAGAAAATGTTTTGAAGTGAATGGACAAAAATTATATCAATACTCATGGGATATAGGCAAAGCAATTCATAGTTTATATACTATCTTTAGTGCTTCTAAATCCAGGGACCTAAGGATTTACATTTCAAAGCCTGGAAAGAAAAGCAAAGTGAAGCCAAATAACTGGAAGGAAGGAAATAATAAAGAGCAGAAATCAATGAAACAAAAAAGCAGCTGCTTGACAGAGAAGTTTAACCAAGACCAGAGCCAGTTCTTTGAAAAGATCAACAAAAGTTACCTATCTTTAAAATAACCTGACCAAACAGTAAAAGAAAAGGACAAAATCAATAATGTCATACATAAAAAAGCAGGGTTATCTCAACAGAGAATGAGTGCAGTAACATTGTGAAAATGGTTTTGACCTCAAGGGCTGGACATGCTGTAAGAATCAATGCTATACAGGAGTGAGCTATCAGTTCAATGTATTTATTTCTTCCAGTGAAAGCCAGATGTCTTTTCGTTCTGAATGTTTTAACATCCTTCTCTCTTTCACATGTCTAGGTATAGATTATTTTATTCTGTTTAAAATCTGAGGGGGGGCTATTCTTAGAATTTTAGGATTATTTTCTTTTTACCAGCTAATTAAATCCTTAGTCACTAGTCTTTCAAATATTGTCTTTCACTTATATTCTCCATTATTTCCTTTTGAAATTCTAATTAGGCAATTGTTAGACCTCCTCAATATCTTCTAATTTATATTTCATCTTTTCCACCCTATATTCTGTGTAACATTTTATATAATGTCTCCATATCTACCTTTTGGTCTTTAGCTATGCACATTTTGCTCTTTCAACTAGACACCAAAATTCTAATTTTAATTATTAAATTTTTATTTACAGATATTCTCTTTGTCCCTCAGATCTCGCTTATCTATTTTAATAGTCTATTTCTACTCACATAGTCAAGATATTCTTATATCTTTTAATATATTTTAAAACCCTTTTATGACTTTCTATATACAGTTTTTACAAACCTGAGGCTATGATTTATTGATTTTGCTGATTAGCAATTATTATAGTTTATATTTTTGTGTATTTAGTGATTTGTTATTGCTTGTTCATGTTCCATTAAATTTTATCTTCGGTGCTTTTTTAAGTCCTGGTTTTAAAAATTGTCTCCCCTGAGAATATTTGAATTTGTTTCTTCCAGTTTTGTAGACACTATTATCCTATTATGTTTAGACGGTATTCCACCTTGGGATTTTTAAGATCAATGGATAATGTAAATTCAGACCCCAATCTTTGTATGTGTGAAATTGGGGTTACAAATCCTCCTGGCAAATGTTTATTCTTTCTTCCTCTACAATTATGGCCAAGGACAAAACAGGCCATTATCTTCATTTTCTCCTTTGCTGGGACAGATTTTTGTTTGGGATTGTTTTTTTTTTATTTTTTTTCCACCCTGAAGTGACTCACCAAGTGTGTTACCTCTCGGGATTATTAACTTTTTGCAGAGTTCTGTAATCTATTATACAACTCTAGTGTCTTTGTAGAACTGTAGTGTCTCTATCACTCTAGTGTCTGGTGTGCAACCACATTTTCTGTGGATTCTTCTTCATTTTTTATTTCTTCTTTTTTTTTTTTTAAAGGAAGAATTGGGAGACTGCCAACTTGGTCCACTTTATCTTTTTCCTTTTTATTTTATCCAGCATTTTTAAGTATGATAAAAGCATTTTTTGAGCATTTAGTTTGTCATCTTGCTCATTACAGAAACTATCGTTTTAAATCAACATTTATTATGGGATTGGGAGGGTTTATTGTTATTTTTTCCTCTACAGACTGAGTCAATATATTTATGTTTGCATATTATTTTACAGCTCTCAACTGTCCAATTTAAATGGTTTGTTAGTTTAAAATATGACTGATAGATTTGTATCATTTTACTTTTGCCTTTAAAATTTTAACACCTACTTAGAAATACTATCAACACTAAAGCAGGATATAAACTTTTGGAATGCCTCATCTTGCCACTATTAATGTCCACTCATTTAATTACCTCTGAGACCCATCGAAAGGTAGGTTGCATCCAAATCCCTAATATTTTTTTCCTAGAGATGAGAACTATTTAGAATCCCTGTCTTTTCTCTCTGGGGAACTGATATGTACTACTCAGAAATAAATCTGGTGGGTTTTCATTTACTTTTTTTCTCAGGAAAAAAGGCAAATTCTAAAGAAAATAAAACTTAATATCAGCAAATTGTGGTATAAGAGACAAGAAATGGGTGGAACTGGTTTTTTTTTTTTTTTTCCTGATTAATGCATGTGTTTCAAGCCCAGTATTTAGAGAGTGTTTAGTGAAGACTTGATTTCAAAAGCAAACATTTATTGAATAACAGTCACAATGTAAAACATTGTGCTACGCTTGTGATCTTTTCACTGTATAACAAATTGTAACTTTCTTTTTGTCTATTTGTGGCTCCTCCATGATCACTTTGCTAAGTGTGTCCCAAGAGTTGAAAGTCATAAGATCTCAAAGTGCTGCTAACCCTAAAGATCAGAGTTGTTCAATTTGTCCCATCTTGTATTCTTTCTTGAAGATAAAACCAACCCTGTTGCTCTGGCCACAGATGATTAATTAGGTCAGTGATTCCCACAACAGCAACCTCAAGTAAATACAGTTAGGAGACCAGAAAGGGGAGCTCTCATGCCCTATGACAAGAGCAGAGCCCAACAGGAAGGGGAAAGACACAGGACTTAGCCAATGAAAAGCCATGACTTCTTTGTTTATTTAGCCTTCCCAGCTTCCTTTTCCCCTCTATAAAAGCATTCTTGTTCCTTCACTGTCCGGGGATTTGCACAAGTCTTACCATGGTTGCAGACCCTGAATTGCAACTCTCTGCTTATCCCAAATAAACCCACCTTTGCTTTAGAAATACCTGACAGTTTGTTTACTTCAGATCAACAATACTTTAGAAATAATAATTTTGTTTGGAAACTCACTGTTAAGGCATATGAAAGAAAGAAACAACATGTATAACCAGTGATTCAAAATAATTTGGCTCTACTATACTTCACTTGAAAGTCTGACAGGTACTCAGCTTTATGGATTTCTTCTTAGAAAACTGCTAGAATTCTTAAGCAAATAAATGTCTTTTAGATGAATATATATCTAACTGCATAATGCAATTATGATTATGAATGGAAGAATATAATACACTTCTTTAATAACTTCTAATTGTTATTCTTATTTTTCTAAATATATTTTATTACTTGAAATTGGTTTCAATTTATAAACTCACAAACTAGATAGTAAACTTAATACTGAGCCTTAGACTATTGATATTTTAAAATAACTAGAATCTAGAAAACTCAGTTTTTTTTCTTTATTAATTATTGCAACATTATTGGGCACACACAGTTTTTTTTTTACTTTATTATTGCAACATTTTTTTTTTATTATTATTTTTTGCGGTACGCGGGCCTCTCACTGTTGTGGCCTCTCCAGTTGCGGAGCACAGGCTCCGGACGCACAGGCTCAGCAGCCATGGCTCACAGGCCCAGCGGCTCCGCGGCATGTGGGATCTTCCCAGACCGGGGCACGAACCCGTGTCCCCTGCATTGGCAGGCGGTCTCTCAACCAGCGCACCACCAGGGAAGCCTTATTGCAACATTATTGAACCTGTTGCATAGAATGGCCATGTTCAGAGACTCCCTATAGAAAAATCAGTCTTTCTCCATAGATAGTCATCATGGTCCCAGAGAGACAACCTCATAACAAATGCTCTGCTAAATCTGGGGAGGAGCTTTGATCTTGCTATAGATCAGGGAGCCAAGATACCGAGTTATCTGCTGACTTACCTTTTTTCCCCAGATTTATATAAAATTCCCTGTGATTAAACTATAGTTGAAATTGCTTCCACATAGAAAGCTACTAGTTTACTTTGCAAGGATGAAGGTGATAACAGACCTCATATTATCAGAATTGAAGATGACACCAACATCTGTTTTTGAAATTTGCTAATTAATATCTAAATATTTTCCCTATTTTCTATCGATAATAATGCTATTTGTGATTTAAGTTACCTTGGCAAACTCTCAAATTAAGTCAGCTACTGTTTGACTTTCAATCTATTTTACATTGCATAGTTTCAACTAATTTTTGTTTTTGGATGAATTCCAAGAGAAATAAGGCATTACTAGTTGATGCACCTAATACTTATTTATCAGTCTCTTATTGGTGTCCAACCTATCATTATATAATGATGTATAACTTACTAGACTTCACAAATATATTTACTGCTTGTTTCCCAGCTTTACTGAGATATAATTGACATATAACAGCATGTAAGTTTAAATTGTACAATGTGATGATTTAATATATATATATATTACAAAATGATTACCACAATAAATTTACTTAATACATTCTTTACTTCATGTAATTACAATTTTGTTGAGAACCTTTAGGATCTACTCTCTTGGTAACTTTCAAATACACAATACAGTAGTGTTAACTACAGTCACCATACTGTACATTACATCCCCAGAACTTCTCTATCTTAGAAATAGAAGTTTGTACACTCTGATCACCTTTACCCATTTCCTCCACCTGCCCCTGCTCCTGGAAGCCACCAGTCTACTCTCTGCTCTTATGAATTCACTGTTTGCAGAGGGTATGGAGAAAAGAGAACACTTATGCATGGTTGGTGGGAATGTTAATTGGTGCAGCCACTTACGGAAATCAGTATGGGAGTTCCCCAAAATAAATGATAATAGAACTACTATATGAACCAGCAGTTCTACTTCTAGATATATACCTGAAAGAAATTGAGTCACTATCCTGAAGAGGTATCTGCACCTCCACGATTACTGCAACATTATTTACAATAGCCAAAACATGAAAACAACCTAAGTGTCCATCGGCTGATGAATGGAAAAAGAAATAGTGATGTGTGTGTTGTGTGTGTGTGTATGTATGTATGTGTGTGTGTGTATATATATATACATATATATATATATGGGTATATATATACCCATATATATATATATATATATACACACACACACACACATATATATATATATATACACATAATGGAGTATTACTATTTCATTTTAGTCACCACTCATAACCCGATAACCTGCTATTAAGGTGTCCTAGTTTTATAGGGTCTTTTACTTTTGATCAATTGGGATATACCTTTAGGAGACCATTGGCTCTAATTGATTTGTCATAGATTAAGCTATCAAGAGGTAAATAATGTAATTTGATCCTGGCTATTTTGCTTCTTAAATGGACAGTTGAAACCACCTCAAAAAAAAGTCTCTGACTCTAAAACATTCATAACACATAAAATACAGATAATATTTATAACATTTTATATGCCAGGAGCATATTTAAGTGCACTATTTGTAGTAGCTAATTTAATCTCAGCACCATACAATCAGATAAGTAGGTAATTTTGCTCTTAATTCATTTTTGTTTTATGGTAGTCCATGTACGTATGTATGCATGTATTGATGTATAATAGTTGATGCATTGTAATGGTAGGAAATGTGAAAAGTATAAAGAGATGTACAGAGAAAGCTCTCCCTCTAATTTCCATCTTCTTTCTACCCAGTTCCTACCCCCTTTACACTTTGGTAGCAACCACTGATCCTAGGGCTTTGTGGGTAATGGCTTTTGTGAACATTTTCTAATATTCTTTGCAAATATGTCTGTTTAGATTTTTATCTCTACCTATGCTGTTTATAACACATAGCTTTTATATGTGGTGTTTTCATATGGCTCATTTATTTTCATTTATTAATCCAAGAATGGAGATAATTTTTGCTTTTTAAATTTCCAGTTTGAAGAGACTTTTCTAATTTCTAATTTTATGAAATAATATCAGAAAAGTTTTGTACCGTTTCTATGTTTTTGGAATTCTTGAAGTGTATTTTGTGTGCTAACATAAAGTCAATTTTTATAAATATTGAATGAAAACCTGAAAAGATGTGCTCTATTTTCAGGTTCTAAATTTTGATATTTATCAATCAGATATGTCCAATTAATTATAGTAAATACTACTATATATTTTTTGTTGTATTAATTACTCATGGATTAAAAGTCTTTAATAGCCCTTACCAATAATTTGTTTCTGTCTCTATCTCTTTCATGAATGTTATTTGCTAATATCTTCATTTTTAGTATTTTTAGCATTATATATTATTGGTGTCATTTTATGTTTTTACCCAAATTATACCTATTTTGATATAAAATAATTGTCTCTTTTAGTTTTCTGTTCCTGCATATTAAACCCATACCTACCCTTTATTTATTGCAAGACTCTATGCAGTGGCAAATTGAGCTGTTCTTACCTAGGGAGGGGATATTTTCTGGTCTTAGGTAGCTTCAACTATGCTTCTGGCCCAAGGTACCGGATTGGCTAGAGACTGGCAAGGGTAGGAGGACGTCATCTGGACATGTGGAGGTCAGGTGTCTTGTCACTGGTCACTAGGGTGTCTCATCTTCCAATAGGCCAGGTCAACTTGTTCCACAGACAGTGAGACTCTTAAAAGCTCCATAGAGAGTGTTCTGTACAGGTTGGAGCTGGCATTACATCACTCCTGCTACTTTCTATTGTTTCAGACGTGTCTCAAAACGAGTTCAGATACAAGAGGAGGGAACAGACTCCACTGTTTGACGGGGGCAACTTTAAAGTTTCATTGCCAAGAATGTGTCTCTAGGAAGGAGTAAAGGATTGTGGCTGATTTTGCATGAGAACATACTGTGGTCTGTGTGTATATATACTACTCCTTTGCCTATATTTATTATTTTCATACTTCCGGTATTTTTTTTTCCTGGCATACTTATCTTTTTTACATATTTATTGGACTATAATTGCTTTACAATGGTGTGTTAGTTTCTGCATTATAACAAAGTGAATCAGTTATACATATAGATATGCCCCATATCTCTTCCCTCTTGCATCTGCCTCCCTCCCACCCTCCCTATCCCACCCCTCTAGGTGGTCACAAAGCACCGAGCTGATCTCCCTCTGCTATGCTGCTGCTTCCCACTAGCTATCTATTTTACGTTTGGTAGTGTATAATGTCCATGCCACTCTCTCACTTTGTCCCAACTTACCCTTCCCCCCTCCACATATCCTCAAGTCCATTCTCAAGTAGGTCTGCATCTTTATTCCCGTCTTGCCCCTAGGTGCTTCTGGCCAAGTATTTTCATTTTTTTCCTTTAGATTCCATATATATGTGTTAGCATACGGTGTTTGTTTTCCTCTATCTGACTTACTTCACTCTGTATGACAGACTCTGGGTCCATCCATCTCACTACAAATAACTCAGGTTCATTCCTTTTTATGGCTGAGTAATATACCATAGTATATATGTGCCACATCTTCTTTATCCACTCATCTCTTGATGGACACTCAGGTTGCTTCCATGTCCTGGCTATGGTAAATAGAGCTACAATGAACATTGTGGTACATGACTCTTTTTGAATTATGGCTTTCTCAGGGTATATGCCCAGTAGTGGTACTGCTGGGTCGTATGGTAGTTCTATTTTAAGTTTTTTCAGGAACCTCCATACTGTTCTCCATAGAGGCTGTATCAATTTACATTCCCACCAACAGTGCAAGAGGGTTCCCTTTTCTCCACACCCTCTCCAGCATTTATTGTTTTGTAGATTTTTTGATGATGGCCATTCTGACTGGTGTAAGATGATATCTCATTGTAGTTTTGATTTGCATTTCTCTAATGATTAATGATGTTGAGCATTCTTTCATGTGTTTTTTGGCTATCTGTATATCTTCTTTGGGGAAATGTGTATTTAGGTCTTCTGCCCATTTTTGGATTGGGTTCATTGTTTTTTTGATATTGAGCTGCATGTGTTGCTTGTATGTTTTGGAGATGAATCCTTTGTCAGTTGCTTCATTTGCAAATATTTCTCTCCTATTCTGAGGGTTGTCTTTTCGTCTTGTTTATGGTTTCCTTCGCTGTGCAAAAGCTTTGAAGTTTCATTAGGTCCCATTTTTTTATTTTTGTTTTTATTTCCATTACTCTGGGAGGTGGATCACAAAGGATCTTGCTGTGATTTGTCATACAGTGTTCTGCCTATGTTTTCCTCTAAGAGTTTGATAGTGTCTGGCCTTACATTTAGTTCTTTAATCCATTTTGAGTTTATTTTTGTGTATGGTGTTAGGGAGTGTTCTAATTTCATTCTTTTACATGTAGCTGAGCACTTTTCCCAGCACCACTTATTGAAGAGGCTGTCTTTTCTCCACTGTATATTCTTGCCCCTTTTATCAAGGATAAGGTGACCATATGTGCATGGGTTTATCTCTGGGCTTTCTATCCTGTTCTATTGATCTATATTTCTGTTTCTGTGCCAGTACCATACTGTCTTGATTACTTTAGCTTTATAGTATAGTCTGAAGTCAGGGAGACTGATTCCTCCAGCTCCGTTTTTCTTTCTCAAGATTGCTTTGGCTATTTGGGGTCTTTTGTGTTTCCATAAAAATTGTGAAATTTTTTGTTCTAGTTCTGTGAAAAATGCCAGTGGTAATTTGATACAGATTGCATTCCATCTGTAGATTGCTCTGGGTAGTATAGTCATTTTCACAATGTAGATTCTTCCAATCCAAGAACATGGTATATCTCTCCATCTTTTTGTATCATCTTATTTCTTTCATCAGTGTCTTATAATTTTCTGCATACAGGTCTTTTGTCTCCTTAGGTAGGTTTATTCCTAAGCATTTTATTCTTTTTGTTGCAATGATAATTGGAAGTGTTTTCTTCATTTCACTTTCACATTTTTCATCATTAGTGTACAGGACTGCAAGAGATTTCTGTGCATTAATTTTGTATCCTGCTACTTTACCAAATTCATTGATTAGCTCTAGTGGTTTTCTGTTAGCATCTTTAGGATTCTATATGTATAGTATGTCATCTGCAAAAGTGACAGCTTTACTTCTTTTCCAATTTGGATTCCTTTTATTTCTTTTTCTTCTCTGCTTGCTGTGGCTAAACCTTCCAAAACTATGCTGAATAATAGTGGTGAGAGTGGGCAACCTTGTCTTGTTCCTGATCGTAGTGGAAATCATTTCAGTTTTTCACCATTGAGGATGATGTTGGCTGTGGGTTTGTCATATATGGCCTTTATTATGTTGAGGTAGGTTCCCTCTATGCCCACTTTCTGGAGAGTTCTTAACATAAATGGCTGTTGAATTTTGTCAAAAGCTTTCTCTGCATCTATTGAGATGATCATATGTTTTTTTTCCTTCAACTTGTTAATATGGTGTATCGCGTTGTTTGACTTGCATATATTGAAGAATCCTTGCATTCCTGGGATAGACCCAAGTTGATCATAGTGTATGATGCTTTTAATGTGCTGCTGGATTCTGGTTGCTAGTATTTTGTTGAGGATTTTTGCATGTACGTTCATCAGTGATATTGGCCTGTAGTTTTCTTTCTTTGTGACATCTTTGTCTGGTCTTGGTGTCAGGGTGATGGTGGCCTAGTAGAATGAGTTTGGGTGTGTTCCACCCTCTGCTATATTTTGGAAGAGTTTGAGAAGGATAGGTGTTAATCTTCTCTAAATGTTTGATAGAATTCGCCTGTGAAGCCATCTGGTCCTGGGCTTTTTTTTGTTGGAAGGTTTTTAATCACAGTTTCAATTTCAGTGCTTGTGATTGGTCTGTTCATATTTTCTGTTTCTTGCTGGTTCAGTCTCAGAAGGTTGTGTAATTTTAAGAATTTGTCCATTTTTTCCAGGTTGTCGATTTTATTGGCAGAGAGTTGCCTGTAGTAATCTCTCATGATCCTTTGTCTTTCTGCAGTGTCAGTTTTTCCTTCTCGTTTTTCATTTCTAATTGTATTGATTTGATTCTTCTCCCTTTTTTTCTTGATAAGTCTGGCTAATGGTGTATCAATTTTGTTTATCTTCTCAAAGAACCAGCTTTTAGTTTTATTGTTCTTTGCTATCGTTTCCTTCATTTGTTTTTCATTTATTTCTGATCTGATCTTTATAATTTCTTTCCTTCTGCTAACTTTGGGGTTTTTTTGTTCTTCTTTCTCTAATTGCTTTAGGTGTAAGGTTAGGTTGTTTTTTTGAGGTGTTTCTTGAGGTAAGATTGTATTGCTATAAACATCCCTCTTAGAACTGCTTTTGCTGCATCCCATAGGTTTTGGGTCATTGTGTTTTCATTGTCATTTGTTTCTAGATATTTTTTTATTTCCTCTTTGATTTCTTCAGTGATCACTTCGTTATTAAATAGTGTGTTGTTTAGCCTCCATGTGTTTGTATTTCTTATAGATTTTTTCCTGTAATTGATATCTAGTCTCATAGCATTGTAGTTGGAAAAGATACTTGATATGATTTCAATTTTCTTAAATTTACCAAGGCTTGATTTGTGACCCAAGATATGATCTGTCCTGGAGAACGGTCCATGACCCCTTGAGAAGAATGTGTATTCTCTTCTTTTTTGATGGAATGTCCTATAAATATCAAATAAGTCCATCTTGTTTAATGTATCTTTTAAAGCTTGTGTTTCTTTATTTATTTTCATTTTGGATGTTCTGTCCATTGGCGAAAGTGAGATGTTAATAGCCCCTACTATGATTGTGTTACTGTTGATTTCCCCTCTTATGGCTTTAGTATTTGCCTTATGTATTGAGGTGCTCCTATGTGGGGTGCATAAATACTTAAAATTTTTATATCTTCTTCTTGGATTGATCCCTTGATAATTTGTACCATATGACCCAGCAATCCCACTACTGGGCATATACCATGAGAAAACCATAATTTAAAAAGAGTCATGTACCACAATGTTCATGGCAGCTCCACTTACAATAGCCAGGACATGGAAGCCACCTAAGTGTCCATCCACAGATGAATGGATAAAAAAGATGTGGCACATATATCATAAATTTTTAACCAACCACATTTTTTTGTTTTTGTCAGTGTTCTTTTGGCAAGTGATCTTCAAAAAGTAATAAGTATAATTTTTTTATTTTGTCTTCATTTTCCTTATAATATCCTTCTGAGCATGCTGCATCATTGTCTTTTTTATTACTCACATTTGACTTGTATGTTTTCCTGGATCAGAAATCATTTGCCAAGTTTCCTTTAGACAGAAAATGTCTTCCAGGCTATCTGGCATTCACCACCCATAGCGTGTCTTCTTGTCTGGTGCCTCAGATAGAGACTATATCATTCATATAGTCCTGTCCTGTTTGCTTTTGTTGTAGCCTGACTCCCCATCTCCTCTTCAATTCTGAAGGCAACACTGCTGGTCCCAGTGTCTATATCTTTGATTGCAAACAGTGAATAAATAATTTGCACAACAGGGTCTTGGCTGCTAGTGTATTTTTGTTTGGTTTGTTTGTTTTGGTTTTTTTGCTAGTGTTTTCTGAGAACCTGTTATTTGGTCCCTCTCGTACCTTTACGTGTTTCTTCTCTTTACATCCTTTCAGATGGATTCTACCATCTATTTTAGCTGTCACACAGATTAAAACTGCAGGTTATAACTGTTACCTACTCCTACCAAAAATATGTATATCTTTTTATATTTATTATATTTAAATGCGTTATATGAAGACCAAGGGAATTATAAATTTTGAATCCATGTTCCTGTTTAAAACAATGTATTGTTAATAATATTTATTTTACAAATAAGGACATTAGAACACCCAGAAGTTAAGCCATACACACCAAATGAGGTGACCAGTAAGGAGGAGAGCTAGGATCCTACTCAGGGAATCTGGCCCCAGAAACCACACTCAAACATAGATAATATTCCTGAGAAATTCAAATATGAATCTAGTTCTAGGTTAAAAATAATTTCCCCAATTAAAGCAAAAGGTTTTTTTCAAAGCAAACTACTTGTTTTTGAAGATATACTTATAAAACCATAATTTATTTCATGAATTCTCTAATTAATCCTATCTGGGAATTGCACTAACTGGTGCTCAGTCATTGAATATTATACAAACTAGGCATATATTTATATTTGTAAAAATATAAGTATATAAATATATGTATATTCTCTTATGTAGGACTATATACCTAATTTTTCTTTATATTTAAATCCATTTAAATCAATTTTTTTACAATATTTTAAATTGGAACAACTATGCTTATGTTTTGGTAATGTATAAGTTTTATTTAACTGTTGTTTCAAAAAGAAGTCTATTTTGTTTTTTATGTTATTATATTTGTAGCCTTACTGATATCCTAGTCCTTGTATTCTGCTTTTTATTTTTCACATGAAAAAATTTTGTCACTGAAGTTTTTTTTTTTTTTTTCTAATTTTCAGGGTCTGTATGTTATATTCTCTTTCTGTTCTATTATTCAGTTTATTTGTCAACTTTTTCTTTTCTAAAAAGAAAAGTTCTCTGTTCTAAAAAGCTGAGAGTTCTGTCATAAGTTTATGCTATGATTTTAAAAACTCTTTTTTAAGTGTTGGCAGTTATGGCTACTAGGAGAATGTCTTTCTGTTTATTGATTTTGATATTTGAGTAAAAATTCTATGTTTATTTCACTTTATTACTTTTTTCTTCTGTATATTTAGTTTTATTATCTGAATATGTCCTAAGTGTTCTATGAGGTGACTTTACATTGATTTATTTCCCATATCTCACTCAACTATGATAGTTTATTTCCTTATGTTTTGCAGTAGAACTCAGTCCAATCATCAAAAACAGAATAAATAAGTTGTAAACATTTTTTTCTATTTTTGAAAGTAAGTAGGAAGTATTTCTAAGTTTTAAAAGATTTTACACCCATCATATTTCTTATTTTACTTTCTAGAGTTAAATGTATAGTTCAATAACAGAAAACTCAAGGTATTGTTTTAACATAAAGTCTTGCTATGGTATGTGTTAGATTGAAAAAGTTTTAAACAGGTTGACTAAATATTAGGTTGACTGGCTGTTAGCTCAATGTACCTGACAAATTTTCTGGAGACATTTTCATTGCTGGTTGATACAGTCATTTTTATTCAAAATGTAACATCTACTAGCAGCCTTGGTTTATTTCTTTTTCTTTTTCTTTACAGTATCTCACATGTAAAATGTGGAAAAGTATCACTTGGAAATTCAATAAAAATTATAGTTTGTGACAATTTAGAATACCTCTGTTTAAAATGCTAAAAATAATTATTGAAAATCTCACAAACGGCATTGCTAAAACAGTGCAATATATTTATTCAATCTCTGTACAGAAAAAATTTTTGAAGGTTGCGATCATAGGAGAGTTGAAATTTTTGCTAAGGTAGTTTATACATATTTAACAGTAAATGATTCATTATAAGGAAAACCATTGCATTAGAGCTGAGAAAGAGAAAGTGTAAATCTTCATCAGAAACATATGATGACTCAGGGATAGTCACTTGGAAAAAGGAAGTTTTGATCTAGATTTATGAGATAAAGAGAATTCTTAAGACCACTTTAATTTAGTGAAAGCAATATTGCATGTTCCTTATATGAGAACACATGCATTAAAAATAATGCGTATGGGCCAAATTTTATTTCAGAAATAAATCTTCTTTTATCAAGAAATTAAATATTTGAAATCTAGTATAATGCATTATTTTATTAATTCCCAGTCACTGAAGGGTTTATTTCTTGTGTTGGTGATTATGGTTGTGGTAGTGAAAGTTTGGTTAATATTTCAGAAGTCACCTAACTAGCACGTGCTGCAATTCCCGGTTACATTACTAGGCATCAGTACACATTTTTAAAAAATGAAACAAGATGTTCTCAATATGAGTATAATCTTTCTTTGAGAAACATTATCAGTTAATCGGTTAATATAGCTTGTTTCTTATATAATCTTTAAGCATTCTCAAGGTAAGAAGGCAAAACTACAGGTTTTAAATTTAAACTTGGAAATAAAATATATATTTATAGAACATATAGTAATAAAATATATAACTATATAAATGCTTATATTACTGTAAATGTATATAGTACTAAAAAATAAAACGCTTTTCTGTTAGTTTGAATATCGAATAGATACAGCACAATTATAGCAGGTTGAAAAGCCACATGACTAATTTACTAGTAATGCAGCTCAAATCTGAATAGATGGAAAATATGAATAAAAAGCTACAAAATTTAGATAATCAGTTGACAAATCTAGCATCTTTATGATAGGATTTTAAGCTGAAAGAATAGAAAAAGCAAAAGGCTAGAAACAATTCTAAGAAATGCTACAGAAAAATTTTATATAACTGTAGAAAACTGAGTATCAAAAATTTACAGCCCACTAAGTGCCAAGCAAACAAACTCCCCATTAACGGCTTCCAGAAATAAAAAAGAGATGGGAGAATAAGAACATCCCTAATTATCAAATTCAGATAATAGAAATCAGTAGAATTTCTTTGCTGAGGAAAAACAACTCGCAACTATGATGTGTCCACACAGTGTAAGGCTTACAGAAATTTAAAGTGAGTTAAAGATATTCTCAGTCATTCTCTGGCTCAGAAATTTCACTACCCATAGATACTTTACAAAAAGTGTCGTTAGCATATATACTGCAGCAAGAAGAATAAAATGAATCCAGGGGAAGACAGGAGGGTAAAGGAAGCAAATAAAAATAAATAGAACAAAACACAAAATAAAGTAGCAGGAAAACTTGCAAACATATGTGTATTCACATTATAGGAGAATCACTAACTATACTGATTGGAATGATTTTTTGTTGTTTATTTTTTGTCTTCCCCACCTCTCTTCAAGCCATAGGCTGTTCCAGACTGTCAGAGAAATAAAGAAATAAATAACATAAAATGCAATTTTATCATAATGCATTATTTAAAATAATGTATTATTTTAAAAAATAAAGATGCCAGCTGTACACTTATTATTCAAGTAGGCTTTCTTTGGGGCCAAAATGTTTTTCAGGATCCCATTCCTTGCTATCTTAATTTTCCCATTCTTTTCCTTTGTAGTTGGTTCCAGTCTCAGTCATAATCTCTTTAGGTAACCCTAGGAAGATCTCTGTTTCTTTTCACGGACAAAAGGAAAACCATGCTCTATTTTTATTAACCACTTTTTAAAATTGAAGTATAGTTAATATAAAATGTTGTGCTAGTTTCAGGTGTAAAGCAAAGTGATTCAGATATATATATATATATATGTATATATATATATATACATATATATGTATGTATCTTTTTCAGATTCTTTTCCATTATAGGTTACTGTAAGATATTGACTATAGTTCCCTGTGCTATACAACAGGTCCTTGTTGTTTATCTATTTTATATATAGTAGTATGTATATGTTAACTCCAAACTCCTAATTTATCTCTTCCCCCACCCCCTGCTCTCCCCCTTGGTAATCATAAGTTTGTTTTCTATGTCTGTCTGTTTCTGTTTTGTAAACCATGATGTTTTAATCCAATAGCTTATTATTCCTAATTGTCCTCATTTTTATTCTGAGCCATTTCTGAGTCAATCACAAAGGCCAATGTAATTTCATCTTTAGAGGTAGAGGTGAGAGTCAACCCCATCCAAATCACAGGCATAAAATATTTGGGTACTGTAGGGTAGAATGAAGGGGGTAATTAATATGGGGAGGGACCCACCAAAGTCTGTTACTAGACTCACCTACTAAAGACAGAGACATTCAAGGTGGATTAAAAAAAAAAAAAACTGAGTTCAGGCAATATATTATTTGTAAGAGAAATATATATTCATGATGCATGCGTTATGTAAAATAGTAATTGAAAACAATATAGTAAGCAAATGCTAGCCAAGAGCAGCAAATGTATTAACATTAATATGAGAATACTATTATCAAGTCTAAAACATTATAAGGAAAACAATATTTAATTATTAATAAGTAATCTAAGAAGTAGATATAATAATATTAAATATTAAATCTTCCTTCCCACAAACATAAAAGTTTTTAAAAAATTCATCAGGCCTAATCTATTCATCTCATGTTGCCAGTTATATAAATTGCCACACAGCAATCAGATTCCAGGGTCATTTCTCATTTCGTGCATCTAATTACTGTAAGGCTCTGTGACAGATTGGACACACCAAGCCCACTGCCTCCATATTTTCCTTCCACCTTACTTGCTTTATTTTTTCCCCATCACACTTATAATAATCTCACAATTCATACATTCATTTATTTACTTGTCAACATCACTTCACTAGAATATAAACTGCATCTTAATAAAAGAATGAGTAAATCAACAGTTAAAGTAAGGATATATGGAAATTGAATCAAACAATACAAAATTTTGTTAGAAATAAATATTTTCATATAAATGTAAAATATTCATATATGGCCACATAGTAAGCCAACCAGGAAATATTAGCAAATTCCAAAAGTTATCATTCAGGGCATAGTCACTGACCAGAGCACAATAAATTTAAAAATCAACAAAGAAAGTCAATTACTGTAACCTGTTATTAATAATAGAAAAATTTAAAGCTATAAATATTAGATGTAAGAAGAAAAACATGAAAATTATAAACTACTGAGAAATGAATGACAATGAGAGAAATAATGTCAAAACTTTGGATATGAGACCAAATTAGTACTCATTGTTAAAAGAATGTATTAGCAACAAAAGCATTTCAATTTTGAAGTAACATATAAAGAAAATAAACAAGAATTATCCAAAGAAATAAAAAACAGTAGAGGGAAAATATACTAGAGATAAAAGCAATACATAATTATAAGGCAAGTACATGGTAAAGTTAATAAAACAAAGGCTGGTTCTTTTAAAACCCAGAAAAATAGATGAAGTTTGATAAGTATAATCAAGAAAATTATAGAGAAGAAGCTAATAAACCACAAAGGTATATACTAAAGTGGTTACATAATTTTAGAGTTAGAGAAGAGTTACAAATTTATAGGTGACTATCAAGGCCGAGTATTTCAAAATTAATGTGAATAGGAAGATAAGAAGGTGATATTTTAGGGGAAAAATTATACATTGATTAATTGACAGTGAGAAGAACACTCAAATAAACCAGTAGATATAGTAGATACAGAAAAAATTCAAATTATATGTTAAATGTCTTTAAAAAGTCAATTAAAAAATTGACTTCATGTCTGTCCCTTAGACCTTGGCAAAGGACTAATCCAAAACACTTTTCAGACCTGGTTAAAATTCAACAGAAATTTTAAGAAGCAGGGACTTTAAATCTTATTCAAAATAAGAAAACTAAATCATTTTGCAAGAGTAAGATAACTTTGATACAAACACAAAGGTCATACTGGACCAGACAACTGTAGGCCAGTTTTACTTAGAGAAAATCATGCAAAAATCTTAAAGGTGTTTTCGTAGAATAATCAGTTTAGTAAAAATACATTAGGACTAAGTAGATACAAGGATGGCAAAACATTAGATCATTTACCAAAGTTATACAGATTAAATAGTTAATGGATTAACTCAAAAAGTTAATGGATTAAATTAGCAAAATTTATGGCATATAACAAATATGTAAGCATCTTACAGATAGCAAAAATTCATCTGTAAAATTCAACAAAAACAAGAGAGATTGAAGGGAATGCTCTTAGCTTGATAGAATCTAGTGTCTATCTAAAGCAGATGTCGTACGTGCTGGGAAATCATTAGAATCTTTTCCTTCACAGCCCTACCATCAGTGAATGAATGTTCCCATTGTTCCACAAACTTTAGCAATCTAGGGCTTTTTTATTTTCCTGACCTGTTAAGTGTATAATTGTCTCTTATTGGGATTTTATGTTGCATTTTCTGATTACATATGAAATTAAGCATCTTTTTATATGTTTATTTACCATTTTTGATTTATCTTTTGTGAATTGCTAGGTCATGCTTTTGTGATTTTTCTAATGTTGATTTTTCTCATGGATTTGTCATGTAGTTATATACACACAGGAATATGTATTTACCCCCCTCCTCACTCTCTCTCTGTTTTTGTCTATCTTGAATCTTCCCATTTATGTTGGTCGCAGATATATTTTCTAGTTTGTAGCTTGTCTTCTGACTCTCAACTTTTTTTTGTGGCACAGACTTTTAAATTTTTTTAAATAGTAGAATGTATTACTATATTCCATTATAGTTTACATGTTTTGCATAAAAAATCTTTTACTATGCAGATAATAATGCAGTGATTGAGAACATGGCCCAAAGCCAAGCAAACAGGGTTTGAATTCTCACTCTCTCCTATACTAGCTGAGTAATCTCAGGCAAGTTATTTAAATCCTGTATGGTAAGCAGAATTCTAAATGGGCCCCCAGATTTCTGCCCTCTTGGTATGCATACTCTGTATACTCCCCTTCTCCTGAAGGTTTGCAGAACCTTTGGATATGATGGGATATCATGCCTGTAATCAATTGTCTTTTGGTTAATCAAAAGGGAGATTACTTGGATGGGGCTAACCTAACCATGCACATCCTTAAAAGGGACAGGATCGTTCCCAGGTTAGAGGGAATAAAGTTGAGAGGGCTCATGCCTCAGGAGGGTTCCTTAAGTAGATAGGAGGCAGAATGAAGTGTGAGAGGGCCTAGGGAGAAGATCGTGTACCAAGGACCTGAAGACAGTTCCTGGTCACCTGCTAGCAAGACAATGGGGACCTCAGTCGTACACACCCAGGGAATGAATTCTGTCAACAACCTGAGGAAAGGCCCCCTGGGAGGGAACCTTTTCCTAGACGAGCCTCCAGAAGAGGACAGAGCCAGCCACCACCTTGATTTCAGCCTTGTGAGTCCTGGGGCAGACAACGCAGCCGAAGTGTGCTGGGTTCCTGACCCATAAAAACTTTGAGATAAGAAATTGGTGTTTTTTCAGCTTGAAGGGTTGTGATTATTCATTATTAGAAAGCTAATGCATCCTCTATTCCCAATTTCCTCATTTGTAAAATAAATAGTAGTGTCTAGCTCATAGACTTGATTGTTAAGATTGCAAGAGTACATCAGTATAAACTTGGAAAGTGCTTAATGCGCAATGATTGATTAAGTAAACATTATATAAATGATTAAAATATGAAGAATATTGTCTTCCATATTTTATTCTAAAACCTTTAAAGTTTTATTCTTTCACTTTAAGTTTATGATCTACTTGATATTTATTTTTGTGTAAGATCTAAGGGAGGAATCCATTTTCCCTTCCATTTCCCTTCCCTTTTCCTCCCCTCCCCTCCCTCCCTCCCCCCCTTCCTCCCTCCCTCCCTCCCTTCCTCCCTCCCTCCCTCCCTTCCTTCCTTCTCTTCCTTCTTTCTATAGCAAATCAATCGTGTCAGCACCATAGTTGAAAATTACATACTTTGCTCAGTGATCTGAAAAAACATCACTTTCATAGGTTAAGTATTTATTCATGAATGCGTTTATTTCTCTCCTCTCTCTAGTGTTCCACTAATTCATTTCTTTTCTTTTCTTACACCAGTAACTCAGTCATTAACATAAGTCTTAATACCCAGCAGGGGAAATCCCATCAACTTACTCTTCATAGGTTCTTCCTCATTACTTTTTTTTTGGAGGAGTGCGTTAATGTTAACTATATGGATCAAGTGTTTTTTTTACATACATGTACTTCAGGCTAACTATCAGCCAGACCAAGATGTATAATATTAGCAACATGCATATGTCTCTCATGTGCAGCCCAAGTCTATAAAACCCCTTCCCACCACAGAGGAAACCATTATTTGGGTTTCTAAAACATAGAGTTGTTTTGATTGTTTTTGAACTTCTTGTAAGTATAATTTTTTATATATTTTTTGTTTGTTTATAATCTTTAACTCAACATAATATTTTTGAGATCCATCCATTTTTGTGTGTAGTAGGAATTTGCTTTTTTAAAATTGCTGAGTGGTATTCCATTGTGTGATTATACTGCAGTTTTGTTAATCAGTTTGCCTGTTAGTAGGCACTAAACTTCTTTGCTTTTTTTGACTATTTTATAGTCAAATAGTTAATAATGCTGCTAAGAACAATCTCCTAGAAGTCTTTTTATTAATATATGCACTTACTCCCTCGAATATACAGAGAAAAGTAGAATCACTGGGTCATAAAATACATACATGTTTAATTAGAAACTTCTAAATATTTGTCCAAAATTGTTGTATAACTTTATACTCTTACCCCCACTGTATGAAAATTCTTGTGACTCCATGTTTTCACAAATATTTAACATGGTAAAGCATTTTATCTTTGGTCATTCTATTTTATTTTAGCCAGTCATTCCCTCATTGTAGTTTTTATGTGCTTTTCCCTGATAACATATATTTTATGCTTATGTTCTTATTGACTTTGAAAATCTTCTTAGTGAAATGTCTCTTCAGGTATCTTTTGAGTTGTCTTTTCCTTACTGACTTGTGATTTGTTTTACGTATGTACACAATACACACATGTGTATGTGTGTATACACACACACACACATATATTTAGCTTTTGTAAATATAAATTGTAGTCCTACATATGACTCTATTGAAATAAAGGGTTTCATGCAAAAAAAGTTTAAAATTAATGATACATTCAATTAGCAATTATTGAGTGCATAATGACTAAAGACACAGACAATGTTTTGAGCACTGACTATTCCAGGCACCATGCTAGGTAATGAGAATAAAGCAGTGAGGCACATAAATGCAATCCTGATCTTGTGGAGCATGGAATGATAGACAATAAACAAACAAATTAATATTGTTGCAATATGTACTTTAAAAATGAGGCTCCGCTTAGAATGAGTAACAGCCGATGTATCCTAATCAAGGAAGTCAGGGAAGAAATCTTAAAGAAGGACCATTGAAGTTAAGACCTTAACTGTGGCAAAGAAAAACATGGCACGACAGTCAAGGTTTTTGGTTATCTGAATGAAAAGAAAAGACAGATGGTGCTGTGTGATTCAAGGTTATGATAGCAGAAATCCATGTATTTTGCAAGCACATAGAAGGAACAACCGGTCCAGTTTGGTTAGAAGTCTTAGAGGAATTAATGGTAACACAGCTAACTAGGATTTCTGACATTTTAAAAACAATTTCTGAATATTAAATTTTTACTCCTATTGTACGTTGCTGAGTTATTTTCTCTATGTTTAGGAAATCTCATGGTACTTAAGCGTTAGGTATCTAGTATCTTTATGGTGCATTAACAACAAAAATTATTAGGCCCTGGGCTCAGGTACCATGCTATGACTGAACTTGATGCAGTTGTTACCGTGTGCCTACAACCAGACAGAAAAGTATGCCAAATGGACCGGGTTAAAGTGATATAAACTGACCTAATATAGATGTCAATGAAATAGATTATTTACCTTTGGCTTTTAACATAAATTTACATCATGTTTGTGTCAATGACACCAATGATTTTTGAACAAGGATAGCGTTCTTATATTTAAGGGCCTTTATCTGAATTCCATCAACCCCCAAAGAAATTCTGTATGCACGCACACAACATACATTATAAATTATGGCCTGAATTAATCAACTGCGTAATGCACAACCATTACCTTTTTTCACACAAAGATAAATCATGAAAAACAGCCTCAGATTTGCTTTCTTGGTGTCTAACATGATTAATTGTATTTTTGTGATTTGAAAAGGCAAATGATTTGCTGTTATGAAGAATGATATTATTAGAGTTTTAGGCTGTGCTCTTTTCCTTCATCTGGAAATTCTTTAATTCGATAATGCCAATTGAGAGCAGGTTTCAAAGAGGCCTTACCTCCCTGTTCGACTTTGTTTTACGTCTAGCAGAGTGCTGCTTTTTGGAAGCAGTATTTTCATTATGTAAGATTTCAAATCATAGGTGAATCATCTTATTGTATACTAGAATGAAGTTAAAGTGGAGTGAATATTGTATAATCTTGTTCAAAATGGATAGAACTACTTCCTCAATTTAACATTTTGAAAATATCAAATTCCTTATAATTCCTTGAAGGCTAAGATATTTTTGTTCTAAGCCTATGAAAAAAAATGGGGGGGATATAAATAAAGTACATTTTCTCAATTTTAGATTTCTTTAAATTGGTAAAACAGAAAGCTTGAAACCTAATGATGACTTCTTTGATGACTTATGTTTTCTGTATACTTTACTTGAATTTTGAAAGCTGGCACTATTTTACTATTTAAAGGAAGGGATGTATAACATCCTGCTGCTGTTTATAAACAACTTGTTTTTATTACTCAATGTCGAATAATTTCTTATGATCCTAAAATCAGTGCCAATGTTTTATATAAGTTGTGCTTGTGTAAGCTACAAACGATGAGTAAATATATGGAAACATTCTTCAGGAAAATTGATCTGAATAAAAGTATCTTTTTACTTACCATATCCAGGCCTATATAGCCAACACAGAAACAGAGCAGAGAGAACAGCTGCAGGAAGTCACAAGCAGAATGTTATAAATTCTGATTTCAGCAGCCAGAGAAACACCTTGAAGGGTCGTGTTGGAAGACAGCACTGAGGCAGGAATATTGGAAGGTGAACAGTACTCTTCCCACAGAAAGTGGATGACAAAACTGCTTAATATTCAGTTCAGATTGAAATCGATAGTGCAGAGTTGAGCATATTAGATAATTCAAAAGGGGAAGCCTCAGGAAAGAGGACCTCTTTTTACCAAAATAAGATTAATATGTCCTTTTTATCATAATAAACAGACACTGAGTAAAAGACAGGAAAAAAAAAAGCAACAACTATTACGCAGTGCAGCTGGCAAAATGCTTCTGCAGCCAGAAAAAAGGCAAATGATATACAAGTCAGAGAGGCCCAAGAAATGATAGAATAGATATCAAGGGAGAAAGATAATTTAAATTAAGATGAAGAAATACTCCTTTTAATCTAAATACACAGGGATGTTACCAGTTTTTGGTAAGGAGGTCACACTTGAAGATGATACACAGGATGTTTACAGGCAAGGACTGTGACATCTACCTGCTGGTATCCAAGTCCATGCTTATCCATATACAGTCCTGAGCTGTCTTGTATCTTGTATCAAGTCCAGTGTGTATATTAGCTCTCCTTTTTCTTTATAAAATAAGGGTTACAATGCCTAAGTTATATGTGTACCATGAATCTGATAGGATATCTACATCACCTACATTGTATACTTATCCCAGATTCTGACATGTGGTAGGCACTCAATAAATATTTGTTTAGTGAATA
The DNA here is from genome assembly GCF_005190385.1 of Monodon monoceros. NCBI lineage: Eukaryota > Metazoa > Chordata > Mammalia > Artiodactyla > Monodontidae > Monodon > Monodon monoceros. The sequence continues at coordinate 7,635,029 of NW_021703774.1, read as the reverse complement.
AATAGATGGCTTATATAAGTTTTCAGTAAATAAGATTTTATATTTACACCTATTGAATTTTAGTTCTGTATTTTTTTTTCCAAATTCAATTAAATAAAGCATTAATCTAGCACACCTTTCCAATCTGAGCTCCCACTGTGTATATGGACTGTATTCCAAAATAATTATTCCTATTCGTTGAATATACTCTAACCTGTTAATTTTGCCTTTACACATCCAAAAATGACCTAATTTCTTTTTATCCTCCTCTCAAAATTGTTTATCCGTAAAGTGAAAAATCTCATGTACTCTTCCATCACTGAACACTCACTTCCAAATAATGACTTAATCATAACACTAAGATTGGGGTATAAAAGCACTTTAATATACAGTAATTTATTCTCATTTTATATTAATTCTAATCCCTTATTTAAGCAAAATATTGATGTCTTTGTGTGTGTGTGTATATATATATATATATATATATATATATATATATATATAGTCTTTCTCGTTTGTAAGTTTGTAATTTTTCTGGACAGTTTCCTTCCATAGACTGTATTGATATATGAGAGTGTGTGTGTGTGTAGCATTTCTTTTTGTCTTCCACTCTGTCTTACTTGGTGTAAGTAACATCAAGGCAGAAATCTTTGTGTTGTTCATTAATATGAACTAGTGAATCAAGTGCTTAGAAAAGAGCCTGGCACAAAGGTAACATACAACAAATGTTTGCTGAAAAATGAGGTCTCCTGCTTAAAGAACTCTTAATTCATGATCTGATGAGATCTTCAAATGCAATTAGATGCCCATGTATTGTACCATGTGTTTGCAGTAGGGACCTAATTGTTATATCCAATGTCACTGCTGGTACAAGACGTAATTCTTTCCTGCGATAATACCTTTTAAAAGCAAGTCCAGAGCTGAATATTATTACATTGTAAAACCACTTAATTCTAGGGGTGAAGATGAGTCTGGTTTTATGCCACAATTTCTTCCTCTTCAAATCTGTAGTAAGAATCATTCATGTTATTATTTTGTAAAGTGGCCTTCTTTTCATGAGGTTTTGTCAATTAGAGGTACTCACTGTACATTCTAAGTCATCAAAATTTTACATAGAATGTAAAGCAGGAATGATATATGTATACTTATTTCAGTTTTAAAATAATTTAAGAAAATATAGACAAATATTTTCAGACTCTCGCTTTAAATAGGGAATTGGAGGTGTCAGAATTGTGGTGTAATATTTGCCAGACTCTTGGGACCTCATTAATAATGTGTATTTATAAGGTGATATTTGTTCTCTTCACTCTGATTGAGGTGGAAGTGCACTGTGAGTAAAGTTTCTCTTTTATGAAGAGAGATGAACAAAAAAGTCAGGAAGTTTGTAATCAAGGGTGCAATGTAGGTTATTGATTTCATATTAAATTCTTACCATTTTATGAACAACTTTAAATTTACACTCTCAGTTAACCATGGGTCATCAGTATTGGCTGACAGAAAATTTAGTGTCATTTAAAAATCTATGGATCTTTTAGGAAGTGCATTTCTAGGCTGTTGTCGTTTCAAATACACATTCAAAAATCAGGATGCTGTGCAGCTTCTAAAATATAATTGGTGTAAGTTACATCAAGGCAGAAACTTCTGCAAACTTCTTTTTTCCAGCTAGGAGCATTCTGCATGTCAGAATACTCTTTGAAACTAAACACATGAGGATGAAATTTTTAAAAGCAACTTTTATTCTAGAATTTACAGTTCTGACATGAATTAGCCTCTCCTCCTTGGAGAACTGGGATAGCTAAAAAGTTAATGTTATTCCTATGCTATCTTATATTTGCAGTAGAACAGATACTCTAAAGTTAGGCAATTGAAAAACAATATTTACTGAGCATTACTTTGACTAGATTAAGGAGCCATTTAGTAAATTCCATTTCAAAAGTTCAAATAGGGCTTCCCTGGTGGCGCAATGGTTGAGAGTCTGCCTGCCGATGCAGGGGACGCGGGTTCGTGCCCCAGTCCAGGAAGATCCCACATACCACGGAGCGACTAGGCCCGTGAGCCATGGCCGCTGAGCCTGCGCGTCTGGAGCCTGTGCTCTGCAACGGGAGAGGCCACAACAGTGAGAGGCCCGTGTACCGCAAAAAAAAAAAAAAAAAAAAAAGTTCAAATAATTTTAAAAATATTGCAATGAAAATTTAGAACTAAAAGAACTGCATTATCTTTTTTACTTTAGAAATTTAGCCTAATAAGATTTCTCAGTATAGTTATACTAATATAAATATAACTCATAGTTAACATTTAAGAATGCCTAACACCTTAAGTCTATTGACTTGCAAAATTTTAAACTGTGTTTTTCAAACATTTATACTTAAATTATTTGACATTATTTAAGTGTTAGATTCTAATTCTGTTGAGCAAATTTTAAGGTAGCTAGAGGCAGAGAAATAATCATCTTATGGGTATTTCACATTTATCTTTTCTTTTCCTGACACAAATATATAATTTTGTCTGTTATCATATCTCTTAACTTTCTAAAAAATATTAGACTTGACCTAGGGTTCATACTTTTTTTACATCATTTTTTTAAATTTTGAGGCAACTCCTGATTTTGTTGAGGAATATACCAGAGACAAAAAGCATCAACAAGCAAATGAACTCTTCCCTTTGTTGGTTTTTAAATATTTTTATATATTATTTTACTTTTTATCTCTTCTGATTTAACAAAATTCAGCTATTACTTACCTGTCAGCAATAGACACTCTTTAGAGGTCTTTTTGTTTCTCATAAACAATTGTGATAATTTATTGAGGTGCTTTTGCAACACATAAATATAATATTTTGTGATTTTATATATCTTAATGTGTACTGACTCTGCTATAAAATATCTTTAACTTTTATGATTAGCTATTCCAGTGTATCTCGTACCACTCAATAGCCATGCATAAAACATCTGACGATTATGCTGTTTGAAATCTAGCTTCAGAGATTGCAATTTAAATAATTAGGAAATTGGTGAAATATTTTCTCGCATGTCATTTAACAATTTTTTTCTCTAAACTACTAGAACAGATTTCTGCAAAGTACTATAATTGATGCCACCAACACATACCAGGTGTCACTTCTGATTCTATTGACAGAGATTTCAGTTAGTCACTGTAATAAAATATTCTTATGTGCAGATTCTGTGCAGAGCAATGTTTAGTTTGCTAGAATTAGACAAGAGATATCAGTATATTGTCTATTGGACCCGATGTACAATAAATCAGATGAAAGCTTAGCCCACATGCCGCACTGCAGAAAAATGACAACCAAATTTGGAGAGTCTGAGATGTTACAAAAGTTGATTTTGTTTCTAAGTTCCAATGTATGAAAATAATTGTTTTAATCAGGCTTAACCATGAATTTGCAATTCTTATTCTCACACCACTAAATACCTTGATGGATGAAAATGGCGTAGCATGCTTTTGTTTTTCAAGAGAAGCCTAAATATTATTGTATATTCTAAATGACCAAAGGCAACACTTTTAGCAACCTGGGCACTTGTGCAATAAGGATTGAGTGTGAAAATGATAAACACTTATTTAAGGTATAATAGGACTTAACATAAGTTTAGATAAAAATCAGCAATAATTTGTATACAGAGAGAATTTTTAATATTGGCTTTAAGCAACATTAGTCTGCAGGGTGTATACCATACCTCCACTTCAGAAAGGTGCCCAGCAATATAAAATTGGGTTAAAGTCAGAAAGAAAAACATTGGTCTGAAATGTAATTTTACAGGAATTATAGCTATAAGCCCTATGTTACAATGTTTTCTGAAGAAAATTTGTTTTTTTAATATTAGAATCTTCCAATTATTTTTTCTAATCTACCCTTTAACTCAAGTATTTAGAAAGAGATGGGTGCTCTCTCATGCTAGCTTCTCCATCCCACATTATGTGAAAGTTCTATGTGGTAGCCGTGGTTAGACAGGTGCTGTGGATGTCTTAGTGCCCCTCCCCCCAGACTGAATGTAAATCAGTGCCACTTTTATTTTTCTCTTTAGGTCATTAGGACATGAGCACCTATATTTTCTCAGGTTTCTTTTATCCTAATACTTTCAGTGAACCTAGGGTTACTTGTGTATGTTCAGAAAACCATTGCTTCTGTTAGCTTTTGCCGTTTATCATGTTATCTAAGAAAGAGAAATTAGATTAGTACCCAGAAGGTAGAATGCCTATATGATGGATTTCAAATGGTCTTGCCTTTAGGCCTTTGTTGCTTTCTGGGCTGAGTGGTGAATGTTGAGGCCCATGTGGGATGCTGAGTTAGGATGCTGAGTTAGGTCACTGTTTTAGGTGCTTTGTTCAGTGCCATCAAGAATGTGTGGACAGGCATCTCTCAATTAGGTTGAGATTCTATTACATGTAAGGATTATGTTAGTAAAATCATTTCTGCACTGTGGTAGGCAGAATTCTATGATATCCCCCAAGACTCCACACCCCCTTTTTAATTCCCAGGATGGTGAGTCTGTATGATGGCATATTATCCCTGTGATTAGATTATGTTATATGCCACAGTTGACTTCAGAAGATAATCTGGGCTGGTTTAACCTAATTTGCATGAGCTGTTTTAAAAGCAGAGGATTTTCTCCTGCTAGTTACAAGAAGGGAAGTCAGAGATTTTAAGTGTAAGAGGGCTTCAACATGAGGACATTTTCCATTGCTGAGATGGAGGGGGCCACATGGCAAGGACTTGAGAGCAGCATTAAGAAGTTGAGAGTAATCACACACACACACACACACACACACACACACACACACATATTTTATGCTTACAAAATAACTTTGATCATGGGTTTAATCAAAAGTCCATAAGCTTACTGTTCAATATTTACCTGAGTGTTACGTTATGCCAGACATTTAAAATAGACTCTCATAGAATTGCTTATTTGAAATCTCTACTCTTTGTACACATCAGAGATTTGTATAGTTGAAAAGACATTAAGAGAAAAATAATGCATTATATTAGAAATTTTATGGTTAACAATGTTTGATTATTATGTGCAAAAATTGTTTGCAGTTTAAGAGAAAAAATAAATAATAACCAAGTAAAAGCTGTCAAAAAACACTCTAAACTACAAACAATGCTTTTTCTGTTTTAGAAATTTTGCACGAAAAATTAAATTTTGGGTACAACACATGTTGGAAAGAAAACCAAGAAATTCTTTTTTTTGTAGGTTAGTAATATACAAATAGTATTTTGGATATTTGAATTCTCAAATAGAAAAATATGTTTGCTGTACTTTTTAAGATTCAAATATATAATCATTGGCTCTCTATAACAGTAGCATTATCTGGAACAAGTTTTGAAAGAAAAACATTATCATATATCTTAGGTCAAACATTCATGATGTGCAGCACAAAAAACAATATGACAAATTTATTGACCATCAACATGTATCAAGAGCCTATATTCAACAATTTTTTTAAAGTTTAGTTTGGCAATAACAATGTTGAACAGATAAAGGAAAATTCTGTATGATTTAATGGTTTTAAATGATGATTTTATGATTATAAGCTTTCAAAATATATTCCTTCCTATAGGAACATAAACTGATATATTGAGTTTTTGTTTTGTTTTTTAATAAAGTGAAAGCAGGTTTATTGAGAGAGATACACATTCCATAGGCGGAATGTGTCCATCTCAGAAGGTGAGAGCAGTCCCAGGGCATGTGGTCAACCATCTCTGAAACTGAAAGCAGCCCCAAAATATGGGGTGGTCAGTTTTTATGGGCTGGATAATTTCATAGGCTAATGAGTGGGAGGATTATTCCAACTATTTTGGAGAAGGGGCAGAGATTTCCAGGGGTTGGGCCACCTCCCACTTTTTGGCCTTTTATGGTCCACCTTGGAACTGTCCTGGTGTCCGTGGGTGTGTCATTTAGCTAATGTGCTACAGTGAGCAGATAATGAGGCTCAAGGTCTACTGGAAGTCAAATCTTCCACCAACTTGGGCCTAATCAGTTCTAACCAGATTTTGTCATGTATTCTGAGAGTTTGGTTGAGCCAAATTGTGTTGGGAATGATCTTTTGCTATTTAATCTAGCATGTAGAATATATATAAATTTCATATATTTTTCTGGAAGTGTTCAGTGAGATCATATATGTGCTACAAAAGGGGTGCTAGGATCCTTTCTAAGATTCAGGAAAGAATCACTCCTAATTTTATAATAAATAATCTATTTAAATGTATAAATTGTTTCAATGTTATCTTTTGATTTAGAACACAATACTATGTATGCTATGTATATTTTATTTTAAAAATACAATGCCATAGGGTTTCAGCATTTTTTTGGAATTTAAATGTAAATTTAAATAATGTAAATTGAAGGTTTTCTGTTAGTTTGTTTAGTTTGTTTTTAGACAGATCTTGGCTAAGGCTGCAGAAATCTTCTATATGTGTATGTATATATATTTCATTACTTTTCTATAGGAACTTATAATTTCATTTGATAATATAACATGTAAAAATGATTGTCCTAAATAGAACATTCTTATTCATTCAAAATCTCCATTAGATGAGCAACATTTTGTTTCAAGAATGTAATGTATATTTCAGAAAAAGCAATGAATTCTGGCCTTTGTAAATGATAGAAGTGATGGTGTAATTTTAGAGTCAGAACAGTCAAATTTTCAGTCTTATTATTCAAGGTCATTTTGGGCTCAGGGAATATATAAGCTATGCATAGATAGATCCATTTAGCAGAAATATTTTTGCTCATCTCATGAAGACACAGATATGAAATTAATCATAATTGAGGGAAGAGTAAAAATGTAGTGCTTTAAAAATGCAATCAAACTTAAGCAACTGTCAGCTTAAAATAAACTGCTATAAATATATTACTCGATATATATGACTATCATGGTAACCACAAACCAAAAACCTATAATAGATACACAAAAAATAAAGAGAAAGCAGCCCAAACATGACACTAAAGAAAATAATCAAACCAAGAGGCAATAGACTAGAGGAAGACAGGAACACAGAACTAAAAAAAAAAAAAAATGAGAAAACAATTAACAAAATAGAAATAAGTATATACTTGTCAATAATTAAGTGTAAATGGATTAAATGCTCCACTCAAAAGGCAGAGTGGCTAGATGGATAAAAATATGAGGTCCATCTATATGCTGCCTATGAGACTCAATTCAGATCTAAAGACACACACAAACTGAAAGTGTAGGGATGAAAAAAGATACTCCATTCAAGTGGAAACAAAAAGAAAGCTGGGCTAGTGATACTCATATCAAACAAAATATACTTTAAAACAAAGACTATAACAAAAGACAAAGAAATGATTTACATAATGATAAAGGGGTCATTCCAAGAAGAAAATATAACATTTGTAAATATTTGTGTACTCAACATAGGAGTGCCTAAGTATGTATTGGGAGAAACGGAGAAATTGACAGTGATAAGATACTACTAGGAGACTTTAACACCCCACTTACATCAATGGATAGAACATCCAGACAGAAAGTCAATAAAGAACAATTGGGATATTATACCAGTGGATTTAATAGATATATATGAACATTCCATCCAAACACAGCAGAAGAGACATTCTTTTCAAGTGCACATTGAACATTTTCCAGGATAGGAATTATACTTCAATTATACTTCAATTAAAGAATTAAAAACAAGAAGTGCATCATAATTTTCAGTAATTTGAATAAACTCACTTTTTTCTCAAAAAATAATTTGTGCGGTCATAGGTAGTTTGCCCTGTTGCTTTTGAAATAATAAACACAGGATAAAATTTTGATCTTTAGGGATGAACTATTTTTCTTCTAGTATATGATCCAGACTGCCATGCTCTCCCTCTATAATATCTTCTAAACTAAGTTCATTTAATTAGAACATAAACTGAATACAGTATGTATACCAATGTATTGGTACAAATACATCATTCATAGAAAATCAAGTAATGATAGACAAAGATAGAACATTGCAGTGCTATATACTTAGAAAATAAGTCATATTCACAAATAATATTTTATAACAATTGTTATTGGCATTATATTCATTCTGATATTTATACTTTGTAGAATATTATTTCTTTTAGTGCTCTAGTGATGCCATTTTATTAAGAACTTTAATTAGGACCCCTAATAATCTTCACATTTCCTGGATATAATTAGATGTCACAGGGTATAGATAGATTCTCTTACTTTACCAGAATCCATATTTAGTTGTTTTTTTTTTAATGTCATTTGGTAACTCTTCCTAAGAATGTTTCTATGAAAATGTTAACTATGAAGTAAATATTTGTGTGAATTAAAAATAGTTATATTTGATGATCAGTAACTTCTATTAACACTAAGAAAACCTATTGTGAACCAACTCATCTTCATTATGAGAAGAATTTGTTTTAATAGACACATTACTATCCTGTGAACTTTGGTCAGCAATGGTACAAAAACCCTCATCCCAAAAGAAAAATGCCATTATAAAAACAAAGCTTCTTCTGGTGGTACTTTGTTACATATTCATGCTCATGCAAAGAAAATTAAACTTGAAGGTAGAAATTCATACAGGAAGAGATGAGTTCAATCAAGCATAAAATGAGAATTTTTTAAAAAATTATTTATTTATTTATTTTTGGCTGTGTTGGGTCTTCGTTTCTGTGCGTGGGCTTTCTCTAGTTGCGGCGAGCAGGGGCCACTCTTCATCGCGGTGTGCGGGCCTCTTACTGTCGCAGCCTCTCTTGTTGTGGAGCACAAGCTCCAGACGCGCAGGCTCAGTAGTTGTGGCTCACGGGCCTAGTTGCTCTGCGGCATGTGGGCTCTTCCCAGACCAGGGCTCGAACCCGTGTACCCTGCATTGGCAGGCAGATTCTCAACCACTGTGCCACCAGGGCAGCCCTAAAATGAGAATTTTGAAATTCCCAAAAGATGCCATGACATTACATTACTTAGAAATACTATTCACTGGGAAAGTAGGAGGTTTTTCAAAAGAGGGAGGTGTGTTCTGATTTTGTTTCATCTCAAACAGGAATTTTATAATATATGCTTTGCTATACTAAAACCCATTTACAATTTCTATTTCTATAAAATTGTGTAAATGTAAAATAGGTACCTTTCTAGTTAAGATAGGCATTTAAGCAAAAGGCAAAGGATTCTGAAACTTCTACGCATCACACCAGAAAAAACATTAAATTTAGATTTATTCATTAGTTCCTTCTTTAAGAAAGATGTATTAAGCTCACACACTCTATGCCAAGACTCCCTGGCAGGCAAGGAAAATGCAGATGTACATGATGAATACAGTAAATATCTAACCTCAAAGATTTGATATTTACTAAAAAAACAGAAAAAACAACAACAACAAAAACCCAGTTGGGTATATAACCGAAAAGGAAACAGTAAAAGCACTGAATACAGTGCTGGACATGTCATTGGTATGGTTTGTTCTGAAAGGTGGGCACTGGCCATCCAGAAAAGCTTACTCATGGAGATGTGGCTTGAGAGGCTGAGTAGGACTTATTTGACAAGAGAACATACCTTACATAAAGTTACAGAGTCTAGGAGAAGCATGTGGTAAGAAGAGCCAGCAGTTTGGTGCTGCTTAAGGGTGATCAGAGAATTGCAGGATGCAGGACCAAGATGTCTTTTATGACACCTTAACCATCATGGCCTGTATAGACTATGGACTGATAGAGCTCGTTTTTTTATTCTGATGTCAAATATCAGGCAAAAATCCAAATCCACTGTCGTAATTTCATACAGTGTAGAAACTATGAAAATTACTGAAGGATTCTAAACCACTGAGTAAATTGGCTATTCAGACAGATCACTCTGGAAGCTACTGTGGAGGATTACTGAGCAAAGTAAAACAAAAGGGAGAAGACTAGAGTTTGTTGGCATGTCCTAGAAATAGACTTCAGCCAAGTCAGTGTTAAAATTACTGTTACTACAACTGCAGTGGTTATTAATGCCTACATTTGAGTGTGTCCTGTACATGCTAGGCACTGTGTTAATCAGTCTATATATTATCTCATTATAATGTGAAGGACACACCTATAAAGATGATATTTACATCCCTAGTTTTAGTCCAGATTCTTGGCAAAGCAGACACCAAGAAGGGACCAAATGTGCAAGGACTTTTTTTTTTCTTCCCCTTCCAAGAGAAATGCTTGTGTTGGAGAAATGGGGAGAGATCCAGAGAAAGATGGGAAAGTCTTCAGACCATGATGAAAGACTGACCTAGAGTTGAAGAGCAGAGGGCCTGAAGATTGGGTGGTAGTGATCTGTATGGCTGCGGATTCTAAAATAGCTCTGCCAAGGCTGTCAGCAAATGTTTGCATTTTATATTTAGGCATCTATACATTTTTAGTTAATTGAAAGGTGTGATGTCTGGGTCTAGATTCTTTTTTTTTTGCACATGGATGTCCAGTTGTTTTAGCACAATTTATTGAAAAAACTACCTTTGCTCCATTGTATTGCCTTTGCTCCTTTGTCAAAGATCAGTTGACTATTTTTATGTGAATCTATTGGTAGGCTGTCTATTCTGTTCCAGTGAACTATATGTCTATTCTTTCACCAATACTTTCACCTTGTTGACTGTAGGTTTGATGACTGTAGCTTTTCAGTAAGTCTTCAAGTAGGGTAGTGTCAGTCCTCTAACTTTGTTCTCTTGCAGTATTGTGTTGTATATTTTTGGTCGTTTGCTCCTAGATATAACTTTTAAAATAGTTTGTCAATATCCACACAGTAATTTCCTTGAATTTTGTTTGGGATTGCATTGAATCTATAGATAAAATTGGGAATAACTGATATTTTGACAATATTAGTTCTTCTTATTTATGAACATGGAATAAAGAGTAGTTCTAAAGAGGTATGATAGATTCCAAAGTCCATAGGATGTGAAGTTCATTGAACTTGGTGAGTGATTTGATTGGCTGAGGGATGTTTTGTAATGAATATAGCATGGGATTCTTGCTTAACATGAATTGGGTACCTATGGCAGAGACAGCTAATTCAGATAAAGAAACTGGTTTTAGGCGTAGATCTTGAGAACGTTTTTGGACATGCTGGTTTCAAAGTGCAGTGTAACATGTAACTGAAGATTTGAAGAACTCAGCTGTGTGCGTGAGTCAGAAGTCTGGGTGAGTGGCCTGTCCAGAAATTTAAAATGTATATTATTAGAACATTGTCCATTTATTGGCCCATCTGAAATCAGTGATATACAAATGCAAAATGATTTTATTTTTATCTAATTATTGCCTTTGACAAAGAAAAGAAGTAGCCACTCAATTGTCAGCTGAGAGTTGACCTTGAGGTAACAGCTAGGTCACAGTGTTCTAGGGAACAGAAGCATTTCAGCAAACACCAGTATCAGACAAGGTCATTCTGTGACTGTGATAGAGTGAGGTAAGGGCAAGCCCCTCTGCAGTCATGGCTGAGTGCAGATAAATGCAACAACACTGTCTAGATCGCAAAAGAGCAAACACCCCCTTCTTCAGGCTAACACGAATGCCTACTTTTCTACTACCAATTTCAACGTTTGCTGTGCTCTGTATGCTGTGTCTCATAGTTAAAACAAATTTGATACTAATCCCAGAACAGTTCACTCTGAATGCCATTATCCAATCCAGAACAAAACCATGGCGTTCCTGATGGGTGATGCATGCACTGGGGGTACACACTGCAGTCTCATGTTCTTGAATATCTTTGCTGACCAGTCCTGTTGTTGTGTGGGGTTTCAATAATACACCTAAATTACAGTTCCCTTCCCATGGTGAACTCCTTAGTGGGCCAAAATGTAGGAACGTGTGTACTTTACTGGTGCACCCCTTGTCCATCATTACATCATGTTTCTTATGTTGTTTACTTTCTCTACTCAAATGGGCAGCAAAGTAAGATTAGCTGAGCTGTTCTGTAAGAAGTGGGTATGGGATGTCCACCTTCCTTTCCTGCTCTCATCGCTGATATCTGTGTGTTTTTTGAGATGCCGAATTTCTGAGAACGGAGCTCCTTTCTTTGATATTAATAGTGATGGGGAAAAAATGTGCATTTTCACCATATGGGAAAAGGAAAATACAATAGTACCATGCCTTAACTCTTCTGTCCAATAGCCACTAGTCATATGTGGCTATTTACATTTAAATTAATTAAAATTAAATAAAATTAAACACTCAAGCTTCTTAATATTGCTAGCTACATTTCAAATGCTCAGTAGCCATGAGTGGCTGGTGGCTACTATATTGGACAGCTCACATATAGAACATTTCCATCATCACAGAAAATTCTACTGGACAGACTTCCCTAGGGGAGACACATTCTGGTTGAATGGAATAGGATAGCAGAGCAATTTCATTGGTGTGTTCATTTTCTTATTGCTTTGTAACAAATTACCACAGTGTAGGAGCTTGGATAAACACATTCTTATTAACCCACAGTTGTCAGGAGTCAGGAGTCAGGAGTCTGGGCATGGCTTAGCTGGAGCCTCTCCTCAGGTCTTACAGGTTGCAGTCAGGACACTGATCAAGCTGTGTTCTCATTCCAAGCTCATTCAGGTGGTTGCAGGGCTTCAGTTTCTTGCAGTTATGTGACTGAGGACCCCAATTCCTTCCCAGTTTGCAGCCAAGAACTGCTCCTAGGATGCACTTGTAGTTCCTTGCCCTGTGCTTCTATAGGCACTTTACAACATAGCTATTGCATTCTTCAGGGCAGTAGGAGTAGCTTATCTGACTTTTTCTCTGTGATCCATCAGAGAAAACATGCCACTTTTCAAGGGCTCACCTGATTAGGTAGACCCACCCAGAATAATCACCCTTTTCCCATATAACATAATTATGTAAATTATATCTCATAGTTACAGGTTCCACCCAAACTCAGTGGGATTATACAGGGTGCTGATACCAGAAGAAAGGTATCTTAGAGACCAGCTTAGAATCCTGCCTACCACGATTAACCTCTTCATTCTTAAATGGGTGTCTTGGCCCCAAAGCATTGCAACTTCTTTTACAATGTGAAATAGTTGACACAAGCTTTGATTCAGATTTAGAACTTGTTTATCAGATTTACAATGGAAAATGTCTCTTCAGCATTTCTTAAGGCATGCAAGTGGTTGAGATCAAGCAGAGAGATTGCCTAACACTAGAAGAGCAGAGGGAAAGAAAAATTAATCCAGGCGGTCAGCAGATGTTTAAGGTATTGGTGGAGGTCATGGAGTGAAGAAAGAATAGTCAGAGAATCTGAAGAGAAGTAGAGACAGTGTTACTCTGTTAGGTCAAGGAAGCCAAATGAATGAAAACTGTTAGGATAAAAACAAACAAACAAGCAAAAAGACACTTCACAACACAGTCACATGTAGTAGTTTGGATTTTAAGGAGAATCATTGGATTTGTCAGTGAGTTCGATAGTAGTAGAACAGAGTGATGGTGGCAAGATACATTAGAAAAGGATAGGGGAAATTATTTGAATGAGGATGTTACAGTAGCCATAGAAAATAAGGAGGAAGTATCTTAATTTTGTTTTGTATTGTATTTTTGCTGCTTATTTCTGATATAGAAAGACTTGAGGTTGGTTACCTGTAGGCATTAGGAAAAGAAACAGGAAAACATAAAAAAAGGTTTAAAAATCCATGAGATGGGACTTCCCTGGTGGTCCAGTGGGTAAGGCTCCACACTCCCAATGCAGGGGGCTGGGGTTTGATCCCTGGTTGGGGAACTAGATCCCACATGCATGCCGCAACTAAGAGTTCACATGCCGCAATTAAGAGTCCACATGTGGCAACTAAGACCTGGCACAGCCAAAATAAATAAATAAATAAATAAATAAATAAATAAATATTAAAAACGAATCCATGAGAGAAAGGGGATAATTGATAGAATAGGAATCTGTAACAGAAAAGATAGTACTGGGGAGGAATACTCTTTCCTTCTTCCTTTCTAAGTTCTTTGGCTGACCTAATAAGTAAATTGACATAAGAGAGATCAACAGGAGAAAAAACAAATTTAATTTTGTATGAATGGGAGCTCATAAAATGGGAGACTCAAAGATGTGACCAAATCAGGCAGCTTTTATATCTTTTAGACAACAAAATAATAAAGTTTTCAAGAATTAACAAGACAAAGGGGCTTGGGATCCGGGTAGTAAATTAGTGAGGAAGTAACCAGGTTTGTTTATATAGCTTTCTGGCCCTGGATTCCCTATCTCTGGTGATACGAAAGCCTTCTACTCTCCAGGTGCAGTGGGGTGCGGGGTACCTTTCATGTGGGAGATTTATTTCCTGCTTTCAGAGGGACAGGGAACGGTCATAATATCCTTTTTGCATTGGCTATTTCTTAAGTAATTTTATTCAAAATTATTAATATGCCAAAGTGATATGTTTTGGGATGGCATATTTTGTTCTCTCTCAATAGAATGAAGGATACATGTATAAATAAAACTCATCCAGAGATGCTTGAGAAGACATAAAGTTGGGTGTAGAAATACAAATAGTTACATTGTACATCAGATGCATTTAATTTTCTAAATGGAACATATTCAAAGGAACAATGTTATTTCTTGGGAGTAAGAGTTATAGTAGTTGAGTAGGAAACTTCCTTAACCTGATAAGGATTGGGAAAATGTATTGCAGTCATGAGATGATCAAAGCTGAAAAAAATAAAAAAGAAAAACAATAACAATGGAATGCTGTATGAGACCGAAGTACAGTTGAAGTGGGGGATCAAGTATTTTATTGGCATAAGTTTGCATAATTATGTGACTTTCCACAGCAAAAGTTGATCACAGTATATATAAAAACAAGAACCCAGTTGTAACATTGAGAGAGGGTTTACACTTCGCTACTTTACCAAGGATTAAAGAGAGTTGGATTAGGGAGAAAGGTAGGTGCTTTGAAATAGAAATAACAAAGCACAGGATAAAGAGAAGCAAGGCCAGGACAGGTAGACTGAGAGAAAATACCAAGTTAGAAAGACTGTGGTTAGAAAGAGAAAGATTGGGCAAAAGTTGGATGGGAAGACATCAAAGATAAAGATGTTATTTAATTTTGTTCGAGCAGTTAGTAAGGAATTTTATGTAAACAGTTTTATTTGTTTATTGTATATGTAATCCTTAACAATTTTTTTTATATTTTAATTAAATAGCAGTCTAGTTTCTTCCGTAATATGCCTATAAAACCTGAAAAATTATTAAAAATTCATTAAAATTTTCCCAGAAGAACTGAGATAATGTGCAATTATCTATTTCAGTATGACCTTAAATATGTAGAAGCAATGAGACAAAACATGCAAAGATAATAGTGTTCCTTTGCCAAATAAATAGTAAAGAATGGGGAAAAGGGGCAGTTTTTGATGCCACAAGGTGTGATTTTGGGAGGAGGCACACAGGTCCATGCTGTTGGTGTCTTTTACTGTGGTCAATCTGGAACCACTTTGTGAAAGATGGAGGCTGACAGCTTGACTAAATTATTGTGCTACTAAAATCACTAAATGCCGTCTTCTTTCTTGAAGGGGAGCAAAATATGCCACCCCAAAATATGCCATTTTGACATATTGATCATTTTGAATTAAAGTTACTTAGGTAACAGCAGGTAAAAGAAGACACTCTGACCCTTCTTTGTCCGCCTGAAAGCAGGAAATAAATCTCCCACGTGAAGTTACCCTTCCTATCCCAGGAGGATAAACGACATCCTCCTTATGGACAGAGATAGGGAATTCAGGGCCAAGAAAGCTGAATGAACAAACCTTGTTACTTCTTCACTAATCTGCTATCCCATGCCTAAACCCCTTTGTTTTGTCAGTTCTTTACAAATTTATTGTTTCCTTGTCTGAAAGGCATAAAAGCTGCCTGCTTTGGTCACTTCTTTGAGTCTCCTATTTTATGAGCTCCTATTCCTACAGAATTAAATTTGTTTCTTTCCTGTTCATCTTTTTTATGTCAATTTAATTATTAGGTCAGCCAAAAAACCTAGAAGGGAAGAAGAAAAAAATTTTCCTCCCCTACACTCTACACAGTTAATGTCTCTCAAACTTTATAAATTTTTACTCTATTTAGGATGATTATTACTGTTTTAATGGCAACTCATAAAAATAGTTTATTTAGAAAATAAACACTGTGGTAAAAAAACTATTAAAATATGTTAAAAATAACAAATTCTGAACCTAAGTTGACAGTATCACATCAAGAAATCATATTTATTCATTGCCTTAAGAGAGACTTTTATGGAAATTTCTAATGAAAAGCAAAGTGACTACATTTCATCTTGACTATGGGAGCTTCATAAATGATAGTTATTTTGCATTTCAGTGAACAGGTGTCGAAGGACAACGCCAACAACGAAATTAAATGTAAGAAAATAAAAACAAATAATCTGATCTCTGGAATAATCTAAGAGTCTATTTCTGATATGAAAAGGAAGACTGTTCTTATTCAAAAGCACTTTAGCTTAATTACGCATGTTTGTTTCCCTTTCTAAATCAAGACACACTTAACTTACTTTTGCATAATGAGGACATATTTTGTTTGCAATTATAGTAAACATCTATGTTTTTAAGCTTATGTCACTAATTTTAGAATAAAATAAGAATTTTTTCCAGTGTCTCCTATTTTATAAACACATAATAAATCTTTGTTGAAAGTAAAATCCAAATGACGGATTTATATTACATTCAATGGAATGCATATGTTGACTTTTAAAATATGAAAAAAAATATATATGTTTGTATATATATATAGTCCTTCTATATATTCCTTCTTTCCTGCATTTATTTATTTGGTGATAACAGAAAAAATGTTCAAGTATGGAATTAACACAGCAAAAAATGGAAACATATCTGGCACAAGATTCCACTTTGTAACACAGTTGCTAAAGGATTTTTGCTTAGAAGAAAAACATCCTAGTATATTTTAATTTATTTTCTTTGAATGGCATTTGTGATATTGTGATTTATAATAAGAAATACAGCTGTTTTTTGTCCCCTTTTCTGTCACAGAGCTCCTAAACCCTTGCAACTTCCTAAGTGCTGAGAATAGCAAAGGTATCCTTTGTTATGTTAATGAGGTGACTTTTGGACCCCACCTAAAGATGGGGGCTGTTTGCCAGCAGAACCAATTAGGTAATTAGAGAGTTGGAACTTTCAGTCCCACCCCCTGATTTCTGAGATGGGGAGAGGGGCAAGAAGTTGAATCAATCACCCATGGCCAATGAGTTCATCAATCATGCCTGTGTATTGAAGTCTCCATAAAAACTCAAAAGGACAGGGTTTGGACAGCTTCCTGGTTGGTGGAGGTGTTGGGAGAGTGACACAACTGGATGTCATGGATGTTCTGCACTCTTTCCAACACTTTGTGCCCTGTGCATTACTTCCATCTGACTGTTCCTGAGTTACATCCTTTTATAATAAATGGGTGTTCAGTAAATAAAATGTTTCTCTGAGTTATGAGTTGCAAATTAATCTAACCCAGAGAGGAGATCATGGGAACCTCATTAATAGCCAATCAGTCACAAGTATAGGTAACAATCTAGGCTTGTGACTGACATCTGAAGTGGGAGGAGGGCAGTTTTGAAGGAATGGATCTTTAACCTATGGAATCTCATACTATCACTGGGTGGATAGTGTCAGAATTGATTTAAATTCTTGGATTCTCTGTTCCAGAATCGTTTTTTGGTGTGGGGGGAAACTCTGCCCCACATTGGAAATTGGGTCCAGTAATCTGATTTAACATTTTGTTATGAAGTGACTAAACTTAGAAGAAATTAATACATGCACAATATAAAAAAGTAAATGGTATCAAAGTTTGTTTAGTAAAAAAAAACTATATTGCCTTATTCTAAATCTCTAGTTCAATTCAAAAGACATTTATTTTTATCTATTTTTTATTTTGTTTCTCTTAGTGGCACCTTAAAAGGAAATACCAAGCTTATCCTTCTCTTATTATACTTTTTAGACAGATTCTTCTGAGTCTCCTCTGTGAAAGATGAAAATTTTTCTCACATCTCAACTCCCTTCATCTCAGTACCAAATAATTCATGCAAATCCTTTTACTGGTGTCATTAAGACTTTAAATATTATTCCCAAATTGCATTTCTTGATACATCAATTTTTAAAGCATTTTAACTATACTAAATAATAAAATAGTGCCTCTCGACTGTTTCTTGCTGCTCGTTACTTCCAATTTCCTAATTCTGTCATCTATATCTTTATTATTATTATATAAATTTCAGGTGTACAATATTATAGGTCAACATCTCTGAAAATTACACAGTAATCACCACCACAAGTGTAGTTACCATCCATCACCATACATTTGACCCCCTTCATTCATTTTGTCCACACCTAAACACCATCCCCTCTGGTAACTACTAATCTGTTTTCTGTATCTATGTTTTTATTTGTTTGTTCATTTTGTTTGTTTATTTGTTTAGATTTCACATACAGTGTTAATCTTTCTCTGTCTGACTTACTGATATTTCACTTAGCAAACCTTGAAGGTCCATCCATCTTAGATAATTTCATTGATCCTTTTAATTTTTTTAGTCTATTTCTGGTCTAATATTGCTTTTTTCTTCCCTTCTATTAATTTTGGACTTTGTTCTTTTTCTAGTTTCTTTAGGTGTCAGGTTAGATTGTTTACTTGAGACTTTTCTTGTGTCTTGAGATAAGCCTGTGTTGATATAAACTTCCCTCTCAGAACAACTTTTGCTGCATCCTGTAGATTTTGGTATGTTGCATTTCTATTCTCATTTGTTTTTAGGTATTTTTTGATTTCTCCTTTGACTTCTTTGATGACCCAGTGGATATTCAATAGCATATTATTTAATGTCTGTGTTTTTGCTGTGTTCTCATTCTTTTCCTGTGATTGATTTCTAGTTTTATACCATGGTGACTGGAGAATATGCTTGATATGATTTCAGTCTTCTTGAAATTATTGAGACTTTTTTTGCAACCTAACATATAATCTATCATGGAGAATGTTCAAAGTGCACTTGAGGAGAATGTGTATTCATCTGCTTTTGGATGGAGTATTCTGCATATATCTATCAAGTTCATTCAGTATAATGTGCTGTTTGTGGCCAATGGTTCTTTATTGATCTTCTGTTTGTATGATCTGTCCATTGATGTAATTGGGGTGTTAAAGCCCCCTACTGTTATTGCACCACCTTATATCTTGGTACTCCTACGTTGGATGCATACACATTTATAAATATTGTATCTTTTTGCTGGTTTGATCCTTTATCATTAGGTAATGCGCTACTTTCTTTTACTACAGTCATTATTTTTCAAGCCTATTTTGTCTGTTACGAGTATAGCTACTCCAACTTTCTGTTTCTATTTGCATGAAATATCTTTCTCCATCCCATTACCTTCAGTCTCTTTAAGTCCTTACTTCTGAAATGAGTCTCTTGTAAGTAGCATATAGTTGGGTCTTGTTTTCTTATCCATTCAGCCACCCTATGTCTTTTGACTGAAGCATTTAGTCCATTTTACATTTAATGTAATTTTTGATACTTAGGTGCTTATTGCCACTTTGATAATTGTTTTCTGGCTGTTTTGTGGTTCTTCTCTGTTCCTTTATTCTTCTCATTCTCTCTTCTCTTGTGTTTTGGTAGTTTTCTTTAGTGTTATGTTTAGGTTCCTTTCTCATTTTTTTTGTGTATAATTACTATAAAGTATTTTTTTGTGGTT
Organism: Monodon monoceros; assembly: GCF_005190385.1. Classification (NCBI taxonomy): domain Eukaryota; kingdom Metazoa; phylum Chordata; class Mammalia; order Artiodactyla; family Monodontidae; genus Monodon; species Monodon monoceros. The sequence continues at coordinate 7,615,372 of NW_021703774.1, read as the reverse complement.
ACTGTGAGATTTACATATGACATCCTATGTAAATAGCAGTCTATTTTAAGTTAATAGCAACTTAAATTTGAACACACTCCAAAGCTTTATCTTTTTAATGCCCCCCCACATTTTATACTTTCATTTGCACATTTTACATCTTTTAATTTTAAGTATCCCTTAACTAATTGTTGTGATTTCAGTCAGTCTTACATTTGTCTTTTAACTTTCATGCTTGCTTTATAAATGATTGATCTACTACGTTAGTACATATTTATCTTTTCCAATGAAATTTTGGTGGTAGAGAATTCTTGGTTGGAGGTTTTTTTCCTCATCATTTTGAATATGTTATTCTATTCCTTTCTGGCCTGTAAGGCTTCTAAAGGCTTCAGCCTGTAAGGCTGAAAAAAATTACTTATAGCTATATGGGGTTTCCTTTGGTAACAAGTTGATTTTCTCTTCCTGCTTTTAGGATTCTCTTTTTATCCTTAACTTTTACCATTTTAAGTATAATGTGTCTTGGTTTGTGTCTCTTAAGTTTGTTTTATTTGGAACTCTCTGAGCTTCCTGCACCTGGATATCTGTTTCCTTCCCCAGATTAGGCAAATTTTTAGCCATTATTTTTTTCAAATAATTTTTCTGGCCCTGTCTCTCTTTATTCTCCATCTGGGAATATTATTCCTATAAGGCAAATGTTATTCCACTTGGTGTTGTTTCAAAGGTCCAGTAAGGTATCTTCACTTTTTACTTTATCTTTCTTCATTTTGCTGCTCTGCCTGGTGAGTTCAGTTGCTTTGTCCTCCAGCTCATTTATTCATTCTTCTTCTTCACGCATTCTGCTGTTGAACCCCTCTAGTGTATTTTTTTAGTTAAGTTTTACCTTCTGTTTGGTATTTTCTTATATTTTCTATACCTTTGTTGAAGTTCCACTGTGTTTGTCCATTCTTAACCTTGAGTTCAGTGAGAATTTTTATGACTATTTGAACTCTTTATCTGATAGATTGCTTATCTACATTTCATTTAGTTCTTTTTCTGAAGCTTTATCTTGTTCTTTCAGTTGGAACATATTCCTTTGCCTCCTCATTTTGCCCAATTCTCTGTGTTTGTTCCTGTGTATTAGGTAAATCAGCTACCTCTCCAAGAACTGAAGGAGTGGCCTTATTTAGGAGATACCCTGTGGGACTTAAAAGTACAATCTTTCATGGCCACCAGAGCCAGGAACTCAAAGGGTATTACTGTGTGGGCTGTGTGCCCTCCTACTGTGGTATGCCCATGGCTGCTGCTGTGGTGCACTAGTGGGCAGAGCTGGCCCTGGAATGGCTGCAGGACTATGCCATGGCAACTGCCTGGTGCTGGTGTGTGGGCCTGACAGAGGTGGTCACTGGGTGCTGGTATGTAGGGTTATCCCCAGCTGACTGTGAGGCTTGGCTGAAGCATGGAGGTGGGTAGGGCTCTCAGTGGGTTGCGCCACTGATGCTAAAAGGTTAACTGGAGATTTCCAAAATGGCACCCGCCAGCACTGACATTAGCGAAGTAGACTGAAATAGCAAAAAATGGCTCCTGTCAGTGTCTCATTCTATGGGGAGGGTCTCAACTGGTTCTTGCTTCTTTGGCAGATGCTTCAAGATTAGCAAGTGGTTCCCCTTTCAACAGTGGTTTATGTGCTTTTCAATTTGGCATTTTTGTGCTGGTTTTGGGCTCCTGTGAGTCTATGCACAAGCCCTTTAAGAAGAACGTTTCTGTTTCCTGTAGTTATACAGTTTTCCTGGACATATTCCCTGTTGGTTTTCAAAGCCAGGTGTTTTGAGTGCTTGCCTCTCTTTGGGATCTAAGAGTTGTGTGCCTGATGTGGAGCTCAAATCACTTTCTCCTCAGCAAAAATAACTGTACCTTTGTGATCCTTCCCAATTATGGATCACCAGGGCTGGGGTGTGGTTTTGTCTTGAATGAGATTATATCTCTGTTTCTCCTACACATCTCAATGCTATTCTTTTACCCTTTTTTTTTTTTTTTTCTGGAGACTGTTGATCCAGTTTTCAGATCCCTTTCAGAAGGAATTATTCTATATGTAGTTGTAGAGTTGTTGTGTCCCTGGGAAGAGTTGAGTTCAGAATCTTCCTCCTCCATCATCTTGAACCCTTGGGCTATATCCTTACTTTTGAATTCATGAAGTTTAGATTTTTTAAAAATATGTTGTGTACTATTGCCTATGCTTCTGTGATAGCTGTTGGCTGCAACACAAATCTAAATAATGTTAATAATGTAAAATACTTCTGACAGTAGATCCCGATTTATTTGACCCATACAGAAAATACATTCTAATATCACTAAGCATGTGTTTCAATGGGAAAAAAATTCTCATACAGAATGAAGTGGTCTTTGAGCATAGGGCACTTTTATGCATCAGTGCAATAAAAGAGATTCAATCATCACACTGAATTTGACACCAGACTCTCTGACTTCAGTCTGCCTGTACCCTTTAATACAACAGAAACTAAATGAAATAGAAGCTGAACAAATATTTGTAAGCTAAAATTAAACATTATTGAAAGTGTCACAATGATTTGAGAGCCTTGGCATAGTGGCTTGTGACTCAAGGCAAGAGTGTAAAAAAAGTGACCCTTACATTTATTCTGCATTACAGTACAATGAGCTACTTGGGGGACAACAGTCCCATTCTGTCAGTGGGAGATGCTATATCAAGCTTAGCTTTCCATAGGAGCAGAAATTTCTTCCCACTTTCTAAGGTGGAATTCCAATTTTCCAAGGCCTTCATAGTTTCATGTATTGGGCAACAGGCTTTCTCAGACAATTATTGTACACAGTTACTATCCAAATCCAGTGAGCAATTGTCATGCTGTTTTACTCTTAAAAGTTGTTCTTATGCTATAAAGCAATAGAGAGTGCTATGGTCTGAGTGTTTTTGTCCCCCCTCTCCCCAATATTCAGATGTTGAAATCCTCTAACACCCAAAGTGATGGTATTAGAAGATGGAGCCTTTGGGAGGTAATTGGGTTATAAAGGTGGAACCCTCACAAGTAGAGTTAGTGTCCTTATAAAATAAATTCCACAGGGCTCCCTAGCTCCTTCCACCATGTGAGAACACAGTGAGAAGTTGGCTGTCTGCAAGCCAGCAGAGTGTTCTCACAAGGATCCCACTATACTGGCACCCTTATCTTGGCCTTCCAGACTCCAGAACTGAGATAAATAAAGTTTTGTTGTTTCTAAACTATGTAGTCTGTAGTATTTCATTACAGCAGTTTAAATGGACTAAGACAGAGAGTAAAGGTCTTTCCCTGGAAAGCAAACTCCTGTGTGTCCCACAGAGCTGGTTCTGATAGAACTCTCCATGGAAGCAGTGAGTGTCCTTTTCTCGCTTCCCTGGTATGAGAGTGTCCCCCCAAAGCCTGTTCTTCTGTGATCCATGATGTGTCATGTTGTGGAAGACATCCCAGGATCTGGGATGCACAGCATATGCTGTGCAATGGAGACTATGCAGTAAATGTCGGGCACAGCAGCCTCCGCAGGTAGACTGCTGGGTGTGAATTCTGGCTACACGACTTAGCTGAGTTTCTTACTTTGCCATGCTTCAAGTCCCTCATCTGTAAGTGAGAATGATAATAAACCTACTTCATAGCACTGTTCTAATGATTAAATATGTTAGTAGATACAATGTGCTTATTAGAATAGTATTTTTGTGAAAAATTTGTATTAATTAGCCATCACTGTGTTTTGTGGTTGTTTTTATGCTTTATATTATTATTGCATCAATAATGAGTCTTTTATTTGAGCAACTGTTTGAATTTTGTGAAATATTTTTCAATGATTTTTTTCCTTTTAATCAGAAGAACGTATTATAAGTATACTCATCAAGACTTTTCATCTAGATCAAATCAGCATATAAACTTACATTCACCTGGTTTCTGCTGAAGGACACGGAAGAATAGTTGGGGTTTCATTAAAGATCATATACTGCTCCCAGACACCGTAACAACGTTTAAGAAGTATAAAAATATTTGTAGCATTTGTTTATTTATTTACTCCCTTTTGCGTAAAACCAGATAGAAGTTACTCCTTGGTTACATTTTAAAATTTCAGGTTCTCTGGTTTCTTGAGATAAGCGATGTTAAAATCCAGCAGGTACTATGTTTTCTGGCTTTTCGTAATTGATTTCTAAGCACCTAGTTTTTAAATCTGAGTGTAATTTTTCATATAAGTCAATTTTTCACTCTTTTCAGGCCCTAAAGTCAAAAAATTTCTTTAAAATAGCTATAGCTTTTTTAATTTTATGAATTTTTATATCATAATATTTAAGTAGTATCATTAACACTTTTGAAAAATATACAAAATAATATTAATAAGGATACAATATCACCAATTAGAGCTGCAATTAACATTTTAGTAGATTTAATTTCTGTCTTACTCATAAACATGTGTCAGCCACATAAAGACTATACTGGATATACAATCTTGACCTGCTTATATCAACTAGTATTTTACCCTGAGTGATTTATTTCTCTAGTTTATTAAGAAGAAGGTTTGCAATAATTTATAAAGATTAAATTTCATTCCATTGCGTGTACATTTCCTTACTCTTTTATTTTTTAACATCCTTATTGCAGTATAATTGCTTTACAATGGTGCGTTAGTTTCTGCTGTTTAACAAAGTGAATGATCTATACATATACATATATGCCCATATCCGCTCCCTCTTGTGACTTCCTCCCACCCTCCCAATCCCACCCCTCTAGGTGGTCATAAAGCACCGAGCTGATCTCCCTGTGCTATGTGGCTGCTTCCCACTATTTACCTATTTTACATTTGGTAGTGTATATATGTCCATGCCACTCTCTCACTTCATCCCACCTTACTTAAACTTCCCCCTCCCCGTGTCCTCAAGTCCATTCTCTATGTCTGCATCTTTATTCCTGTCCTGACCCTAGCTTCTTCAGAACCATTGTTTTTCCTTTTAGATTCCATACATATGTGTTATCATACAGTATTTGTTTTTCTCTTTCTGACTTACTTCACTCTGTATGACAGACTCTAGGTCCACCCACCTCACTACAAATAACTCAACTTCGATTCTTTATATGGCTGAGTAATATTCCATTGTATATATGTGCCACATCTGCTTTATCCATTCACCTGTCAATGGACACTTAGGTTGGTTCCATTTACTGGCTATTGTAAATATGGCAATGAACATTGTGGTACATGACTCTTTTTTTTTAAACATTTTTTTGAAGTATAATTGCTTTACAATGGTGTGTTAGTTTCTGCTGTATAACAAAGTGAATCAACTACACATATACATATATACCCATATCTCTTCCCTCTTGAGGTTCCCTCCCTCCCAGCCTCCCTATCCTACCCCTCTAGGAGGTCACAAAGCACCGAGCTGATCTCCCTGTGCTATTCAGCTGCTTCCCACTAGCTATCTATTTTACATTTGGTAGTGTATATATGTCCATGCCACTCTCACTGTTTCCCAGCTTACCCTTCCCCCTCCCCATATCCTCAAGTCCATTCTCTAGTATGTCTGCATCTTTATTCCCGTCTTGCCCCTAGGATCTTCATGACCATTTTTTTGTTTGTTTGTATTTTTAGATTCCATATATATGTGTTAACATATGGTATTTGTTTTTCTCTTTCTCACTTACTTCATTTTGTATGACAGACTCTAGGTCCATCCACCTCACTACAAATAACTCAATTTCGTTTCTTTTTATGGCTGAGTAATATTCCATTGTATATATGTGCCACATCTTCTTTATCCATTCATCTATCGATGGACACTTAGGTAGCTTCCATGTCCTAGCTATTGTAAATAGAGCTGCAATGAACATTGTGGTATATGACTCTTTTTGAATTATGGTTTTCTCAGGGTATACACCCAGCAATGGGATTGCTGGGTCATATGGTAGTTCTATTTTTAGTTTTGTAAGGAAACTCCATACTATTATCCATAGTGGCTGTATCAATTTACATTCCCACCAACAGTGCAAGAGGGTTCCCTTTTCTCCACATCCTCTCCAGCATTTATTATTTGTAGATTTTTTGATGATGGCCATTCTGACCAGTGTGAGATGATATCTCATTGTAGTTTTGATTTGCATTTCTCTAATGACTAGTGATGTTGAGCATCCTTTCATGTGTTTGTTGGCCATCTGTATATCTTCTTTGGGGAAATGTCTATTTAGGTCTTCTGCCCATTTTTGCATTGGGTTGTTTGTTGTTTTTGATATTGAGCTGCATGAGTTGCTTGTAAATTTTGGAGATTAATCCTTTGTCAGTTGCTTCATTTGCAAATATTTTCTCCCATTCTGAGGGTTGTCTTTTGGTCTTGTTTATGGTTTCCTTTGCTGTGCAAAAGCTTTGAAGTTTCATTAGGTCCCATTTGTTTATTTTTGTTTTTATTTCCATTTTTCTAGGAGGTGGGTATAAAAAGTATCTGGCTATGATTTATGTCATAGAGTGTTCTGCCTATGTTTTCCTCTAACAGTTTGATAGTGTCTGGCCCTACATTTAGGTCTTTAATCCATTTTGAGTTTTTTGTTGTGTATGGTGTTAGAGAGTGTTCTAATTTCATTCTTTTACCTGTAGCTGTCCAGGTTTCCCAGCACCACTCATTGAAGTGGTTGTCTTTTCTCCGCTGTATGTTCTTGCCTCATTTATCAAAGATAGGGTGACCACATAAGTGTGTGGGTTAATCTCTGGGCTTTCCATCCTATTCCATTGATCTATATTTCTGTTTTGATACCAGTACCATACTGTCTTGATTACTGTAGCTTTGTAGAATGGTCTGAGGTCAGGGAGCCTGATTCCTCCAGCTCTGTTTTTCTTCCTCAAGATTGCTTTGGCTATTCGGAGTCTTTTGTGTTTCCATACAAATTGTGAAATTTTTTGTTCCAGTTCTGTGAAAGATGCCACTGGTAGTTTGATAGGAATTGCATTGAATGGAGAGGTCTACCATGTTCTTGGATTGGAAGAATCAACATTGTGAAAATGACTATACTACCCAATAGTAGTCATTTTCACAATGTTGATTCTCCCAATCCAAGAACACGGTAGACCTCTCCATCTGTTAGTATCATCTTTAATTTCTTTCATCAATGTCTTATAGTTTTCTGCATACAGGTCTTTTGTCTCCTTAGGTAGATTTTTACCTAGGTATTTTTTTCTTTTATTTGCAATGGTAAATGGGAGTGTTTCCTTAATTTCTCTTTTGGATTTTTCATCATTAGTGTATAGGAATGCAAAAGGTTTCTGTGCATTAATTTTGTATCCTGCTACTTTACCAAATTTATTGATTAGCTCTAGTAGTTTTCGGGTAGTATCTTTAAGATTTTCTCTTTATAGTATCTGTCATTTGCAGACACTGGCACTTTTACTTCTTTTCTGATTTGGATTCCTTTTATTTCTTTTTCTTCTCTGATTGCTGTGGCTAAAACCTCCTAAACTATGTTGAATAACGGTGGTGAGAGTGGGCAACCTTGTTTTATTCCTGATCTTAGTGTAAATTTCAACATTGAGAACGATGATGGCTGTGGGTTTTTCATATATGGCTTTTTTTATGTTGAGGTAAATTCCCTCTGTGCCTACTTTCTGCAGGGTTTTTTTTTTATCATAAATGGTGTTGAATTGTGTCAAAAGCTTTCTCTGCATCTATTGAGATGATCATATGGTTTTTCTCCTTCAGTGTTTTAATATGTTTTATCACATTGATTGATTTGTGTATATTGAAGAATCCTTGCATTCCTGGGATAAACCCCACTTGATCATGGTGTATGATCCTTTTAATGTGCTGTTGGATTCTGTTTGCTAGTATTTTGTTGAGGATATTTGCATCTATGTACATCAGAGATATTGGCCTGTAGTTTTCTTTCTTTGTGACATCTTTGTCTGGTGTTGGTATCAGGATGATAGTGGCCTTGTAGAATGAGTTTGGGAGTGTTCCTTTCTCTGCTTTATTTTGGAAGAGTTTGAGAAGGATAGGTGTTAGCTCTTCTCTAAATGTTTGATAGAATTTGCCTGTGAAGCCATCTGGTCCTGGGCTTTTATTTGTTGGAAGATTTTTAATCACAGTTTCAATTTCAGTGCTTGTGATTGGTCTGTTCATATTTTCTATTTCTTCCTGATTCAGTCTCAGAAGGTTGTGCGTTTCTAAGTATTTGTCCATTTCTTTCAGGTTGTCCATTTTACTGGCGTATAGTTGCTTGTTGTAATCTGTCGTGATCCTTTGTGTTTCAGCTTTCTGGTACTTCTCCTTTTCCGTTTCTAATTCTGTTGATTTGAGTCTTTTCCCTTTTTTTCTTGATGAGTCTGGCTAATGGTTTATCAATTTGTTTATCTTCTCAAGAACTAGCTTTTTGTTTTATTGATCTTTGCTCTTGTTTTCTTCATTTCATTTTCATTTATTTCTGATATAATCTTTATGATTACTTTGCTTCTTCAAACTTTGGGGTTTTCTTGTTCTTCTTTCTCTAATTGCTTTAGGTGTAACTTTAGGTTGTTTATTTGAGATTTTTCTTCTTTCTTGAGGTTGAATTGTATTGCTATAAACTTGCTTCTTAGAACTGCTTTTGCTTCATCCCATAGGTTTTGGGTCATCGTGTTTTCATTGTCATTTGTTTGTAGGTATTTTTTATTTCCTCTTTGATTTCTTCAGTGATCTCTTGGTTATTTAGTAGCGTATTTTTTAGCCTCCATATGTTTGTATTTTTTACAGTTTTTTTCCTGTAATTGATATCTAGTTTTATAGCATTGTGGTTGGAAAAGGTACTTGATATGATTTCAGTTTTCTTAAATCTACCAAAGCTTAGTTTGTGACCCAAGATATGATCTATCCTGGAGAATGTCCTATGAGCACTTGAGAATTAAGTGTATTCTGTTGTTTTTGGATACAATGTCCTATAAATATCAATTATGTCCATCTTGTTTAATGTGTCATTTAAATCTTGTGTTTCCTTATTTATTTTCATTTTGGATGATATGTCCATGGGTGAAACTGGGGTGTTAAAGTCCCCTACTATAATTGTGTTACTCTCTATTTCCCCGATTATGACTGTTAGCATTTGCCTTATGTAATGAGGTGCTCCTATGTTGGGTGCATAAATATTTACAATTGTTATATCTTTTTCTTGGATTGATCCCTTCATCATTATGTAGTGTCCTTCTTTGTCTCTTGTAATAGTCTTTGTTTTAAAGTCTATTTTGTGTGATATGAGAATTGCTACTCTAGCTTTCTTTTGATTTCCATTTGCATGGAATATCTTTTTCCAACCTCTCACTTTGAGTCTGTATGTGTCCCTAGGTCTGAACTGGGCCTCTTGCAGATAGCATATATATGGGTCTTGTTTTTGTATCCATTCAGCCAGTCTGTGTCTTTTCGTTGTAGCATTTAATTCATTTACATTTAAGGTAATTATCAATATGTATGTTCCTATTGCCATTTTCTTAATTGTTTTGGGTTTGTTATTGTAGGTCTTTTCTTTTTCTTCTGTTTCCCGCCTAGAGAATTTCCTTTAGCATTTGTTGTAAAGCTGGTTTGGTGGTGCTGCATTCTCGTAGCTTTTGCTTGTCTGTAAAGGTTTTAATTTCTCCATCAAATCTGAAAGAGATCCTTGCTGGATAGAGTAATCTTAGCTGTAGGTTTTTCCCTTTCATCACTTTAAATATGTCCTGCCATTCCCGTCTGGCTTGCAGAGTTTCTGCTGAAAAGTCAGCTGTTAATTTTATGGGGATTCCCTTGTATGTTATTGTTGCTTTTCGCTTGCTGCTTTTAATATTTTTTCTTTGTATTTAGTTTTTGATAGTTTGATTAATATGTGTCCTAGCATGTTTCTCCTTGGATTTATCCTATATGGGACTCTCTGTGCTTCCTGGAGTTGATTGACTCTTTCCTTTCCCATATTAGGGAAGTTTTCAACTATAATCTCTTAAAATATTTTCTCAGTCCCTTTCTTTTTCTCTTCTTCTTCTGGGACCCCTATAATTTGAAGGTTTGTGCGTTTAATGTTGTTCCAGAGGTCTCTGAGACTCTCCTCAATTCTTTTCATTCTTTTTTATATATTCTGCTCTGTGGTAGTTTTTTCCACTATTTTATCTTCCAGGTCACTTATCTGTTTTTCTGCCTCAGTTATTCTGCTATTGATTCCTTCTAGAGAATTTTTAATTTCATTTATTGTGTGTTCATCATTGTTTGTTTGCTCTTTATTTTTTCTAGGTCCCTGTTAAACGTTTCTTGTATTTTCTCCATTCTATTTCCAAGATTTTGGATCATCTTTACCATCATTACTCTCAGTTCTTTTTCAGGTAGACTGCCTATTTCTTCTTCATTTGTTTGGTCTGGTGGGTTTTTACTTTGCTCCTTCATCTGCTCTATATTTCTCTGTGTTCTCATTTTGCTTAATGTACTTTGTTTGAGTTCTGCTTTTTGCAGGCTGCCGGGTCATATTTCCTGTTGTCTTTGGTGTCTGTCCCCAGTGGGTAAGTTTGGTTCATTGGGTTATGTAGGCTTCCTGGTGGAGGGGAATGGTGCATGTATTCTGGGGGATGAGGCTATATCTTGTCTCTGTTGTGGGCAGGATCGCGTCCGGTGGTGTGTTTTGGGGTGTCTGTGAACTTATTATGCTTTTAGGCAGCCTCTCTGCTAATGGGTGGGGTTGTGTTCCTGTCTTGCTAGCTGTTTGGCATGGGGTGTCCAGCACTGGAGCTTGTTGGTCATTGAGTGGAGCTGGGTCTTAGCGTTGAGTCAGAGATCTCTGGGAGAGCTCTTGCTGATTGATATTACGTATGGCCCCGAGGTCTCTGGTGGTCCAATGTCCTAAACTTGGCTCTCCCACCTCAGGGGCTCAGTACGGACACCTGGCTGGAACACCAAGACTCTCAGCCCCACGGCTCAGAAGAAAAGGGAGAATGAAAACAGAAAGAAAGAAAAAGAAGATACAATACAATAAAAGTTATTAAAAATTATTAAAATAAAAAAATTGAAAAGTAATAATAAAAAAAAGGAAGAGAGCAACCAAACCAGTAAACAAATCCACCAATGATAACAAGTGCTAAAAAATGTACTAAGGTAAACATAAAAATTAGAAACTAGTCAGTCACATACAGCAAACCCCAAGTCTACAATTGCTCCCAAAGTCCACTACCTCAATTTTGAGATGATCCTTTGTCTGTTCAGGTATTCCACAGATGCAGGGTGTGTCAAGTTGTTTATGGAGATTTAATCTTTTGCTCCTGAGGCTGCATGGAGAGATTTCCCTTTTGCTTCTTTGTTCGCATAGCTCCTGGTTTCAGGCCTTGGATTTGGCCCCGCCTCTGCATGTAGGTCACCCTCTGGCATCTCTTCTTCGCCCAGACAGGAGGGGCTTAAATGAGAGGCTGATTAGGGAGCTCTGGCTCACTCAGGCCAGGGAGAGGGAAGGGTACGGAATGCAGGGAGAGCCTGCAGGCGGCAGAGGCAGGCGTGACGTTGCACCATCCTGAGGCGCCTCGTGCGTTCTCCCGGGGAAGTTGTCCCTGGATCACGGGACCCTGGCAGTGGCAGGCTGCACAGCCTCCCAGGAGGGGAGTTGTGGATAGTGACCTATGCTTGCACACAGGCTTCTTGGTGGCTGCAGCAGCAGCCTTAGCGTTTCTTGCCCGTCTCTGGTGTCTGCGCTGATAGCCCTGGCTGGCTTCCATCTCTGAAGCTCATTTAGGCAGTGTTCTGAATCCCCTCTCCTTGCACACCTGGAAACAATGGTCTCTTGCCTCTTATGCACTTCCAGACTCTTACTCTTTTATTATATATGTAGGCAGTTTCCTAAACTTTTAAATTAGAAACCATACATATTGGCATAACAGAAAAGTCAGTAGATTGCATGTCAGTGATCAGATCCGTACATGTGTTAATTACATAAAGTTTATTTAGCTTGGCAATGGGCGTATAAAATTATTCAGAGCATCCCAAGGGAGCAAGGGAAGAATGTTATGCACTCAGCACTAGCTTAGATGAATTCCATGATTTATTTATCCCTATGGAATTGGTATTTTTGCACAGGGTCAATCTTGTTGAATGTAAGGAGAAAAATCAGAGCTCCTCACCCACCCCTATATAAGCTTCACTTTTGAGGGATACTCACAGGTACATACCTTAGTAAATAATACATTCAACTGACTGTGAGTCATTAGTATATAACACATTCAGCTTACCAGGGTATATCTCTCTCTACTACGCTTTCTACCTGGTTTTAAGACCCTTCATTGCCATTGTGAAATTCATGGTCATCCTTTACAAACCCTATTATTTTCAAAATTAGAATTTTCTATTATTAAACATTATATAATATTTCATATAATGCATACATGAATAATAATAATAACATTCATTTATCTTATTCACATTGAGAAATAATGCATGAGAACAGCCCCCTCTCTTCCACCATCAAGATATTTTGGTGTTTCCTCTTATTGTGCACTTCTATGCATATTTACTGTATAAATTTTAACTAAAAAGTATATAGCTTAGTTTTGTGTTTAGTGAATATCAATACCTTTAATAACCTGTAATAGTTCTCAAACCTTTATTTATTCACTGACATTTTTCAGTTTTTGCCACAATTTTAGATAAAAGTTTGAAACATACTATTTATCTCAATTTTCTCTCAAATTTTCTCTCTATACATTTGCCTTTTGCTCGTTCATAGAATTTCCATGACATTCTCCTATTGGTGGTACTTTATATTAATAGCCAAAATTAAGGAAAATCAGGCAGTTACTAATAAATTTCATATGGTAGATGGGAAAAGGGAGAATTCAAGAAGCTCTATAATTTACCCAAGCCTCACAGCTAGTAAATGACACAGTTGGGACTTGTGCTTAGACTTCTCTGCTTAAAATCTCTTGTACTTAACCACTATTCTGCTGCTTCTTGGTATATTATGGTTATTTATGTATTACTCTATAGCTTTCTGTGTCTTTTGAGTAGGACTGACATTTTAGACAACTTTATATGCCCTTCTTGCACAATGACTGCTTTGAATAGGTGCTTCATAAATGTTGCTTATTTCATCTATTAATCATGTAAATGAATGGCCTTTTCATGCTTTATTGTTCAAAGGCTAAAGAGACTTAATAGTACTCTTAATCAGAATAGGATAGTCAAGTCACTCAAAAGAGTCCAACTTGCCTGCCAATAGACATAGAGTGTATTCTCTGATTTGAATTGACAAATACTATACATCTTACAAAAGTCTAAGTATTTGGATGGATGAAAAACTATACAGTCATTTTTAAGACACTTTTACAAATTTTTGGTATACAGTATAAGAATCAGTCTTTAAAAATAACAAGAAAGAATTTATCAATATGAAAAAAAGAACAAAAAGCTTCTATATAGATACAGGCCATGAGCTATTTCTATGGTTAAAATATCAGTTCAGAATGCAGGAAAACCACATGTAGAATCTGGACTGAAATTATTTGACCCAAAAGCCAAAGAAGGAGTAACTTAAAACTCTACCTTCCAGTGCAGGTGCTAATCAAAGAAAGAGAGAATACCAAGAAAGCATTTAGCGTCTTTACTGAGAAATGTCACTGACAATAGGAAGAAGCCCAGCTGTCTGAGATGAAGGATGAATAGTATCATGTAAAAGTAGATGGATAGCTAAGAAAATATTTACACAAATAATTCTAACCAATACATAACGTTAAAATATATATTTTGTGTAGTGTCAACATGAAAGATAGAACAGCTGGTTATTTTACCAGTTATGGGTTTATTCAGGAATAGCAGAGAATTGCAATTAAGGACAAGCAAGCTATGGTGACTCACAGGCAGAGGAGAGGGGCTTGCTTTTATTAGGTTTTAGGAGGAAGTTAGGGTTGTTCCAAACAAAAGTTCATTGGAGAAGAACAAGAGTTGAAGGTTGTGGCAGTTTCTCATTGGTTGTGCTTGGGGGTTAGAGCATTGCCACTGAGAGAGGGAGGGATTCTGCTTTTTCTGCAAAGCAGGAGATAAAATTCCCATGTGATTAGTGTCTTCCCTTGCCTAGATAGTTCTTATCTTCCTTCTTCCGGCTGGTTATGCAGGCTACATGAGTGGTACACGTGTGAGCCCTTTCACAGGGCTTCCTGACTCCATCTTAAGTGAAGTTTTCTTTATTTTCACAACAGCTCTTCCTTCACTTACAGAGGGGTTGGGTCCCAATAAACCCTTCGTAAGTTGAAAATATAGTAAGTCTAAAATGCATTTAATATGCCTAAACTACCAACTTAGCCTAGCTGATCTTAAACTCAGAACACTTATGTTGTTAGCCTACAGTTGAGTAAAATCATCTAACGCAAAGCCTGTCTTATAATAAAGTGTTGAGTATCTCATGTCATGTATTGAATGCTCTACTGAATGTGAAAAACAGAGTCATCGTATGGGTATAGGATGGTTGTAAATGTATCGGCTGTTCACCCTTGTGATCACCTGGCTGACAGGGAGCTGCAGCTGCTACTGCCCAGCATCACGAGAGAGTATCATATGGCATAGTGCTAGCCCCGGGGAGGGGGGAGGATGAAAATTCAAAATTCAAAGCATATCACTTTCACATCATCATAAAGTAAAAAAATTGTCGAACCATCGTAAGTCAGAGACCATCTGTATAATTTCACTGAAAATGTGGAAGGGCATTATGAAATTAAAAATTACTGTCATGAAATATTCTTTGTAAATAATTATAATTATAAAAATACAAACGTTAGAGAGATTATATAACTTGCCCAATTTACCCAACTCTTAAATTGTGGATCAAGGATTTGAACCCTGAAGTTTGACACTAAAGCCTGGACTTATACTTAAATGTATTCTTCCTATGTAGCCATTTTCCCATTAGGTCAAATTTATAATTTTGTACTTTTCTAGAAAACTAACTCTAGTGTGCCTAGAGTTAGCTACCAAGCTATAGATGTTTTACCAGAAAGTAATTAATACACCTCATTTGAATTATTATGTATCTTCAGCCTTAATTCAGTGGCAGAAACCATCACAAGGATGACTTACCAACTCAGTTTCCTGCAATATAATTATGGTACATAGTAAATCTGCAACATGTATAAGAAAATAATTATACAATGCTCTATGTATCTTACCTAGAAAGCAACTCTGCTTTTATTCTGAGAGAAGGAAATTATTGCTTTTGTTTCTTTTTTATACAGCATATATCTTACATATTTGTTAAATGAATCCACAAGCACCATACTTGTTAGGTGAAGAAATATCTAAATACTTAAATATGTAAATTTATTTCATAATATAATTTGGATATTTGTCAGATAAACTTAATGCATATTTTCTGGTGAGTGAGAAGAAAAATATAAAAAAGAGAAGAAAATAAAACAGAAGGTAGAAATTAAGAGAGCTGAAAAAATCAAACTCTATGTAATCTTAATGCACATCATAGTTTATTGTGAGCTACTAAACAGGACCCAAAGTGAAACTAAGAGGTACAAACACTTGGACTGCTGCTACTTGAAGCAGCATATATGGGAGAATCTGAGTCACTTTTCCTAATATCTGGTTTGTTAGCAGTAGCTGTCATAGCCGTACAAGCACCAAGACATTCTTTCATTATGTAGGTGTGTTTAATTAAACAAGGAGGCCATTAGACTGAGGCTACCTTAATACCTTAGCCACGTGCATAAGCAACCCAAAACCTGTAAATGCCTCAAAGTTAAGAATCAAAACCTAAGTACAACCAGTCACAAACAACCAGCTAGTCTTTTCCAAATAATGCAAACACTTGAGCTGTAGCCAATTAAACAATTTCCTGGGTTTGGTTTCTCCACATCTTTCCCCAGGTCTGGTCGGTGGAGTGTTCTTAACCAGCGCAAAAAGTGTTCCAGTTTTGCGCTGCCTGAATCAAATTGATTTTTTTCTCAAATGAACTCTTAAACAATTAATATTCCTCAGTTTATCTCTTAACAGTTGCTTCTGGCCACTGGAACAGATACAAAGTTAGACTGTGGCCAGTCCTATAATAAAAGTACTGGCATCTTTGTCAGTATAAGCAGCCATGGTTTCAACAATGCTTATGTCTGCTATACTCAGACATGAGCTGTTCCTGTAGTTAGGGAACAAGTACTCTTGGCTATTAGATTTCCTTATACTGAATAAATGTTGCTTTGAGGATGTGAAATCAGAAAAGGAATTAATCTAAAAGCAAGAACTCTGCCCCTGACATGGAACCCTGATACTGACCACGACGTTAACCCTAATTAAATGTATAAATAAATCCCTAGAGAAAACTTTACACCAAATCCTCAACAAAATTCCAATATCATTCCCTAAATGTAAAGCTATAAATGCTTCAGAGTTTGATATCCCTTTTGTCACATGGCCCTGAGTACAGAGTTGTAGAATATGCAGTGAAAACATGTCAGGGGGAACTGGAAAGTGAGTGTTTTAATAAGCAGTATCTATTGATAACAATATTTTCTTTATGACAAAAATGGACGATTTAGTGGTAATGTGGAAACCTAGAGAGATTTGTGTATACACACACAATGTTTCGATGAATTAATTTAAAACCATTAATTATTACTGAAGATATCACTACCTTTTTGTGGAGTACATGTTGGAGAAGTTTAATAACTAATGATAACAATATTATTTAATCTGCGTAATCGGAAAAATATATAATAGACCCTTGAGCTGAATTAGTTTTGTGAAGTGTCTTAACTCCGTAAAGGGAAGATCAACATTATCTCTATTAATAGTTACAAAAAATAAAACAGGGAAATCAAGTTAGTTGCATGAATTTGACTGACTAAAGTGAAGCAAAGGCCCCTATGCAGGTCAGAACTGGAAAGTCACATGCAGAACAATGAAAGCTATTGACTAATTCAAGATATATTCACAGAGAAATCTTGCTCCAATACAGGGAAGCCAAGGAGTTCATCAGTGTGATTCCCATTTTTTAAGATTGATCTATATCAGTGGGTTTCAAGTTTTAGTGTGCATTAGAATGACTTGCAAAGCTAATTAAAACACAGCATTCTGCGCCTTACCTCCAGAGTTTCTGATTCAGTAGGTTCAGGATGGACCCTAGAATAGGACGATTCTAACTTCCCAGGTGATGTTTATCCTACTGGTCCAAAAACTACACTCTTAGAAGCACTGGACTAAATCATTATTTTCAAATTTATAGGAGCATAAGAATTCCTGTAGATCTTATTAACATCCTTACCCCATGGCATGGCTGCTCCCCTGTACAGTGTCATTCGTTGAGTTTGGGTGACTCCAGCAATTTGTGTTCTTTTTTCAAACACCCTACATGATTCTTATGATGGAAGTAGGACTGTGAGACACAAGTCTGAGTACCTGGGGTGGGCAGGAGGGGCATAAAGAATGGTTGGCTCTGTTTGCCAAGCTTGTATGTCTAGAACTCCCAAACTCAGGTGGTAGCACTTTTGTGGTGCCATTTCTTGTACAAATTGACCACCCTCATTTTCTTCATAGAATTGCATTTCTGTCATGTATTATTATTTTAAATGCTTAAATAAAAATTACTTAGGAATTCAGTCCTTGGACACTCAGCAATCAAAACAGCTTCTGTAATTCTTACTCATCTTGAAGACAGAAGTTTTGTGTTTTGGAAGAGAATGATTGAGTTTGATGTTTTTAATTAGAAATGTCTTCAATCAATAAACTGGAATTTGTATCATGAGGAAACATATTTTTTGTGCAATTTCAATTCCAAGAGACTTTTTAGACAAGGATTAGCTGCAATTGTTGCAATGGTTTTCATGATTCACACGTCTTTACAGAGGTAGAGCATCTTTGTAAAACATTGCAATGCAACGTTATTTTAAATTTTTATTGCAGTACAGTTGATTTACAATGTTGTGTTAATGTCTACTGTACAGCAAAGTGAATCAGTTACTCATATACATATATCCACTCTTTTTAGAATCTTTTCCCAAATAGGTCATTACAGAGTCACTCTTAATATCAAGATTCTTGTGTATTTTTCTGCTTCTGATTTGGATTGAAATAATATATAGTAAGAAAGAATCATTTAGGAAGTAATTCAATGTTTTAAATGTAAAATGGTACTTACATATTAGGTAACTTGAAGGTATATTTTATTTCTTCTTGATGTGTGAGAACTGAATGCCAGTTGAAGAAGAAATTACTTCCCCAGCACGCTCACAAAAAATGCAGTAAGGTGGAGGATTTAAAATTGACTTTTAGAAGATGTATGGTTGACAAACTGAAAAGAATAATGTGACGTGTCATTCAATATTTCCTCTATCAAAAATCTGAAACTATTATACGTTATGTCTGTTTCCTCTTAGAAGAACTGCTGAACTTAAAGTTTCTGACAGCTAGTATGTAACTCTTATATTTCTAGTCATTCCTGCGCTTCATAACTGGCAGTTCCTGAGGCAATATCGAAGTGGGCAAATGGTACATCTAATCAGATATGACTGTAATACAATGTAGCACATGAAAAGCTAAGTGTGTTTTCTGTGTAAATGCATTATTTCCACAATTCCTACGAGGATAAGCATTTCTGATATAATACCATTTTTCTGAGACAAGTGTTAGTTTTCTGAAAAAATTCTTCATAATTTTCAGGAATGTCATTAGAGTCAGCAAACAGTTTCCTATAATGGTGACTGTGCCTTTGTAGTAAAATAGCAGAATTGTGGAACTAGGGAAAGAAAATCTGAACATCCCATCAATTCAACCATATAACCTAGAGCACTTTAAATACAAGGCGAATACTTTAAATACTTTAAATACTCTCCTCAATACTCTGTAATGACCTATATGGGAAAAGAATGTAAAAAGAGTGGATATATGTATATGTACAACTGATTCACTTGGCTATACAGTAGACACTAGCACAACATTGTAAATCAACTGTACTACAATAAAAATTTTTAAAAAATAAGGCGTTTTATAGACGTGCACATTTTAAGTGGTGGAATCTTATTGATATTTTAAAATGGATAGAAACATGGTTAAATGGCTTATCTGTCAGATTAATTAATCTGAGCATGAGATCTCTATAAGAACAAAATAATGCCAAAAAATAAAGGAGTTAAATATTCAGATGAATAATGTTACTAAAGCCGCTTAAAGATAATTCTTGATTTGCTGAATCTTTTTATACACATTTACTGAAACATACAACATTTTTGTCACCTGTACAAATAGTATTTAATGAATACTACGCATACCTTTAAAAATACCTCATTATGACCATTTTGTAGAAATGTTGGCCATGTTTCTGGACATGTGATACAAGTTCTTGTGTAGTCTTGGATTAAGTGAGAAAATGATTGAATGGACATCTAATACTACAGTTATTGGCATTAGACGCTGGGCAAAATATACAAGGCAATTTATATTCAGGTAAAACAGGACTGCAAACCCTCAGAGAAGAGAAACTCACAAGGTGAGGCGATTTCCCTGCTCTCTGCCAAAGGAGAGCAGAGGTGGAATCTGAGCGGAGCATGGTGGCCCTGCTGAGCTGAGGAAGCAGAGGACAGAATTTAGCATGGTTTGCAGTTTGGGATTTTTTAGTACATATCAGCAGCAAAGAATTAGGAAGTTTTGGATAGTGTCTATTAACAACATGTATAACAGATGTTTTTGGAAATTTACAATGGAAAGTTGTGGTATGTAATCATTTTCCTAGATAAATTACTGTTCAACCTAAGGCCCCAGAGTTAAACAATACATTTCTCTATTGTTCCCTAGGGAGCAGCTTCTCCCTCTGCGTTAGTGGAAATTGGTATTTGCTTTGAATCCCTCTCTGTCTTCTCCCACTATCCTGCCTAGTAATCCTATCTCCAGGACAGATAAACAAAGCTTGAGGTTACTATGTTTATGCATGTCTAAATATGTGTTACTTTTATTATTATTATTATCATTACCATCAATTTTATCCTATTTGTTCATAATTCTATTTCTCATTCTTGTCCTTGAACTGAACGAAGAGTGATGATCTGTAAACTTCTGGATACTTTAAATTTCATGATCAGCTACTGTCTACCAAACCTAAACCCCCAAACCTATCTTAACCCTAAGAAATATGTCTAATGGCACAAACTATTATCTGGGTAATATGACAAAATAGCATGCCTAAGTAAAGAATCCCAAGATTTTACACCTCTTATTTATAGCTGTTTTATTCACTTTTACTGATGCTAATACACTCCGTGAATATTTTCTGTATGAATGAATTATGGACACCAGACCTAACATACGTGCTTTCCTCTTGTATTTTGTTTCTTTCTTGTTTTATCTTTATATTTTTCACTATCTACTGCCTTTGCTGTAGTGTTTTTTTGCGGTACATGGGCCTCTCACTGCTGTGGCCTCTCCCGTTGTGGAGCACAGGCTCCGGACGCGCAGGCTCAGCGGCCATGGCTCACGGGCCCAGCCACTCCGCGGCATGTGGGATCTTCCCGGACTGGGGCACGAACCTGTGTCCCCTGCATTGGTAGGTGGACTCTCAACCACTGCGCCACCAGAGAAGCCCTGTGCTGTAGTTTTAAGATACAGTTTACTTCCCTAACAGGCCCCTGGCTGGGACCATGAGATGTGGATGGAACCAGAAAGTGACAATCGCTAATACAGAGCCTCTCAGTGGTATGAACATGCTACACATCCCCAGCAAGTCACACTCAGTCATCCTCTGCCACTTTGCTTACTGTTCTGACAGCTACTTTCTCACATCTACCGTCAAAGGTCCCCAGGGCCATATTGGAAATCTCATTTAGCTCTTGAGTCTTAAGTGTTGCAGTATTAAAATTGAAGAAAAATACACTTATGATATTTTTACAAGAGGAATCAGAAGGTTGATTAATTCTGGAATGCTTTATAATTATGTAGTTATTACAGCTGGTGTTGAAATAGAGATGCCACAAATTAATAGAGCAAATGTTGTTTAGTCTGAACCACTTTCATGAGAAGTACAAGGCATCTTTAACTCATGAAAATTAGTTGTAAATAGCCTGGCACAAATTAGAACTAATTTTCCATTAAAACTCTTTAACATTTCATCTATTTTGAAGCAGGACTCTGACCATTTACATTGAAAATAGCACATTCTATAAAACAAACAAAACTTTGGGGAGTTTTCCCCAGAATTTTGGCCTAATTTTTTTAAGTCCTACACTCATTCTGCTCCTTATTTCTTTACTGAGACACATAGAGCTATGAAAAGAGTTAGTGGTATGAGTAAAATGACTTGGGTCATCTTTGTATTTTGGTCAGTATTATTGGCTGTCGTGGGTTAAAGATGTAGAATGTAGGTTATATATGGAGTTAGACCACGAGGACTTAATACATTTTATTAATTAGAATATGCTTAGCCAGAGACAGAGCTTGGAATTTGGTGATGAGGGCCCAACCAGTGATCCATAGTCTGGACTCTGAAGGATTATTGGGTATGACTTTGAATCACCCAGGTAAGTAGCCCATGAAAAAGGAAATACAAAGAGAAGTGTCAGCAATCAATGCATTAGAAACCTGAGCACTGCTATGAAGTTCTTCTAATGGCAGGGCCTTAGAAGGCAGAAACAAAATGGAATAAAAGAGACAAAAAGGGAGTGGGAATCCTCCCACATCCTCTGGCTCATGTGGTCCCTTTACAATCTTCTGTCTAGAAAGAGGAGGCTATCTTTCAGAGTTTTTTACTGTGTTCACCCACAGTTCAGTTCCGGGACTCAGCCCCACCCTTATGTAAACACAGGGAGAAAAAAGCAAAAATAAAATGGCGACGTTCAACCATTTATTGGTCATAATGTTTAGCTTGCACTTTCCTCTGTGATCCGCCTGCTGTTAACTCATCTTTGTCTTCTGGCAGTTGCTCTTTGTGTTTTGTCCTGAGTTTCTAGCTGTTATCAGCAGGGGAGACCTGCTATAGGGATCTCACTCCATCTTGCCTGGCAAGGCTGCCAACCCCAAGATTAACGTACAAAGTACAGTAAGATTTGTATAGACTAGCAGTAACAACTAGAACATACATACATTTGGGTTGGACGGCATAGGGAAAACTTTATGGGGAAAAGTGAGATTGAATTTCTAATGAATGTCTTATACAAAGGTAAACTCCAGATGAAATAAGATCTAAATGTGATCTACAAAACTGCAAATAGTATGGACAAAGTGGTGGACATCATTGTGTCATGGGGTAGAAAAGTACTTCTGTATACCTGAAAAGCACAAAATATAAACGAACAACCAAAAATAAACAAAGTAAGAAGCAGTTTGCTTTTATCTGGTAAGGCCAGTAACAGTGTCCTGCTTCTGAGGCATATCAGTTCTCTAGCTCTATTTCATAATGTAGTAAACAGAGAACTTAATTGCACTTCGCTTCCACAAGGACAACATACTTGCCCATTGCCTTGGTAACATGCTGATGAGACCTAGTGAGCATGAACTAGCAGCTACTATAGATTTATTGGTAAGACACAAATTCAGAGGCCTTCTTTCTTTAGAAAAAATGTCTAGGGATACAGTGGTGTAGGGCATGTAGAGATATCCCTCCTAAGGTGAAGGATAAATTGTTGCATCTGGCCCTTCTAGTTTTCATTTCCCTTTTTTTTCTCACCTTCCTGTGGATTATTTGAACATTTTGGAGGGGAATCTCCATCTGCATTTATTATTATTACATGTATCCTTTTGTATATTTTTTATCAAGGTCGCTTTGGGTGTTACATCATACATATATAACATAATACATATACTTTTTCTTTATTTTTTTTGAAGTATAGTTGATTTACAATGTTAGTTTCAGGTGTACAGCAAAATGATTCAGTTATACATACATATAAATATTTTTTTCAGATTCGTTTCCCTTGTAGGTTATAAAATACTGACTACAGTTCCCCATGCTATAGAGTAGGTCTTTGTTGTTTATCTATTTTATATATATATATATAGTAGTGTGTATATGTTAATCCCAAGCTCCTAATTTATCCCTCCCCCCTCTCCCCTTTGGTAACCATAAGTTCGTTTTCTACGTCTGTGATCTGTTTCTGTTTTATATATAACTTCATTTGTACCATATTTTTTCAGATTCCACATATAAGTGATATATGATATTTGTCTTTCTATGTATACTTCTAACAGATGTTGGTAATAACATTAACCACTTGGAGTGAAATGTGGAAACCTTATTTCCATTCAGGTACCTTTACTTTTCTCACTTTTAAATATCATTGTCTTGAGTATCAGATGGTATTAGACATCTTTATTTCCATTATCAAATATGATTATAAAACTCATCAGAAGGATAGTCTATTATATGTACTCATCTTTCTATTCTTTCCATTGTCCCTTTTTCCTTCTTCATGATCTAAGCTAACTTTTTATTATATCCTTTCAATTTGAAGAACTTCCTTTAACCAGTCTTCAGGGATAGGTCTGCTAGTGATAAATTCTTTTAGTTTTTCTTCACTTGAGAATGTTTTTATTCCCCATTCATTACTGATGTGTAGCAATTGAAAAATACGGTGCCACTTTCTTCTGGCTTCAGTGGTTACAGATGAGAAATTTGCTGTCATTTCAATCGGCAGTTTTTATGGGTAATGTGGTCTTTCTGGCTGTTTTTAAATATTCTTTTCTTTGTTTTCATTTTTTAAAAGTATAATTGTAATGTATCTTGGTGTGAATTGGTTGATCACATTTGTAGTTTATCTTTTGGGGACTGTAGGTTTCTGTTTTTTGCCTAATTTGGGAAGTTTTCTGCTATTACTTTTTAAAATATTCTTTCAGCCCCTCTCTTCTTCCTTTCCTTTTCGGATTCTAACATACAAATGGATCTTTTGTTATTGTTCCAC
Organism: Monodon monoceros; assembly: GCF_005190385.1. Classification (NCBI taxonomy): domain Eukaryota; kingdom Metazoa; phylum Chordata; class Mammalia; order Artiodactyla; family Monodontidae; genus Monodon; species Monodon monoceros. The sequence continues at coordinate 7,591,555 of NW_021703774.1, read as the reverse complement.
TGGACCCTGAGGCTCTGTTCATTTTTCTCTTTTTCAGTCTATTTTCTGTTTTTCAGATTGGGTGAACTCTATTTCTCTGTCCCCAGTTCAGTGATTTTATCCTCTGTTATCTTCACTCTGATAAAAACTCATGAGATTTTAATTTTTGCTCTGTATTTTTCATATCTGTAATTTCCATTTGTTCTTTTCTATAAATTTATTTCTTTGCTGAGTATTTCTAATTTTTCATTTGATTAGGAGAGTGTGCTATGGAATGTTGAAGGGATTTTATGAGGACTTTTAAAATTGTGGTCAAATAATTTCAGCATCTGATTCAACCTGGGATTGGTGTTAGTTGATTTCCTTTTCTCATTGCAGTTGTGATATTATTGATTACTGGTGTGATGGGTCATTGTTTGCTGTTTCTTGGACTTTTTTGTCTATTAGGTTAGGAGACTCTGGGTCCTATTTAAATATTTTATTTTAGCTAGTGGTCACACTGTTTAGAGTTAGCATGTGGGTATTGGCCTACTTTGGTGTAGTGTGTTTCCAACAGCTTGATTTTCATAGCCCTTTGTCCTGCTTGGCTTATCTGGTGCTGCAGTTGTTTCCATGGGACTTTGCTGGTACTGCCCTGCAGATCAGAAAGCATGTCTCCTGGCCAGGTTGCTTGGTCTCTCTAGGTAGCGGAGGGGTCACCCTATCAGTGCCCTCCTGCTGCCCCATGTCCCTGAGCAGGTGAAGGGACCCTCAGGCCTGTGAGGACAGTGAGGATGCCTGGATCATGCTGTTTGTTGTGGTTGGGTCCTTTCTGCCTGTTCAGGTCGCTTGTCAGGTATGTCTGGACAGGCCAGGAGGTTCTTCAGCATCTAGGACAAATAGCCTTCTAGGATGAGGCCACTTATGTGACTGGATCCCTTTTTCTTGTTCCACAAACCCTCCCCAATATCTCTGAGTGAGAAGGAGAGTCTTGGCCTGGAAGAACATTCTTTTTTTTCTTTTTTTTTTTGTGGTATGCGGGCCTATCACTGTTGTGGCCTCTCCCGTTGCAGAGCACAGGCTCCGGACGCACAGGCTCAGCAGCCATGGCTCACGGGCCTAACCGCTCCGTGGCATGTGGGATCCTCCCGGACCGGGGCACGAACCCGTGTCCCCTGCATTGGCGGGCGGACTCTCAACCACTGCGCCACCAGGGAAGCCCAAGAACATTCTTATTGACTGGACAGCTTGCTGTATCTGGGTCTCTCTTGTAGGTGCTGCCTACACACCTTAGAGTCTCTTGGCCGAAAAGGGGAGTCCCAAGCCTGACAGCTAAAGAAATTGATTCCCTTGGCCACTTATTTTTGGGTTCCCAGTAGACTCTCTCTTCCCAGTAGGTTTGGCTTTTTCTGAGGTTTTCAGAAAAATTCCCATTCAAGCTGACAGAGAAATAAGCTTTCCTAGCTGCCTTCTGTCACTAGGTGGTGAGTTGGGATAAGGGAGGTCTGAGTGGTCTCTGTTGAGGGGATAACACACTGCCACGTCACTGTGGTGGTTCTCCAGTCCTGAGGTTCTACACAGGCTTGCTTTCTTCTTGTCACCTTTGAGAATTCTCCCTTGGTTTTATCTTGTGTCATTTCTAGAGTTTATAACTGTGATTAGCAGAATAGAGCAGGGGGAAAAAAAGGTCTACATCATTTTTTCCAGTACAGACATCTCTGGGTTAACTATTACCATTAAAAATTATGTTTATTATTCCTAGTTCATTCTTGTGGGATTTCAGTTGATCTCTGCCCATCTTTTAAAATATATATGATGTTTGCTCAATATCTTTATATATGAATTCTGTGTTTAGTGTCTAGTTTACCTCATCTCATTTATCATTCACAATTTGTTATATCTTCATTTTACAATGAAGAAAAGTTCAGATTCAGATATGTGACTTTGTTAGTTATACTTAGCCAGCAAACGGAAGAGCAAGGATTAAAATTCTAACTGGACTGAGTCCTGATCTCATTCTCTTCTCTTGGCTTTACACAGCCTCTTTCATGAGTAAATAATTGGGTGTTTCTTTCCTTAACATATAAAGTAATTAAGTCTCCTTTTTGTTTTTTAAATAAAATCTTTGATGGCACTCCTGTTGTCCATACCCCACAGATAGTGTTAAGTACAGCATACACTTTGTTAGGGTAGTAATTTTGGTAGTATTAGTGTTTTTGCTTATGACAGTGATATACCCATTTTTGACTATAGCAAGTTACCAGAGGGACTCACACACGTATTTTCTGGTGTGTGTTTAACAATACAAACTACCCCTGCACATCTGTGTATCTTAATGAGTATGTGTTATAAAAGCAGGGATTTATTTGCTTATCTCAGAGAATGATTTTTCATGACTGTATTTTTGTGCTTTTTCCTTTTATAGAGTCTTGCTTATTATTGTTCAAGTTTAAACCAGTTTCTAAAATATACCTATATACACCCAGGAACTCCTGCCATCTGGTGTTCATTAAAATTAGCATAGAGATTCCCTACACACACTCATTATTTCAGGCTACAAGTTCATCATTGTACACTTCAGCGGCGCCCAACCTTTTTTGGCACCAGCAAGACAATTTTTCCACAGACGGGGGGTGGGGGGATGGTATGGTTCAGGAGGTAATGGGAGCAATGGGGGGGGATGGTTCAGGTGGTAATGGGAGTGATGGGGAGCGATGGGCAGTGGCAGGTGAAGCTTCGTTCCCTCACCTGCTGCTGTGAGGCCCGGTTCCTAACAGGCCATGGCCTGGTATCCAGGGGTTGAGGACCCCTGCTGAAACTGGCATCTATTGGGAGGAACTGCGCTCCTGAAGGACGCTTAGTATTTAGAGAAAGCAGCATAAAAAATGTTCTGGTTTTTCTTCTCTACATCTAGAAAATATGCAAGACTTGTTATGAGCTAAAAAATAATCATTTCATACCATTAATAAAAAGCATTTTTAGGAACGCTACTCCTAGCCAAGAAAGAAAAATAGGGGCCAGATTTACCCTTCTGATAAATCTTTAAATTTAAAAAGATTTATCCTTTTTAAAAAATTAATAAATGTATGATGAAATGGTTTTCAAGCCATTGAACATTAGGCGATAGAGAAGAGTGATCCTTAAATACAGGACACAAACAACGTGAAGTGAACAACTCCCCAGCCTTCGTGCCTTCAGAGATTTTCCAGACTATGGTGCAGGGAGCAGGGGCTCAGGCAGGGCTCGGCTGACTCTCTGAGTTGAAGTGATGTCGCTGAGTTTAGAAAAACCATGGCAGATAAAGTTCACAGGGCAAAGAAGTGGAAAGAAGAGGGATTCAGAGAGAGAACTCCAGATATCTGCAGAAGGCCCCCTTAGGTACCGAGTAGAATACTGATGAGCTCACACATGTGAAGACACTGCCTGAGAGCAGGAAAAGAGCCACATGAAAGGATCAAAAGAACTAGTACTCAGTACTCACACAAGGCCAAAAACTGAGCCTGTTTTCAGCATAAATTGTGGAGCAGTGGGTAAAGCACACAAAAAGATCTTGTCTAGCTGTTGAGGATACTTAGACCTAGACTAAATGCTGCCCTAGAGCTGCCTGAGAAATCTTCAGAACAAGACATGATAACTGTTGAACAACTCCTCATTGTTCAATGGACATAAGGTTTCAGTTATTCCAGATGAATAAGTTGTATACATCTACCCCACCACACAGGGCCTAGAGTTACCAATACAGTGTTTTGCATGTCAAAATTCATTAAGAGGTTGGATCTCATGGTGAGTGTTCATATCACCAAAAACCCCCCAAAAAACACCACAACAAACCAAAGATACACAGAAACTCTGCTAAGTTTCTTTTACTATATGCAAAGTGGCATAACATCATTTAGAAATAGATAGAAAGTAGCTAATGATGTATACTAGAAACTCTGAAACAACCTCTAAAATAAAATTTATTAGAGTGTTATAGCTAACAAGCCAAGAAGAGATATAAAATAGAATAATAGTACTGGATTAATCCAAACAAGTCAAAAAAGAAAGAGAAATGTAACAAAGACCAGATGGGACAAATGTAGACAAATTGCAAATGAAAAATTCATACACAAACATAAATAATATTCATAGTAAATGGTATGAACAGACTAATTCAAAGGTAAAGATGGTCAGATTGCATAAAAAGCTAAGAACTAAAAATATGCTGCCTTTAAGGTATTCATTTTAAACACGAAATCACACAATATTTAAAAATAAAAAAATAACAGATATACCTTTCTAACACTAATCAAAACGAACCTGAGGTAGCAATTTTAATAGCAGATAAAGTAGATTTCAGAGCAATAAATAAACCAGTTTTAAAGTTTGTTTTATGATGACAAGGGTAACACTTCATGAAGAGGTTATAACAATCCTAACCCTAATATTATTATATACTTAATAACAGAGCTTCAAAATACAGGGAGCAAACAATGATAAATCTCCAGTAAGAAACAGATAAATCCACAAATATAGTGAGATATTTTAATAGCAGATCTCTCAGTATTTGACAGACTGAAAATCTGACTAATATTTGACAGACTGAAAATAACTAAGGATATAGAAGGCTTAATAGCAATTTAATGGATTTAAATCCAAATATATCCCATCCAACAAGAGAAGAACACAAATTCTTTTGAAGGGCACATCAAATGTTTAAAAGAATTGTTCTTTCCATATTCTGGACAATAAAACATGTTTAATACATTTCTAAGGGAGTTATATCATACAAAATGTATTCACTTAATATAAAGGAATCAAATTAGAAATCAATTTTGAAAATTTCCAAATATTTGATTATCAAGTAAGTCAGTTTTAAATAACCTAGGCATTGAGGAAGAAATCAAAAGTAAATTAGATTTTTAACTGTACAAAAGTGAAAACACAACATATCCAAATTTGTGGTATGCTTCTAGAACAGTACTTAGGTGATGATTTATAATACTAAACATCTATATAAAAATAGAAGAGGGCTTCCCTTGTGGCGCAGTGGTTGAGAGTCCGCCTGCCGATGCAGAAGACATGGGTTCGTGCCCCGGTCCGGGAAGATCCCACATGCCGCGGAGCGGCTGGGCCCGTGAGCCATGGCCGCTGAGCCTGCGTGTCCGGAGCCTGTGCTCCGCAACAGGAGAGTCCACAACAGTGAGAGGCCCGCATACTGCAAAAAAAAAAAAAAAACAGAAGAAAGGTCTCAAACCAAACACCACAACTTTCATTAAAAAAAACAATGAAGAGCAAATGCAGCAGATGAAAGTCAAAGAAAGGAGAAAAAGACAATAATAGAAGTGAGCATAAAAATAAATAAAACCCAGAAAAATAATAGCAAAAATCATAATAATCAAAAGTTGGTTCTTTTAAAAGATCAGTAACATTGACAAAATTTAACCAGACTGATTAGAAGAAAAGGAAAGAAGACACACATGACAAACACCAGGAATGAGAAGGTTACATCACTACTGATTCTACAGAGATTAAAATATTAATAGAGGATGACATATCATTAAAAAATTTATGACAATAAGGACAACAGAAAATGGACAAACCTTAAAGCCATTCCTAAGAAAAACTCTCAGCAGATAGAAATACAGGGAAACTTTCTCAACTTGAAAAGAGCATCTGTGAAAAACTTACTGCTAATATCATATGTAATGATAAAGACTAAGTACCCTGAAGATTAGAATAAAAGAAAGATGTCCACTCTCATTACTTCTATTCAACATTGAATCAGATGGTCTAGTCAATGCAATAAGAAAAGATGAAAATAAAAACATTCTGACTAGAAAGTATTCAAAGTCTTTTTTTACAGAATATATCATCAATCTAAGTAGAAAATTCAAAAGAATCTACAGAAAAAGCTACTAGAACTAATAGAAAAGTAAGGTTTCTAGATTCAAGAACAGGTTACGAAGAATCAATTCTACTCCTATATGCATCAATAAGCACCCTCAAAATAAAATTTAAAAGATGCCACTTACAATAGAACAAAAAGAAGGTAAGCAGATTTTAAATTTTATTTGGAAATTCAGAGATTCTCATACAGGCAAAACAACTTTGAAAACAACAAAAAAACTTGAGGGATTTACAGTATCTGAATTTAGTTTTACTTTTTATTGAAGTATAGTGATTTACAATGTTGTACCAATCTCTGCTGTATAGCAAAGTGACTCAGTTATACCTATATATGTTCATTTGTTAATATTATTATCCATTATGGTTCAGCCCAGGAGATTGGATATAGTTCACTGTGCTCTACAGTAGGACCTTGTTGTTCATCCATTCTAAATGCAATAGCTTGCATCCGCTAATCCAAAACTCCCAATCCATCCCTCTCCCTTCCCCCCTCCCCCTTGGCAGCCACAAGTCTGATCTCTATGTCTGTGAGTCTGTTTCTGTTTTGTAGATAGGCTCATTTGTACCATATTTTAGATTCCACATATAAGTGATATCGTATGGTATTTGTCTTTCTCTTTCTGACTTACTTCACTTAGTGTGATAGTCTCTAGTTGCATCCATGTTGCTGCGAATGACCTTATTTTGTTCTTTACGGTGTTGATTTTAAGACTTATAAAACTGCTTTAAAACAACAATGAGATAACACTGCACACCTGTTAGAACTACTAAACTCCAAAAAAAGTACACTACTGACTCATGGAGCGTGAGGAAAAATGGGAACTCTTCTTTACTGCTGGTGAAATGCATAAACAGCTACTTTGAAAGATATACGTTTTTTCCAAAGTTGAATAAGGCTCACCTGAGGATACAGCATCATGCCTCCAGTATTTATACAACTGCGTTTAAGAACTATGTCCAAATGCATACAAGGATGTAATTAAGCATACCAGCTCTATTCATAATGACTACAAACTTAAAGAAACCAGGATGTCCTTCAGTGGAAGAATGCATAAGCAAATTGGGGTACATCCACTTCAAGGGGAGCAGAATAAAAAAAAAACTCTATATTCCATGTCAATGTGATATTGGATAAAGATAGTTAAATATATATTAATGAACAATACTAAACAATTCAGAGATATGTGTATGGAGATATATATATATATATATGCCCATATATGTATATGTACACATGTGTATATATACACATACATGTGTATATGGAGACAGAGAGAAAGTACATAGAGGAAGAAGAATCTTTTGACACAAAAGGTGCTGAGACATTTGTATATCAATATGCAAAAAAAGAAAGGAAGAAACTTAAATGCATATCTTAAACAGTATACATTAAAAACTCAAAATGTATCATCAACATGAACATAAACTTAACATTTTTTAAACTTATAAAAATATTAGACAAAATCTGTGTCATTTGTATATGTCAAAGTATGATTTATTAAAAAGAATTATAGGGACTTGCCTGGCAGTCCAGCGGTTAAGACCCCAAGAGCTTCCACTGCAGGGGGCGGGATTTCGATCCCTGGTTGGGGAATTAAGATCCCACATGCCACATGGCATGGCCAAAAAAAAAAAAAAAAACTTATAAGTTGAACTTAAAGTTAAGAATATCTGTTTTTTCAAAAGATATCATTAAGCAAATTTAAATTTTTGAAAATCATTTATCTAATAAAGGACTTCTATTAAAATATAGAGAGAATTCTCAAACCTGACAATAGAAAAGCAAACATATCAATAAAAATGAGCAAAAATATTTCAACAGATCCTTCACCCAAAAGAAAAATATACAGATGGCAAACAGGTCCGTGAAGGGTGTTCAAATCGTTAGTCGTTAGGCAAATATAAATTTAAGCTGCAATGTTATACTGCTACATACACATTAGAATGGTAAAAACAAACAAAAAAACTGATCGTACCAAGTGTTTGCAATGATATGGAGGGACTGAAGCTCTCATATATTATGGGTACAAGTATTAAATCATACAAGTTTTTCCACTTGGGGAAAAAAGTTGGGAAGTTTTTAAAAATATGTGTTTAAATGTTAAATATAGAACTACCATTATTTTTGTATTTCTAGGTGTTTATCCAAGCAAATTAAAACATATGTCCCAATACAAAGACTTGTGCATGATTGTTCATAGCATCTTTATTTGCAATAGCTAAAACCTGGAAACAGCTGAAATGTCATAAAAATATGAATGGATCAAGAAATCATGGTATAGCAATACAATGGAATACTACTTAGCAATAAAAATTAATTATTAATACATAACACAACATGGATGAATCTTAACTATTGTGACTGAAAGAATCCAGACAAAATTATACTCTCTGACTGTATTCATATAAAATTCTAGAAGATTCAAGCAAATATATAGTGAGAAAATACAGAGTAGTGGTTTCCTGGGCACAGAGGATGGGTGAGGAAGGGCAGAAGTTAATTCAGGCAAGAGGAAACTTTCAGGGGTGATGGCTTTGTACAGTAAGGCATCATGGTCTAATGGGTATATATGCCAAAGGTCATAAAGTCGAACACTTTAAATAAGTGCAGTTTATTTTTGCAGGTCATAAAAGGGTTTTTGTTCACTTTCAAAAAAAAATATGGAGCCATGTTTTCCCACATATGTCATGTGTACTACCTCAGGAAAGTTAAATATTATTTGTAAAGTAATCACAATCACATACTTAAACTTACAAAGCTTCAAAGTCTTAATCACCAGCATCTGTGTACAGGTATATAGGTAGATAATGTAGCTGATGTGATGCGTTTATTAAGTAAGCCCTGTGAGCACTGTTAACAATTATACTCCTCAAGCTAATAGAACATTCATGTTTGATGTTTAAATAATTTCATTATCAGCATGAATAATAGGATTGACTTTGACAACTTTCTTAATTACTGATTTTGACAGGAAGCCAACACTAATTAGAATTTCATCTTTTTTTAAAGAAAATGAGTACACTGTTTGTAATCAGCCGAACATCCCTCAGTTAAATCAGAGCTTTAATATTGCCCAAGTTGTCATTTTAATTACTGCATAGTACATGTAGAAAAATAAGTATTTATGCTAATTTTAAAATATTACTTTATAAACAGACTAATGCATTTGTGAATTTTTCTGCAATTTCTGCTACATGTGACAGAGACATAAAAGGTATGTTTAGCACTTCAGTTATATTTAAGAAATACAAGTTTGCAAAGGTTAACCTTTTCTAATTATTCGAGAAATAAAAATGTTATACTCTCCTATGGGAATGAGAACACTACAATAACCACAACAATACCCAGAAGCTTTTGTTGAGGTTCCTCAAGTTTGACCTTTGGAACACAGGTTGACAATGTTTGATTTGCACCCCCCCACTCAACTATCTGGTAGACCATAGGGTTTCTAGTTCTCTTGGAATTGTTGAGTCTTGTCTGTTTTTGGAGGAACTGCCTGAGACAAGTCATTCCAGTCTGTTCTCTTTACCCAAGCTAACAACTGGGTGGCATTTCTACCCCATGAAATGACTGAGGTTGGAAGTAGTCCCACCTGGGGGTTCCCAACAATGGTGAATAACATCTTCTTTCCAGGAGTACCTTGTATGTCATTGGGCTTGTGTTTCTTGTATGGAAAACCAGACATCCACTTTTATTTCCCCAAAAAACAGCGCATTGCACCTTAGGGTTAGTCATAAGAGTCCTCCAAGTGTTTAGTCTCATGAAAGACATCAAGCGCAGGCTCTGTTGGCTGAATTGCCCTACCTATTGTCCAAGGTGAGGTCTGGGCAATTTTAAATACAAACTGCTGTACCTGAATTCATACCTTGGTCCTGCTGATGTGCAGAAAGGTCAGTACAGACACTTAGGGAGAATACCACCTGGCTTTCTAACCAGACACTGATGGTTTGTAGGGTTTACTCAGCTGGGAATGAGTGATACCAGGCTGAAGTCAGTAGTACCAGTTGTCATTTTGCTGTTAGGGTCCTTGATAGTGGCTTTAGTTAAATGCTGCATAAGACTTTTCAAACCGATTTGCTTTCAGCCTGTGAGTCAAATCATAATCAGAATGGCTGACAGATGGTATGTACCCATATGAGAAAATTCACCAGTAGTAAAGTGGTATAGAAATGAGGTTCAGGTATTGTTGGGAGATAATTCTCCATGAGTGTCTTTCATTTCTGAAAGATGTATATTAAGTTGTGTTGTTTGGACTAACTTTTTAAGGATGTTTGTACAATAACCAGCATTGGAAGATAGAGTATCTTCCTCCAAGGCAGAAGGCACATGGGTTTGCTGAGCTGCATCTTTATTAGATAATGTACCTTCCATGGCGACAGTTAGGCAGGTTGGCAAGCACCCCAATCTGAAAGATTGGAGCTTTTGAAGCCTGAGGTTCTTCCGATGCAGTGCAAAATCACTGCACTCAAAACATGCACCTGGGCTTCCTCCTATTGCCTGGTGGCCTGTCAGCCCCAAGGAACCCATGGTAACAAGAAGCTCATGTTGTCTACTGCAACTTGAGTGATGAAATCCTTTGTCTGTAATGTCCCTCACCAGCATCTGTGCCAATAAGTTAGGATAATTACTTATTTTGTGAGCAATGTAAAAATCTCAGACATTTCATAGTTCTTGACACCCTTCAACATTTCGTAACTAAAGCATTTATTCCTGAGGAGCAGTTTGGTGATTCCTTGCACAAAGAGACAAAAGTGATTGGGCAGCAGTTGTAGTTTGTTATGTTTATTTTCACATTTGCTGGGTTACTCCATTAAAGCATCACTCCTCAGGGATCCAGAGACTTTATATTGGCAAAGACAAAAATCCTTGAAATGTTTGGGTATCCCCATTTCCTGAGTATAACGTCTTTCTAGCGAAATCGCCATTGTGAATAGGAATGAGGGAATCATTAGAGTGTATATTTGCCATGACTTTGTATGGTCCTTCTCTCTGGGAATCTGGCCACTTCTTTAGTCAGTCAATTCAAGGGATGAAAACTGGTTCAGGTCTGAACTGGCATAAAGTTTGTGACTTTACACTGGATGGGGCACTAATTGTGCAGCCTCTTGTCTTTTGTATAGGTTAAGCAATTCCTTTGTTAGTTATTTATCTATCTTATCTCAAGGGAATCCATGTTGTCTTAAGCATCCCCAGAGATCTCTAAGGGTTAATTCACCTGTCTGCCACTCAGGTGTTGCTATTCTTTACAATCACATTGCAGACAGTTTGTCCCTGATGGTTAAGCACCATCATCATTGCCTCCTTTATGTCATGCCGCTAGCTGTCTGGATGGTCAGATCTGTAATAGTGTCTCCCACCATCAGCTCTGACCTACCGAGAACATCCACCACTTTGCTTCTCGGTAATGCCAGATTCCCTCTCATCCACGTGTCTTCAAGGCACTCCTGTGAATCGTAGCCAATTGGTAGGTTCTTGATGTTGCATGTTTATATATATCCTCTATAATGTGCCAAGTTTTGTAAGTCTTTTGAATATTTCTTCAACTTGCGTTAATTATTGGCAAATATTCTACTTTACTTAGTGTGGACCATCACTTCCTCTAAGCTTCCCAGAGATTTCCTTCTACAATAGGTAGAGGGGGTGGTTATTCAGATCTAACCAATGATTGAAAGAGGAAGGAGAAACTTCAGTGTTCCTGAGGGGATCCAGTAAGCTAGTCAGACAGTAAACAACACATTCTAGTAACTTTGTTCCAAAATGAAGAGACAGATAAATCTAGAGCACAGGCAAGTTACCATATATTGGACCCACAAGGACAAAGCAGACACTCTTCCCTTTCCTTCTGGCTCTATCCCTCTCCTCTTCTCCCTTTATCACCTGCAGAACCCTTTCCTTCTCTCAGCTCCTTTGTTTCTGAGGTGCCCTTTGTGGATTACAACATTCTGCTCACAAGGTATGTAGAGTGAAGAAAGAGGCTAGGGTATCATGCAGAAAATGTGACTGAAGCAGAACAGGCAGTAAGAGATTTCAAACCACCACTTCTCATCCCTATTCTTTTGCCAGTGCAAAGTTCTCGCATCCAGGTGGCATCTCAGTGGCTCAGGGAGAGGGGTAGATTAGGCAGCTAGTGGTAGCTGCACACTTTGGAACAAATGTGGTGGAGGTAAAATGGAGGAGGGGCTAGTAATCATTCATATAATAACAGGGAAAAATCTACCCCAGGAGCAAGGAGAAGGATGAGTATCTGAATATAGTAAATCTTTATATTGAAATATGTTATCACTAAAAGAAAGTATAATATATATAGCCACAGAAAAAGACATGTGAGAGAAGGCAGGAGCCTCTAAGAAAACAATAGCTTAATCTATTGCTCATTTATTGGCCTATTTAAGAAACTTTAATGGAATCAAGCCATTATTTGATCAAGAATAAGATGCGGATAACAGTGCTTTAAGACAAAAGAGATGTATGTTTAAACAATATTAGCAATTAAAATAAACACAATGTTCATATTAAAGCCAGCAGAGTTAAAAGTATATTTCCTTTATTCCTTTATTGACTTTTCCTCAGGAAAAGTGTAAAAGCCATAAAGTCAGTAATTGTATGAACATTTCCTTTTAATGTTATAAGGACTGTTGGATTCTTAGCAACTGGATTACCTTTTTGAAACACAGAGTGTAATAGCGACATAAATGTGATTGTATTCCTCCTTTCTGTATTGTATTGTATTTCTTACCTAAATATTATTAATTTAGGTGATTATTCTCATAAAGCAATTTCCGTTAAACTTATTTTTTTTAACTGAAGCATTTCCTAATAACAGCATCTAGTATAGTTTAGAAAAAGAATGTGTAAGACTTTAGAGAAAATTATCAACTTTCATAAAGAAGTCTGACTCAATTATTTTCTTTGGATAGATAATGTCTAACTACGGAAGGAAAACAGAAATTTTGTATATCTCATGTTAGAAGAACACAGAAACTGTCTCAAAAGGATATATGTCATGGAAACATCATCAATAATAAATGTTTAATAAAGGCCTCTTTATAGAACCTGTTGGTGAAGGAAATACAAATATACAAACCTCCTTTAGAGGGAATTAACGTAAAGTTGTTAGTAGGTAGCGTCTGCTCAGTGTCAAGAGAAGAGCACAGGTGATATATTCACATTTTCATTTTATTTAGAAGAGATAAACTTTCTTCAATTTATTTTAACAGTAAGTTTCAGCATTTTGAAAAGGTGCTGGAAACAACGTTTTTTAACAGCCCACTGGCTCACAGTGTTTGCCTTTTTAAATATTAAGAATGAATCATATTGTTGAGACTTTTTCTTTTCCTAATTAATATTTTATATGAGGTGTTTCTCTATTATTGGAGTTGATATCTTAAGCATAGGATATAAATAGAATAGCTATTCCCATTTTTTTTTTTTACAGTGAGAAGTTCAAGTAGGCTCCTATAACCTTTAGATCTGTATCTATCAGTCTTTGAGCATTTCCTTTCTTTTATTATTTTTAACATCTTTATTGGATTATAATTGCTTTACAACCTTATTTCTTTCATAGCAAGATATTCTAGGCTAATTTTATACTTTCCCGGTTCCACCCCTGTGCTTATTAAATTCTCTAAGAATCTCTGTTTCCTGTAAACTAGAGCATGGTATTTAGAAATCACATTCTGAGTACTAGCATTTTCATTGCTGCTGGACTGTCATTGTTTCTACGCGCTATTAGCAGACAGGTATTTATATCTATTTATCTATCTGTTTATCTATCTACCTACCTGTATGTATGCATGTATTAAAAACCATAGATACATATTAAAATCTTCCAATTCCAATCCAATTAGCACAAGGTTCTAGCATTTCTTTGTTTTATATTTTTAATTCCCTTGTCCAACAGTGAGAAACATGTTTCTCATTATTTATAAAAATTTCTTATGTGCTTAATCTGAGAATACAGGTGAAGTATATGATTCAGATTCACTAATCCGTATCACTGTGAATTTTTTTTCTTTTTGGCTACGTGGCGTGTGGGATCTTAGTTCCCCGACCAGGGATGGAACCCATGCCGCCTGCAGTGGAAGCGCAGAGTCCTAACCACTGGACCACCAGGGAATTCCCATTCCCTGTGGAAAGCAAACCCACTGGCAAGAGTTGAGATGAGTTTACAGTTCTTTGATTTTTCGAACAACAAGCACTTTTCAAGTCTCTGTGTGACATTTCCTGATGATTTGTTGGCCAAAGCAAGGCAAATTCAATGCAAATAGGAAGGATATTTCACAACTGCACTTCTACAGAGAAGTCTGATGCACTGTGGAGTGGTATTACTGTAACAGTACATCACAGTGTTCCGCTGGACCCAGTGACTCACAACCCTTCACATCCAACATACACTCACTCACTGCTAAGGTCCCCAAAGTCTTCTCTAATTATGTCATCAGGCTCAAAATCCAAAACTTGTGAGCACATTTCCTGGATGTAGATGAAGCTCTTCTGATGTACCTACTCTTCATTCATAGAGCTCTGAATTAAAAATAAATAATAGGGAATTCCCTGGTGGTCCAGTGTTTAGGACTCTTCCACTGCAGGGGGCCTGGGTTCCATCCCTGGTTGGGGAACTAAGATCCCACCTGCCGCGAGGCATGGTCAAAAAAAAAAAAATGAAAAAAACAAAATGAAATAAAAATAAACAACAACACAAGTTATCCAGCCCACACACCCTCATGTGATGGTCACACTCTGTGAGACAGAATTCTAAATGCCCCTAAGATTCCCCCTCCGATGTACGTGCCCTGAACAACCTCCTCTCTTTGAGTGTGGGTGGGACCAGTGAATATGATGGGATATCTTTCTTACAATTAGGTAACCTATCAGTTCGCTTATGGTTAATCAGAAGAGCATTATACTGAGTGGGCCTGACCTAACCAGGTGAGCATTTTAAAAGAAGGTGAGCATCAGAGATTCGTGCTCCTGTTGGCCTAGAAGGAAATCAAACTACCAGTGTGCAAAGAGAACCATGTAGCAGGGGATGATGGGTGTTCTTTAGAAGCTGAGGTCCTTCATCCTGCAGCCGCAAGAAGCTGATTTCTGCTCACAGGGATCTTGGAAAAGGTACATGGGTCTCAGAAGAGGTCCCAGCCCTGGCTAACACCTTGAATTTAAGCGAGTGAGGCTCTGAGCAGAGGACTCAGAAAATGGCACCCAGATTCCTAACGCACAGAGACAATGAGACAGTAAAGTGTGTTATTTTAGGCAGTGAGTTTGTGGTAATTTATAGTGTAGCAATAGAAAATTAATGCATAGGCCCATTTAATATAAGAGAGAATAATAACTGGTCCAGAGAATTTCTGAAATCCAGACACATGTTCCTATTTAGGGGCCAAGGGATGGTCTCTACCGAGGCCCCAGCTTTCCTCCCTAGAAGCAGCTCCTTAGCCTGTCTCTGTAGTTCTTGGCCCCACCCTTTAGAATGCCCTTCCTTAAAAGCATACAACAAATGAAGAGATATAACAAAACAGAAACAAACTGACAAATATGGAGAACAAACTGGCAGTTACCAGTGGGAGAGGGAAGGGGGGGAAGGGCAAGGTAAGGGTAGGGGGTTAAGTGGTACAAACTACTATGAGTAAAATAAACAAGTTACAAGGATATATGGTACAGCACAGGAACTGTAGCCAATATTTTATATCTATAAGTCGAGTATAATCTATAAAAATATCAAATCGCTGTGTTGTACACCTGAAACTAATATTGTAAATCAAGTATACTGCAATTAACAAAAATTAAAAAACCACAAACGAAAAAGAAATAGTCCATGTTTTCAGCAAAGCATCCCTTCTGCAGTATGTGTTTCAAAAGTAGGGCCGAGAGGCCTCATTTAATTTTGAATCCTCTCAGTTCCTTCTTCTCCATCCAAGCTGTCAGTATTTTTAATAGTACACTTATTTAAGTAACTTCCTGAGTTTCATAGGATGTTTTGGAGACTTTACTTCATGCCCCCAAAGTCACATTCATTTCAGGATAGACTTCTCTCTCCTTTTGGGGTGTTAGGCTACTATGTAGCAATGTTTGTATGGTTTTTTAATCCATCTTTGTCACCCTGAACAGATCTTTAGGCATGGCCTTAAATCTTTCTGACATCTAAAGTAAAGGCCTTACTACCACACCCTTGCTTTGATCTTTCCCTTGAGGACACTTATTGCTTTAAGAATTTTTTTGCCAGATAGACTGAAAATGTAAAAGCTTTATTTTCCGAAGCAGCAAGTCACCTCTCCTCTATTTTTCCTCCAAATCACCCTCGCAAAAGGAATGGTTCCTTTTTGTCTCTCCTCTTTGTCCTCATAACTTAGCAAAACTCAGCTAAAAAAAAGCCAGGTACTTTCAAAAACTGCCAGGACATGTCCTTAGCCAGATCCAACAATTCATTTGATACAGATACTGTCTTTCATGGTTCTTTCATGTGGGCCAATTATTCTACCTCAGCATACATGGGTCCTCAACCTCTCAGCCCTCCAGCAGCTTTTTCCTTGCCTCATTTACAGAGAAGTAGCAGTTTGTTTGCAATTCTTCCAGCCTGACGTCAGGCCTCCTCCTGGTTTTTCTCCTTTATCTCCTTACATTCTTTCCAGCCTGTACCTGCTGACTGGCCAAAGACAGACATATCATTTTAGGATTTTGCTATGGCAGCACTCCATTTCAAGGTAATATTTCTATCTCAGATATTTATCTGTAATTGCATACACACACACACACACACACACACACACACACACACACACCAAAAATTATTGGCTTAAAACACTAACATTATCTTCTCATGATTCTGTGGCTCAGAAATTTGGCCTGGACTCAAGTGGATGTTTCTACTTTTGTTCTCGATGGAAGATTCTCATGTGGCCACAGTCATTCACTTGAGGCCATCTGGCCTCACTGCACGCTAGGTGGTTAATGCTAACTGTCATCTGAGCCACGTGTCTACAGCTTATTAGCCTGGGCTTCACATGCTGGAAGTGTGATTAGAGGGTAAACCCCAAAGCAAAAGAAATTTTTAATGTCTCTACTTCTGTTACTTTTTTTTTTTTTTCTGTCCTACTGGCCAAAGCAAGTCACATGGCCAAACCTAGACTCAATGTGAAGGTGACTACAGACAGCATAAATATGGCAGACACAGGGAGCTTCACTGGGGGTCATGATTCTGACAGCTTTCACAGTCCTTTATTAGGAATATCCTGTGATTCTAAGACCATGACTTGGAAAGTCTATCACCCCTAATGTTACCATTATTTAAGACTCTTGGTACCATGCTTGGGTTTGCTAAGTGTATTTTTCAGTGTTCATTGGACCATCTGGTTACCCTCATGGAGGTCACTTCTTTTACAAAATTATTCTCCTTAAGTCCCACCAGATCTGGTCTGAATTTTTTCCTGACATTCTGTTAGTCTACATTAGTGAGGTTCAGCAATTATCTCATTTGATTCCACTTGAGTTTCTAGAGGTACTCTCTGTCCTTTGTATAGCATTCTCATCACACCTTGCTCTGATATTTGATATATATATATATATATCACCTATAGTATATATTATATATTCTGTTACCCTCAGGTACAAAGTGCTTTCTCCTCTAAAACAGAGATACTGAATATTTTGAGTTACAGTGATGACTATAAGTAAACTTTTTTCTCAAATAAGTCATATTCTAATTAAAAAGGAAGATTTCTGAACAACTTAATCTTTTTTAATGCTAATTAATTTATTTTTATTTATTTAATTATTTTTGGCTATGTTGGGTCTTAGTTGTGACATGCGGGATCTCCATTGTGGTGTGTGGGCTTCTCTCTAGTTGTGGCATGCAGGCTTCAGAGCATGTGGGCTCAGTATTTCGCAGCACTTGGGCTCTCTAGTTGTAGTGCATAGGCTTAGTGGCCCCGCAGCATGTGGGATCTTAGTTCCCTGACCAGGGATCAAACCCGCATCCCCTGCATTGGAAGGCAGATTCTTTACCACTGGACTGCCAGGGAAGTCCCTGAACAACTTAATCTTATATTAACCCTAATTTGACTTAAGAACACATGATTTTGAAGAAGTAAGCCTAAAAGAATTCTCTTCTTTTTCTGTCATGATAATAAAAAATTATTGTGAGCTAGTGGCATAGTTATAAGAATGATTTTAATTTAAATCATTCCTGTCAGTTCATGGCCTCAATGTATTTCAAACTGACTGAGAATAAAGAAGCCACTTTTATTTTCGATGCTGTAGACATTAGAGCATGATACCTGAATTCTACTAGCAATACCTCCTTCATACTGGGTGAGGGCGAGAGTTTGAATGGGTAGAGAATGAAGAGGAGACAAAATAGAGAAAGAAAATCCTAGTGACTTTTGAGTCATTTCTTTTGGGCAAGTCTAACTGTTACTATTTTTTTTTTTCTGGATACATTTACTAATAATTACTTTATTTGTATAATTATTTAGGAATATTTTTCCTGTCACTTGCAACTAACACTATTCTTGATTAATATAAAACCTAATTAAGGTGTTGATTCTTCTAGGGAGGTTACTGCAAGAAAAATTCAATTATAGCCACATACAACCAAAAATTAATGACAGGGCTTCCCTGGTGGCGCAGTGGTTGAGAGTCCACCTGCCGATGCAGGGGACACGGGTTCGTGCCCTGGTCCGGGAAGATCCCACATGCTGCAGAGCGGCTAGGCCCGTGAGCCATGGCCGCTGAGCCTGTGCGTCTGGAGCCTGTGCGCCGCAACGGGAGAGGCCACAACAGTGAGAGGTCCGCGTACCGCAAAAAAAAAAAAAAAAAAAAAAAAAAAAATTAATGACATTTTTTCTTTGTGGTATGTAAAAGTTGAATGTTTACATATAGTATGTTCAATTGCAATTCATATCTTTCTATAAAAACCACCACTCTGTCATCTTCCACATCATCTGTCTTTTCTCTAGTCTCCTTAATATTAGTCATTAATCCTGCATATGAGCGTTTGTCACTTACTTTAATTTAGACACTATGCTTTGTGATGTGGAACAATGATTGACAAAGTATATTGCCTTCCCTCAAAGAGTTTTTGTCCACTTTAGGAAGAGAGACAAATAAATGGTCAATTTAAATACAAACCAATAAAAGTTGATGGGGGGACTTTCTGGCATGATGGAAATCTTCTGTATCTTAATTGGGTAGTGCAGGTGTGTACATTTGTCAAAACTCTTAGAAATTTACAAATAAATTTGAAGCATTTTATTTCACATAAATTATGTTTCAAAACAAAATTTATTGTGATGAGGGGCAATCATAGGAGTAAATAACAAAGAAACATGCATTTTTGTGTTTGTACACCTTTGCACCAATATCATCTTACTTTCACTTTGTACCTATCCTACTCTATTCCAGTTTGCCTTGCGATTTTATTTTTCTTTCTCTATTTTCCTCTTTCTGTTTTTTCCTATGGCCTTCAAGAAATTCTAGCTACAGACTTAGACTTGATCAAATATTCTTCTAGCAGGTTGTGAGCCTGCTGAGTGTCACAGAAAAGGTT
Source organism: Monodon monoceros (assembly GCF_005190385.1). Lineage (NCBI taxonomy): Eukaryota > Metazoa > Chordata > Mammalia > Artiodactyla > Monodontidae > Monodon > Monodon monoceros. Next base: position 7,572,164 of record NW_021703774.1, on the reverse strand, counting down.
TCTTAGTTAATTACACAGTATTCCTGACTGCAAGGAAAAAATGAAGTAAGAAGAGGAAAGCTAAAACAAAAATGTAAAATGGGAAACGTTTTGGAAAATATTTCAGGAAAAGATTGATAAGAGTGAGCAGTTAATAGAGACTCTGAGGTAATAAGAGTCAGAAAAACTATTCAGCTTAAACACATATACACACATACACACTCATTTGTAAGTGTTTAGACTTAAGCTTAGGCTTTCTGCATTTTTGGTTTTGATGTGTTTAATAGATATTTATTTTCTAAAATTTTTCTTGATCTTTCATTTAATAAAGGAAACATATAATTCAGAGGAAAATAAAATAACTCCAGGTGAGAACTACAGAATTTGAACACCATCTGGAAGAATGACCCAAGCAAAGACCTCCACCTGCACTTTACTATCTGTCTTCCACGCACTTTGATGTGAGCTAGAGTCTCGCACCAGGAAGTAGTTTATATGCAGAAAAATGAAATCACAGCTCTAGGGGACCATCTTCCTTTATTTATCCACTATGCATGGTGATTTTTTTTAACATCTTTATAGAGTATAATTGCTTTACAATGGTGTGTTGGTTTCTGCTTTATAACAAAGTGAATCAGTTACACATATACATATGTCCCCATATCTCTTCCCTCTTGCATCTCCCTCCCTCCCACCTTCCCTATCCCACCCCTCTAGGTGGTCACAGAGCACCGAGCTGATCTCCCGCTGCTATGCAGCTGATTCCCACTAGATATCTATTTTACATTTGGTAGTGTATATATGTCCATGCCACTCTCTCACTTTGTCCCAGCTTACCCTTCCCCCTCCCGTGTCCTCAAGTCCATTCTCTAGTAGGTCTGCATCTTTATTCCCATCTTGCCCCTAGGATCTTCTGATCATTTTTTTTTTTACTTTTATTAGATTCCATATATATGTGTTAGCATACGGTATTTGTTTTTCTCTTTCTGACTTACTTCACTCTGTATGACAGTCTCTAGGCCCATCGACCTCACTACAAGTAACTCAGTTTCATTCCTTTTTATGGCTGAGTAATATTCCATTGTATATATGTGCCACATCTTCTTTATCCACTCATCTGTTGATGGACACTTAGGTTGCTTCCATGTCCTGGCTATTGTAAATAGAGCTGCAATTAACATTTTGGTACATGACTCTTTTTGAATTATGTTTTTCTCACGATATATGCCCAGTAGAGGGATTGCTGGGTCATATGGTAGCTCTATTTTTAGTTTTTTAAGGAACCTCCATACTCTTCTCCATAGTGGCTGTATCAATTTACATTCCCACCAACAGTGCAGGATGGTTCTCTTTCCTTCACACCCTCTCCAGCATTTATTGTTGTAGATTTTTTGATGATGGCCATTCTGACCAGTGTGAGATGATATCTCATTGTAGTTTGGATTTGCATTTCTCTAATGATTAATGATGTTGAGCATTCTTTCATGTGTTTATTGGCAGTCTCTATATATCTTCTTTGGAGAAATGTCTATTTAGGGCTTCTGCCCATTTTTGGTTTGGGTTGTTTGTTTTTTTGATATTGAGCTGCATGAGTTGCTTGTATGCTTCGCAGAATAATCCTTTGTCAGTTGCTTCATTTGCAAATATATTCTCCCATTCTGAGGGTTGTCTTTTCGTCTTCTTTATGGTTTCCTTTGCTGTGCAAAAGCTTTTAAGTTTCATTAGGTCCCATTTGTTTATTTTTGTTTTTATTTCTATTTCTCTAGGAGGTGGGTCAAAAAGGATCTTGCTGTGATTTATGTCGTAGTTTTCTGCCTATGTTTGCCTCTAAGAGTTTGGTGGTGTCTGGCCTTACATTTAGGTTTTTAATCAGCTTTAAGTTTATCTTTGTCTACGGTGTTAGGGAGTATTCTAATTTAATTCTTTTATATGTGGCTGCCCAGTTTGCCCAGCACCAATTATTGAAGAGGTTATCTTTTCTCCACTGTATATTCTTGCCCCCTTTATCAAAGATAAGGTGACCATATGTGGGTGGGTTTATCTCTGGGCTTTCTATCCTGTTCCATTGATCTATATTTCTGTTTCTGTGCCACTACCATACTGTCTTGATTACTGTAGCTTTGTAGTATAGTCCGAAGTCAGGGAGTCCAATTTTTGTTGCAATGGTAAATGGGAGTGTTTTCTTAATTTCACTATCAGATTTTTCATCATTCGTGTATAGAAATGCAAGAGATTTCTGTGCATTAATTTTGTATCCTGCTACTTTACCAAATTCATTGATTAGCTCTAGTAGTTTTCTGTTAGCATCTTTAGGATTCTCTGTGTAGAGTAGTATCATGTCATCTGCAAACAGTGACAGCTTTACTTCTTCTTTTCCAATTTGGATTCCTTTTATCTCTTTCTTCTCTGATTGCTATGGCTAAAACTTCCAAAACTATGTTGAATAATAGTACTGAGAGTGGGCAACCTTCTCTTGTTCCTGATCTTAGTGGAAATGGTTACAGTTTTTCCCCATTGAGGACAATGTTGGCTGTGGGTTTATCATATACAGCCTTTACTATGTTGAAGAAAGTTCCCTCTGTGCCTACTTTCTGCAGGGTTTTTTTAAAATCATAAATGGGTGTTGAATTTGTCAAAAGCTTTCTCTGCACCTACTGAGATGGTCATATGGCTTTTCTCCTTCAATTTGTTAATATGGTGTATCACGATGATTGATTTGTGTATATTGAAGAATCCTTGCATTCCTGGGTTAAACCCCACTTGATCAGAGTGTATGATCCTTTTAATGGGCTGTTGGATTCTGTTTGCTAGTATTTTGTTGAAGATTTTTGCATCTATGTTCATCAGTGATATTGGCCTGTAGTTTTCTTTCTTTGTGACGTATTTTGTCAGGTTTTGGTATCAGGATGATGGTGGCCTCGTAGAATGAGTTTGGGAGTGTTCCTTCCTCTGCTGTATTTTGGAAGAGTTTGAGAAGGATAGGTGTTAGCTCTTCTCTAAATGTTTGATAGAATTCGCCTGTGAAGCCGTCTGGTCCTGGGCTTTTTTTTTTTGGAAGATTTTTAATCACAGTTTCAATTTCAGTGCTTGTGATTGGTCTGTTCATATTTTCTATTTCGTCCTGGTTCAGTCTCAGAAGCTTGTGCATTTCTAAGAATTTGTCCATTTTTTCCAGGTTGTCCATGTTATTGGCATAGAGTTGCTTGTAGTAATCTCTCATGATCCTTTGTATTTCTGCAGTGTCAGTTGTTACTTTTGCTTTTTCATTTCTAATTCTATTCATTTGAGTCTTCTCCCTTTTATTCTTGATGAGTCTGGCTAATGGCTTATCAATTTTGTTTATCTTCTCAAAGAACCAGCTTTTAGTTTTATTGATCTTTGCTGTCGTTTTCCTTCATTTGTTTTTCATTTATTTCTGATCTGATCTTTATGATATCTTTCCTTCTGCTAACTTTGGGGGGGGTTTGTTCTTCTTTCTCTAATTGCCTTACGTGTAAAGTTAGGTTGTTTATTTGAGATGTTTCTTGTTTCTTAAGGTAGGCTTCTATAGCTATAACTTCCCTCTTAGAACTGCTTTTGCTGCATCCCATAGATTTTGAGTCATTGTGTTTTCATTGTCATTTGTTTCTAGGTATTTTTTGATTTCCTCTTTGATTTCTTCAGTGATCTCTTGGTTATTAAGTAGTGTGTTGTTTAGCCTCCATGTGTTTGTATTTCTTACAGATTTTTTCCTGTAATTGATATCTAGTCTCATAACGTTATGGTTGGAAAAGATACTTGATATGATTTCAATATTCTTAAATTTACCAAGGCTTGATTTGTGACCCAAGATATGATCTATCCTGGAGAATGTTCCATGAGCACTTGAGAAGAATGTGTATTTTGGTGTTTTTGGATGGAATATCCTATAAATATCAGTTAAGTCCATCTTGTTTAATGTATCGTTCAAAGCTTGTGTTTCCTTATTTATTTTCATTTTGGATGACCTGTCCACTGGTGAAACTGGGGTGTTAACGTCCCCTACTATGATTGTGTTACTGTTGATTTCTCATTTTATGGCTCTTAGTTTTTGCCTTATGTATTGAGGTACTCCAATGTTGGGTGCATAAATAATTATAATTGTTATATCTTGTTCCTGGATCGATCTTTTGAGCATTATGTAGTGTCATTCTTTATCTCTTGTAATAGTCTTTATTTTAAAGTCTATTTTGTCTGATATGAGAATTGCTACTGCAGGTTTCTTTTGATTTCCATTTGCATGGAATATCTTTTTCCATCCCCTCACTTTCAGTCTGTATGTGTCCCTAGGTCTAAAGTGGGTCTCTCGTAGACAGCATATATACGGGTCTTGTTTTTGTATGCATTCAGTCAGTGTATGTGTTTTCGTTGGAGCATTTAATCCATTTACATTTAACTTAATTATCGATATGTATGTTCATATTATCATTTTTTGAATTGTTTTGGGTTTGATCCTGTAAGTCTTTTCCTTCTCTTGTTTTTCTTACCTAGAGAAGTTCCTTTAGCATTTGTTGTAAAGCTGGTTTGGTGGTGCTGAATTCTCTTAGCTTTTGCTTGTCTGTAAAGGTTTTAATTTCTCCATCAAATCTGAATGAGATCCTTGCTGGGTAGAGTAATCTTGGTTGCAGGTTTTTCTCCTTCATCACTTTCAGTATGTCCTGCCACTCCTTTCTGGCTTGCAGAGTTTCTGCTGAGAGATCAGCTGTTACCCTTATGGGGATTCCCTTGTGTGTTATTTGTTGTTTTTCCCTTGCTGCTTCTAATTTTTTTCCTCTGTATTTAATTTTTGATAGTTTCATTAATATTTGTCTTGGTGTGTTTCTCCTTGCATTTATCCTGTATGTGACTGTGCTTCTTGGACTTGATTAACTATTTTCTTTCCAATATTAGGGAAATTTTCAACTATAATCTCTTCAAGTATTTTCTCAGTCCCTTTCTTTTTCTCTTCTTCTTCTGGGACCCCTATAGTTCGAATGTTGGTGCATATAATGTTGTCCCAGAGTTCTCTGAGACTGTCCTCAATTCTTTTCATTCTTTTTTCTTTATTCTGCACTGCAGTAGTTATTTCCACTATTTTATCTTCCAGGTCACTTATCCTTTCTTCTGCCTCAGTTATTTTGCTATTGATCTCCCTTCTAGAGAATTTTTAATTGCATTTATTGTGCTGTTCATCACTGCTTGTTTGCTCTTTAGTTCTTCTAGGTCCTTGTTAAATGTTTCTTGTATTTTCTCCATTGTATTTCCAAGATTTTGGATCAACTTTACTATCATTCTTCTGAATTCTTTTTCAAGTAGACTGCCTATTTCTGCTTCATTTGTTTGGTCTGGTGGGTTTTTGCTTTGCTACTTCATCTGCTGTGTGTTTCTCTGTCTTCTCATTTTGCTTAACTTACTGTGTTTGGGGTCTCCTTTTGTCAGGCTGCAGGTTCATATTTCCCATTGTTTGTGGTGTCTGTCCCCAGTAGCTAAGGTTGGGTCAGTGAATTGTGTAGGCTTCCTGGTGGAAGGGACTAGTGCCTGTGTTCCGGTGGATGAGGCTGGATCTTGTCTTTCTGGTGGGCAGCTGCATGTCTGGTGGTGTGTTTTGGGGTGTCTGTGGCCTTATTATGATTTTAGGCAGCCTTTGTGCTAATGGATGGGCTTACGTTACTGTCTTGCTAGTTGTTTGATATAGGGTGTCCTGCGCTGTATCTTGCTGGTCGTTGAGTGGAGCTGGGTCTTGGCGTTGAGATGGAGATCTCTGGGAGATTTTTGCTGTTTGATATTATGTGGAGCTGCAAGGTCTCTTGTGGACCAGTGTCCTGAACTTGGCTCTCCCACCTCAGTGGCACAACCCTGACGCCTGGCTGGAGCATTGAGAGCCTGTCCTCCACACAGCTCAGCATAAAATGGAGAAAAAAAAGAAAGAAGAAGATAAAATAAAATAAAATAAAGTAAAATAAAATAAAGTAATTAAAATAAAAAGTAATTATTAAGAAAAAAATTTTTTAAGTTAAAAAAAAAACAGAAAAAGCAGACAGACAGAAACCAAGGACAAATGGTAAAAGCAATGGTATACAGAGAAAATCACACACAGAAGCATACACATGCACTCTCACAAAAAGAGAAAAAGGGAAAAAATATATATATCTCTTTGCTCCCAAAGTCCACTTCCTCAATTTCGGATGATTCGTTTTCTATTCAGGTATTCCACAGATGCAGGGTACGTCAAGTTGATTGTGGAGATTTAATCCGCTGCTCCTGAGGCTGCTGGGGAAAAAATTCCCTTTCTCTTTTTTGTTTGCACAGCTCCTGGGGTTCAGCTTTGGATTTGGACCCGCCTCTGCATGTAGGTCATCTGAAGGCATCTGTTCCTCCCTCAGGCAGGACGGGATTAAGGAGCAGCTGTTTCAGGGCCTCTGGCTCACTCAGGCCGGGGGGAGGGAGGGGTATGGATGCAGGGCGAGCCTGTGGCGGCAGAGGCCAGCTTGACATTGCAGCAGCCTGAGGTGCGCCGTGCGTTCTACCAGCTATGTTGTCCCTGGATCACAGGACCCTGGCAGTGGCGGGCTGCACAGGCTCCCAGGAGGGGAGGTGTGGAGAGTGACCTGTGCTCACGCACAGGCTTCTTGGTGGCGGCAGCAGCAGCCCTAGCGTCTCCTGCCCGTCTCTGGGGTCCGCGCTTTTAGCCGCGGCTCGCGCCCATCTCTGGAGCTCATTTAAGCAGCGCTCTTAATCCCCTCTCCTCGCGCACTAGGAAACAGAGGCAAGGAAAAGTCTCTTGCCTCTTCGGCACCTTCAGACTTTCCCGGACTCCCTCCCGGCTAGCCGTGGTGCACTAGCCCCCTTCAGGCTGCGTTCATGCCGCCAACGCCAACGCAAGTCCTCTCCCGGCACTCCAACCAAAGCCCGAGCCTCAGCTCCCAGCCCCCACCTGTCCCAGCAGGTGAGCAGACAAGCCTCTCGGGCTGGTGAGTGACGGTTGGCACCAATCCTCTGTGCGGGAATCTCTCCACTTTGCCCTCTGCACCACTGTTGCTGCGCTCTCCTCCGTGGCTCCGAGGCTTCCCCCCTCCGCCACCCGCAGTCTCCGCCCGCAAAGGGCCTTCCTATTGTGTGGAAACCTTTCCTCCTTCACAGCTCCCTCCCACTGATGCAGGTCCCGTCCCTATTCTTTTTCTCTGTTTATTCTTTTTTCTTTTGCCCTACCCAGGTACGTGGGGGGTTTCTTGCCTTTTGGGAGGTCTGAGGGCTTCTGCCAGCGTTCAGTAGGTGTTCTGTAGGAGTTGTTCCACGTGTAGATGTATTTGTGACGTATTTGTGGGGAGGAAGGTGATCTCTGCATCTTACTCTTCCGCCATCTTGAAGCTCCTCTTGTGTATGGTTCTTAAATGGATATTTCAAGAAAAAATAATACACAATACTTATTTACTTATTTATTTTAAAAATTTATGTTAAAAATTTATTTATTTTTTGCCTGCATTGGGTCTTCATTGCTGTGCGTGGGCTTTCTCTATTTGCGGCGAGCAGGGGCTACTCTTTGTTGTGGTGCATGGGTGGGGGCTTCACTTTTTGTGGAGCACGGGCTCTAGGCACGTGGGCTTCATTAATTGTGGCACTCAGGCTCAGTAGGTGTGGTTCGCAGGCTCAGTAGTTGTGGCACACGGGCTTAGTTGCTCCGCGGCATGTGGGATCTTTCTGGACCAGGGCTCGAACCCATGTCCTTTTCATTGGCAGGTGGATTCTTAACCACTGTGCCACAGGGAAGCCCCATAATATTGACATATTTATTTTACAAGTAATTTTTTAGATGCAGATTTCAACTTTTACATTCTTAGGAAGATTTGTTTTAAGTGCCAGGATTTAGACTTTAATTTTAATTACTAAAGCATCATTAATGTCTTTAATGTTATTTGAATAAAGTACTTTGCAATATTTCTCTGGTATGTGCTTTGAACACATATCTATTTCTCAGAATATTAGTGCTTCACAAAAGCCATATGTGGGCCTTTTCAAACCTCTTTAAATAAGTTGTATGTATATGGAATTTTTTTAAAAGAAAAGCAGCATTGAATTAGCAAGCCCACGTCTTCCTTTTCCCGTATGCCATTGCCCACCTTAGGTTTAAGCAACCATATCTCCAAGGCTGTCAAAATTTAATAGAACGAAAGAAAAAATGAGTTTGGATTTTTATTTCACCCTAGATAGCAACTGATTTTGGAAATAGTTTGTAGATTATAGATTGAGGTTTGTAAGGATAGGCTTTGAAAGGTATTTCTCTTCCTCATAAGCAATGATCCTGAAATTAAAACTCTCCCAAATGGTCTACCGTGCTCTCAGTACTTCTGCTTGGAGCCCTGATATGCCACGCTAGAGAAACCATGTAGACATTTCAGTCCATGCTCAGCAGTTTACCTGCCCTTCAATCATCCCAGCTGTCAATCCAAAGGACCACATGTGCTATGTCTTTAAAATAAAATTAAATTAAATTTAAACAGAATAATATTATTTGTAAACTATTACCAGATAATTGCCACACAGCTTCCATCCCTTTGTTTTTAATTTTCAATTAGGAAAATATTTGATTCAACAAAGAAAACATCCCAAATTTCAATTGAACTCACAAAATTTATGCATAAAGTGACTGATTTACTAAATCAGATTTGTTTGTATCCATCTATCTATTATCTATTTAATTATGCTTTTTAATAATAGTGTAATTTAACAAAGTAATTTACTTAAAATATTTTTCTTAAAAAGTGCAAAGTAACGTCTTCAAATTACAACAGAAATCCTCTTTCAAACTGTTTTGTAGGAAGAAGAAAATAGATTTTCTAAAGAATAAATACTTAAGTTTACCCTAAATCTAAAGTCTCCTCTGAAAGCTTTTGGAGATCAATAAAAAAGGGAGAATGAAAAGTAAACTGTGAAATAGAACAATTTTATATGGCTGTATAGACCTATCACTTTTGAAAAGTGGTTGGCTGAAGGATTATTTTAATATTTTAAAATCAATACTATTACACAGAATAAAGGGAAGGCTTAAGGTGATTTTATTTTACTTTAAATATGCAAATAATGTTTTTCAAATGTCCTTTGACATTTTGTGGGAATGTTTTATTTGCAAAAGTTTTGTCTGCATGCATCTCAGGGTGGTATATATTATTTTGTGATGGATAATACATTATTTGGTTGGTATCACTCCATTTATCTATTTTCCGGTGTTCCCAGTATCTATCTCTGTGTGATAAGCCACCCCCAGGTCAAGTGACCTAAACCATTTTATTATTCTTAGGGACTGTGTTAGTCAGAGACTCAGAGAGGGGGCAGTGGGGAGATGTCATCTTAGCCCATAATGTCTGGGGCCTCATCTGGACAACCTGAATGGCTTGGGGTGGCTTGTATAGATGGGGTCAAAGTACTTGAAGCTGGAAGATCTAATTCCAAGATGGCTTTTTAAAATCGCACATCTGGTTTCTGCTGGGAAGGCTGAGGGCAGATTCAGCTCGCATTGTTGACTGGCATGTTCCAGAAACAATCTCCTGTAACTGATACTTGTATTTGTACAAACTGGCTAAGCATATATAATTACTGAAAAGATACTTTAAATATTCAAGACCTATCCATTATTATTGGCAGCTATGGTAAGCCTATTATCTTATTGCCTATGATTTTGTAATTGTAATAGTTGGTTATTCCTTTTGAGAAAGAAGGTTAGTTTCTAATTTGTGACCACACTCATTGTTTTAAATTTTATATTTTGTCCACAGAATAATTGACACTCTCTCCATTTGTTGTGCTATTTTCTGTCTATCCATCTATCTATCGTCTATTTAATTACTTGTATTTATATACATCTATATATATGTAGAGTGAGTTCATTAAAATTCTTTTTTTAAATTGAAGTATAGTTGATGTACAATGTTAATTTTTGCTGTACACCAAAGTGATTTATATATATATATATATATATATATATATATATGTTTTTAAAAATATTCTTTTCCATTATGGTTTATCAAAGGATATTGAATATAGTTTTCTGTGCTATATGGTAGGACCTTGTTATTTATCCATTCTACCTGTAATAGTTTACATCTGCTAACCCAGACTTCCCACTTCATCCCTCCCCTAACCCCCTCCCCTTTGACAACCACAAGTCTCTTCTCTGTGTCCATAAATCTTTCTGTTTCATAGATAGGTTCATCTGTGTCATATTTTAGATTCCACATATAAGTGATAACTTATGGTATTTGTCTTTCTCTTTCTGACTTACTTCACTTAGTATGATAATCTCTAGGTCGATCCATGTTGCTGCAAATGGCACTGTTCTGTTATTTTTTGTGGCTGAGTAGTATTCCATTGTGCATATGTATAATATCTTCTTTATCCATTCATCTGTTGGTGGACATTTAGGTTGTTTCCATTGTCTTGGCTATTTTGAATAGTGCTGCTGTGAACATAGGGGTGCATGTATCTTTTTGAATTAGAGTTTTGTCTGGCTATGTGCCGAGGAGTGGGGTTGCTATATCATACAGTAGCTCTATTTTTAGTTTTTTGAGGAACCTCCATACTGTTCTCCACAGTGGCTATACCAACTTACATTCCCACGAACAGTGTAGGAGGGTTCCCTTTTCTCCACATCCTCTTCAGCATTTGTTATTTGTAGAGTGTTTAATGACGGCCATTCTGATTTGTGTGAGGTGGTACCTCATTGGTTGTTTTGATTTACATTTCTCTAATAATTAGTGATGCTGAACATCTTTTTCATGTGCCTGTTGGCCATCTGTATGTCTTCTTTGGAGAAATGTCTATTTAGGTTTTCTGCCCATTTTTCTATTGGGTTGTTGGTTTTTGTTCTTGTTGTTGAGTTGTATGAGCTATTTGTATACTTCGGAAATTAAGCCCTTGTTGATCACATCATTTGCAAATATTTTCTCCCATTCTGTAGGCTGTCTTTTCATTTTGTTTATAGTTTCCTTTGCTGTGCAAAAGCCTGTAAGTTTGATTAGGTCTCACTTGTTTAGTTTTGTTTTTATTTCTAACTGCCTTGGGAGACTGACCTGCGAAAAGGTTGGTACGATTTATGTCAGACAATGTTTTGCCTTCTAGGAGTTTTATGGTGTCATGTCTTATATTTAAGTCTTTAAGCCATTTTGAGTTTATTTTTTGTGTATGGTGTGAGGGTGTTTTCTAATTTCATTGATTTACATGCAGCTGTCCAACTTTCCCAACACCACTTGCTGAAGAGACTGTCTTTATTCCATTGTATATTCTTACCTCCTTTGTTGAAAATTAATTGACCATAGGTGTGTAGGTTTATTTCTTGGCTCTCTATTCTGTTCCATTGATCCATATGTCTGTTTTTGTGGCAATACCATGCTGTTTTGGATACTGTATATTTGTAGTACTGTCTGAAGTCTAGGAGGGTTATGCCTGCTGCGTTGTTCTTTTTCTTCAGGATTGCTTTGGCAATGCTGGGCCTTTTATGATTCCATAAAAATTTTAGGATTATTTGTTTTAGTTTTGTGAAAAATGTCATGGGTAATTTGATAGGGATCTCATTAAATCTGTAGATTGCTTTGGGTAGTATGGCTGTTTTAACAATATTAATTCTTCCAATCCAAGAGCATGGGATATTTTTCCATTTCTTTGAATCATCTTCAATTTCCTTTATTAGTGTTTTACTGTATAGTTCTCAGCATGTAAGTCTTTCACCTCCTTTGTCAGGTTTATTCCTAAGTAGTTTATTTGAGGCAGGAAGATTGTAAAAGGTATTTTTTTTTACATTCCATTTCTGATATTTCATTGTTAGTATAAAGAAATGCAACAGATTTCTGTATGTTAATCTTGTATCCTGCTACCTTGCTGAATTATTTATCAGTTCTAATAAATTTTGTGTGGAGTCTTTAGGGTTTTATATATATAGTATCCTGTCATCTGCATATAATGATAATTTTACCTCTTCCCCTTTGGATACCTTTTATTTCTTCTACTTGTCTGATTGCTGTGGCTAGGACTTCCAATACTGTGTTGAATAGAAGAGGTGAAAATGGGCATCCTTGTCTTTCTCCAGATATTAGTGGAAAGGCTTTCAGCTTTTCACCATTGAGTATTATATTGGCTGTGGGTTTGTCATAAGTAGCGTTTATTATGTTGGTATATGTTCTGTCTATACCCACTTTTTTAAGAGTTTTTATCATGAATGGATGTTGAATTTTGTCAAGTGCTTTTTCTGCATCTATAGAAATGATCATGTGGTTTTTCTGTTTTCTTTTGTTGATGTTGTGTGTCACACTGATTGATTTGCGTGTGTTGAACTATACTTATGAACTTGGGACAAATCCCACTTGGTCATCGTGTATGATCTTTTTTATGTATTGTTGGATTCTGTTTGCTAATATTTTGTTGAGAATTTTTGCATCTATATTCATCAGAGATATTGGCCTGTAATTTTATTTTTTGGTGGTGTCTTTGTCTGGTTTTGGTATCAAGGTGATGGTGGCTTTGTAGAATGTCTTTGGGAGTGTTCTCTCCTCTTCAGTTTTTGGGAAGAGTTTGAGAAAGATCAGTATAATTTCTTCTTTGTATGTTTGGTAGAATTCTCCTGTGATGCCATCTGGTCCTGGACATTTGTTTGTAGGGAGTTTTTAAATTACAGATTCTATTTCACTTCTAGTAATTAGTCTGTTCAAATTATCTATTTCTTCTTTTTTTTAACTTTTTTTTACATCTTTATTGGAGTATAATTGCTTTACAGTGGTGTGTTAATTTCTGCTTTATAAAAAAGTGAATCAGTTATACATATACATATGTTCCCATATCGCTTCCCTCTTGCGTCTCCCTCCCTCCCACCCTCCCTATCCCACCCCTCTAGGTGGTCACAAAGCACCGAGCTGATCTCCCTGTGCTATGCGACTGCTTCCCACTAGCTATCTATTTTACATTTGATAGTGTATATATGTCCATGCCACTCTCTCGCTTTGTCGCAGCTTACCCTTCCCCCTCCCCATGCCCTCAAGTCCATTCTCTAGTAGGTCTGTGTCTTTATTCCTGTCTTACCCCTAGGTTCTTCATGACATTTTTTTTTCTTAAATTCCATATATATGTGTTAGCATATGGTATTTGTCTTTCTCTTTCTGACTTACTTCACTCTGTATGACAGACTCTAGGTCCATACACCTCATTACAAATAAATCAATTTTGTTTCTTTTTATGGCTGAGTAATATTCCATTGTATATATGTGCCACATCTCCTTTATCCATTCATCCGATGATGGACACTTAGGTTGTTTCCATCTCCTGGCTATTGTAAATAGAGCTGCAATGAACATTTTGGTACATGACTCTTTTTGAATTATGGTTTTCTCAGGGTATATGCCCCGTAGTGGGATTGCTGGGTCATTTGGTAGTTCTATTTGTAGTTTTTTAAGGAACCTCCATACTGTTCTCCATAGTGGCTGTACCAATTCACATTCCCACCAGCAGTGCAAGAGTGTTCCCTTTTCTCCACACCGTCTCCAGCATTTATTGTTTCTAGATTTTTTTGGTGGCCATTTTGACTGGTGTGACATGATATCTCATTGTAGTTTTGATTTGCATTTCTCTAATGATTAATGATGTTGAGCATTCTTTCATGTGTTTGTTGGCAGTCTGTATATCTTCTTTGGAGAAATGTCTATTTAGGTCTTCTGCCCATTTTTGGATTGGGTTGTTTGTTTTTTTGTTATTGAACTGCATGAGCTGCTTGTAAATTTTGGAGATTATATTTCTTCTTGATTCAATTTTGGTGGGCTGTATGTTTCTAGAAACTTGTCCATTTCTTCTAGATTATGAAATTTGTTGGCATATAATTGTTCATAGTATTCTCTTATTTTGTTTGTTTGTTTTTATTTCTGCAGTATCAGTTGTGATTTCTCCTCCTTCATTTCTTATTTTGTTTATTTGGGTCTTCTCTCTTTTCTTCTTGATGAGCCTGGCCAGAGGTTTGTCAATCTTGTTTACCATTTCAAAGAACCAGTTCTTGGTTTTATTTATTTTTTCTATTTTTTTAATCTCTATATTATTTATTTCCTCTCTGATATTTATTATTTCCCTCCTTCTGCAGACCTTAAGTTTTGTTTGTTCCTCTTTTTCTAATTCTTTTAAGTGGTAGATTAGGCTGTTTATTTGAGGTTTTTCTTGTCTTTTTGAGGAAGGTCTGTATTGCTATGAACTTCCCTCTAAGAACTGCTTTTGCTGCATCCCATAGATTTTATATGGTGTGTTTTCATTGTCATTTGTCTCAAGGTATTTTTTAATTTCCTCTTTGATTTCATTGTTGACTGATTGGTGTTTTAGTAGCATGTTGTTTTGTCTCCATGTAATTGTTTTTTTCTCATTTCTTTTTCTGTGGTTGATTTGTAGTTTCATGCCATTGTGATCAGAAAAGATGTTTGAGAAGATTTCTATACTCTTAAATTTATTGAGGCTTGTTTTGTGCCCTACTGTGAGGTCAATCCTAGAGAATGTTCCATGTGCACTTGAAAAGACCATTAAAACTCCTAATTATAATTTTTGTAATTTACAATAATTAAAGAGACATTCAAATGAAATGCAACTAAATTGTTGGTCCATCAAGATGAAGACTTGAGTAGATGCATTTGCTTCCTGTTCTTTAAGGAAACAATGTAATGATGGTAAACAGACACAAAATGAAATGACTCTATTGGTTAGAAAAAAGGATTCTTTGGACCATTAAAGATTTTAATAAAGCTCTAGAACAAATAGAGGGGAAGGTGATAATGAATAAAATAGAGCCGAGATACTCAAAGCCTATAATATGGCCAGGCTGGGACAGCAGTGAGGAAAGCAAACTAATCTATGCAGTCTCCAGATTTGTAATCTGGAGGAAAAAAGTGAAGAGGGGAAGTGGACCTCAAAATTGGTGAATTAACTAAAAATATGTCCATGGAGAGTGAAGCCAGTATGACTCTGTTTCTTCTCTCATCCTTCAATTTTTATTTTTGGCACTTCCACAGTTTTGCCTTTTCTCCCATTAAACTGAACAACTTATATTTAAACGTGGACCATCAGCTTAATAAAAGATGAGAAAACTCACTTTCTCACTGTAAATTATACTACCTACATCTAAAAATACTGAAAATATGTATATATAAACTGACATACCAAAAAGTTCTCTGATTCATGGAAAGGAGAAATAGTGCAAAATTGCCAATGAAAAACAAAATTATGAAATGTATAGCTTCTTCTTGGCTTTGTTTATATTAGTAATTCACCAAATTGTATCTCATGTAACAGAACATATTCCACTTGTATGTGGTACCAGTTAAATTTCTTCCATGTTGAGTCCAAACATTCAGGAAAAAAATTTCTTTTAGAGAGAAATAGAAAGTATGAATGCAGTCATAGTAATGTCTTTATAGCCAACAATTGTTTTCACATATTTTCAATTTAGAAATGAAGAAGTCAGAGAAATATCTTCCAGAGTGAGTTGTCATATTTCATTGACTGGAGAGAATACACAATGGCTGAGAGACCAACAATGCATTGTACAGTTGACACAACTGAATGCTTGCTGGATGAAAAATCAGTAAAGCAAGTGATGACACTGCCACTTTGCAGTAAAAGAGTAACTTGTTAAATTGCAGATTTAACTGCAAACAGTAAGTTAATATCTGACCTATGGATGAATTTACTAGTGGAGCTGGACTTGATGTTTTTCTTCCATCCAGTGTCAGTCCCAAATTATCTCTGAAGAAGATGTTAGTGTGACTGTGTGTGTGTTTGTGTGTGTGTGCATGTATGTGGATGCTTATCAACAACAATAAAGAGTGATGACATAATCCAATGTTTAATACATTTTTTAAAATTATCTGATTTATCCTAAACAACTCTCTGGTAACATTTACTCTGATGGTGTGAAAACATAGTGTGTAAAAGTACTGGTGCCTTAGCGCAAGTCAAGGTAGTGACACCAAAACATATTAGTAGTCACTGTTCTTCACTGCCATGTGCTACTCCCGCCCCCTTACAAATAAAAAAACCGAATTTCACTTAAGAATGTCTTTAATTGGTAATTCCCTGGCAGTCCAGTGGTTAGGAGTCTGTGCTTCCATTGCATGGGGCACGGGTTTGATCCCTGGTCATGGAACTAAGATTCTGCAAGCTGTGTGGCATGAACAAAATATATGTGTGTGTATATATATATATATATATATATATATATATATATATATATGTATATAAAACATCCTTATTAAAAATGAATATTTTTGAATGTTACTAAATTTGGACAGTTGAATATATATCTATTTTTAATATGTCTACTGAGATTTAATTGACATACCATAAATTCCACATATTTATTGCATGCAGTTTGGTATGTTTTGACTAACTTTTGACTAACGTATACACCTGTGAACCCATCAGTTCAATCAAGATAGATAATGAACAAGTCCATCAGACCTGAATTTCCCATGCTCTACAGCAACCACTCATTCCTCCTTTTCATGCCACCTGCCCCACTACTATCCACTGGCAATGAATGATTTGCTTCACTGTTGTTTAGTTTGTATTTTCTGCAAGTCTACAATTTTGCTCTCTGTTTATCTTCTTTGGTGAAGTGTCTGCCCAAATCATTTGTCTATTTTTTATTCAGAGGTTTGGTTTCTTACTGAGTTTTGAGAGCTCCTAATGTATTCTACATACAACTCTTTTATCAGTTGTGTGATTTTCAAATCTTTTCCCTCAGTCTGTGTCTAAACCTTTCATCTTCTTAATGGTATGTTTTGAAGAGCAGAATTTTTTCATTTTGATGAAGTCCAATTTATCCTTTCTCTTCTTAAGAAACTACCACTTAATGAGTTTCGGTGTAGTATCTAGGAAGAGATCTAAGATGATCTGAAATGACTATTGAAATATGCTATTAAAATACTGTAAGATAAGAATTTCTTCATAAACTTCAAACAAAGTATAGCAACATGTTAAATGTGGAAGCAGATAAAAGAATTCAGCTCTCTTCTACCAAGCTAGACTTTAAGGAACTTGCAAAAACTTAATTCACTATTTTTGTTGTTGTCTTGGAAAATACAGTTAATTTTCATAAAATGTCTTTATATTAACATGTGACAGGCTTATCACTCTTTTCTTAAGTAAATTAATATATACATATTTAAAATATTTTCTCAATTCAAATTTCCAGTATGGCAAATGTAAATCTATTAAGATACATCCCACATAAATAACATCTCTTTTGGGGGACCTGATAATTTTTAAGTGTGTAAAAAGTTCAAAGACCAAAAATTTTGAGAAATACTAATTAAGACATATTACAAAAACATATATGGATAGAGTTTTTATTTTTCTTCTACTCACAAGAGAATTAATTCTCATTGAAGCCAAGTAATTTGTCCAGTGCCATCCAATTCAAATATGGTAGACAAATGTAAAATAAATAGCTAGTGGGAAGCAGCCACATAGCACAGGGAGATCAGCTTGGTGCTTTGTGACCACCTAGAGGGGTGGGATAGGGAGGATGGGAGGGAGATGCAAGAGGGAGGAGATATGGGGATATATGTATATGTATAGCTGATTTACTTTGTTATAAAGCAGAAACTAACACACCATTGTAAAGCAATTATACTCCAATAAAGATGTTTAAAAAAAATAAATCAAATATGGTAGAGCTGGGTTTTGACCCAGGCTCTGATTTAGGGAATGGATCTGGAGAATAATGGAAAATATGAAGAATGAAGAAAAAGGAAAAATAGATTAAAAAGGGAAAAGAAAGGAACAGTTGAAATCTGATCATGAGGGAGAAGAGGGGATTATGAATTTCATGCTATTAGACCCTGTCCTGGGAGTCTAATGTACGCTCAGTAACTGTACTTTCTAATACTATACTTATTCTGCTGAAATTTATGGAAGATTTTATTGTTATTGTTTGATTTTGATTGTTGATTTTAGAATTCTCCGTTTTTATTTTATTTCATGTTATTTTTAGGTTTTGCCTTCAACACTTTATTGAGAGAATTTAGGGTTAGATATAATAATCATTTGTTTGTAGCTAGTAATGTTTGGAGCTTGTAAAGGACTTTTTCCTTACTGTTAGTCTAATATTTTCTCTCTTTCATTAATTTTTCTTCCCTTTAAGCACTGGCACACAGTGCTCTAATTTCTTTTTTTTTTTTTTTTTTTTTTCACTACGCGGGCCACTCACTGTTGTGGCCTCTCCCGCTGCGGAGCACGGGCTCCGGACGCGCAGGCTCAGCGGCCATGGCTCATGGGCCCAGCCACTCTGCGGCATGTGGGATCTTCCCAGACCGAGCCATGAACCCGTGTCCCCTGCATCGGCAGGCGGACTCTCAACCACTGCGCCACCAGGGAAGCCCTCTAATTTCTTTTTGAGGGCTCACATCAGCAGATGTCTGAAAATTTTCAAATTTCTTCTAACTCCACCTTTCAGCATAATTTTTTTTCCTGATGACTAAAAATTTGTTCCACTGTCTTGATATTCTTCTCTCTTAGTTTGAGGATTCATAATGTGCCATTAATCAAAAGCAATAATGTAATGATTTCTGCTTCCCGCAGATACATGTTTTTTAATGCACATTTTAGGTAATGCGTATTTCTGAGATGAATATCAGTTTTAGATGACATTATAATAATCACCGTAAATCATGTCATTTGGTCACGGGTGATACTTTCATTCATTATAATTACTTTTGTAAAATTTTAATTAAAACCTCTTATTAAAAATATATATTGAGTTCTTATTGAATACCAGGCACTGATCAAGCATTGGCACAATAGTAGTAAAAAGGCAGATAACGTCTTTGTTTTCAAAGACCTTACATTTTGATAAGCGTAGACAAAATAGCTAGTTAATTAAATTAATGAAACAAAGTTATTGCAGATAGTAATAAGGATTATTATGAGAATAAAACAGAGAAGGGTTGTGGGCCAAATGACAGTAAGTTTTTATTTATGGGCAGGACAGAGAAGGCTTCTAAGGAATTTGAACTGAAAAGTAAACAACATGAAGAAGCCAGTTGAAAGGGAGGAAAACTTCCTGGTCAGAGTGGACCACAGTGCAAACGTCCATATGCAGAGCTAACTTAGGTGCTCAAAGGCAGATGGAAGCTAAGCTTGCCAGGTCACAATAGCTAGAGTAAGGATGAAGTCAATAGTTAGATGAGAGCTAGATCATACCGAGCCTTGCAGACCAAAATAAGAAATTTATATTGTATTCTGAGCACAGTGATAAGACATGGAGAAGTTTAAAGTGGAGCGATATAAAGTTATGAAGATTACTCCAGCTACTTTGTGGATAATCAACTGAGAGGGCAAGAGCAGAAGCAGGAAGATCAGTTAGGAGGATGATACCTGACTCCAGAGAGGATGCAGTGTTAGCTCGCACTAGTATGGTAGAAATAAAGAGAGCAAACAGGTGGAAATCAGGACATACTTTGGTGGAAGAGACTTGTTGGGGAATGACTCAGGCTGTCACTCAGTGATTTGTCCCTATGTATCTACGGGAAGGGCAGTGTCACGAAGCGAGACAGGAAAACTGGAATTGGAGGCATCGAAAGTGATGTTGTTGGAAGCGTCAAGTCAGACTTGTCCATAGCAATTACATTCACAGTCATCCCATAGAAGCAAATACACATCAGTGGAAAAGAAAGAGTGCAGTTTCATGTATGCTCATATGAGCCTCTGCTTATTTTTGTGGCATGTTTACACAACTAGCAATTTATGATGATTACTTTCACATCTTGGAGATATTTTTTAAATTTTCAGTAAAAGATATCCCACTCTTAAAATACTAGGACTCTTTTTTTGTTACTAAAACAATGCTTTTCAATACTCATCCTTTAATGAAATTAATTTATATTTCTTAATAAAGTTGAGAATATTTAGAATTTACAATTTATGGTCTCATAACACGTCTTGCAGTATTAAGCTTCAAGATATATTTGATTTCTCAGTAAGTATTTTACATGAACTTATCATTTGAAAACACTCCACATTTTCTTTTTATTTTTAATGTTGTTACTATGGTAACCATAGCTGTTTCTTGATATTTCACCTCAAAAAAGGAGCCATGTCATTTTAGACAGAAATAATATGGAATGTGGTTTCCCGATCTCTCCCTATCTTTTTCTCTTTATCATTATGATGACAGAGTGTAATGATAATTTTAAAATTCTGACTGTATAATGCCAACTTGCTGTAGGGTTTGTAGCATGTCTTAGTTTTCTTTGCTTCATGTTGCTGTAATGTAAATACTAAATGGCTACCTAATTTTACCACTTAAGCAATAGTTATCCTACTATTATAGTTTTGTGGTGTGAAAATTGACTGTCTGTGTAAATTAGAGACCTTGAATCATACTACATAACAAGCAGTTACCTTGAATCATACTACATAACGAGCAGTTATATAAATTCTTGGCAAAGCTTCAAGCAAAAGTGAAACTCCTGCTAGAATACTCAGTACATTTAAGATTTGAGCTGTGTGATGTGTTGTGTTTGCAAGTCTAAACTTTAAAGCAGGTGTCCTGATGGAAGACTTTTTTTTATTTGAATCAACTGCCTGTTTAAGCTAATTTTAGCTAAACTTCAAATCCCCTCTTTTTAGAAAACCTAGTATAGGAGCGATCTGCTACTTGACTGATATCTATTTCCCCCTTAAAACAATGTAACCTGATTTTATTTAAGTTGGCGATTTCCCAGCTTTTCTAGCTGGTAAGGATTGCTAACGAGCTATAAAAGGATGTCAGTTGGGTTGGATTCTGGGAAACCTTTATGAAAGGTTCTAACTCAACTGTGATGTACACTTTTTTGTTATTCTCATTTCTTCTTACATGCTTTCTATAGATGATGACCTATTGCTTCAGAGGCCATATTGGACCATGAAGAAGTAGTCTGAGCATAGGAACCTTGAGCTAAGAATGCGCAGGGAGAAAGTTTAAAAAAAAAAAAAAGACGAGCCTCTTATGTCATTCTGGAGCCTTTATAACAGCCCTGTACCACTGGATTTCATGTTACATAAAAAAAATAAAACTTTATACATTGGTTAAGTTGCTAGGTCTTCTATTATGGTCTCCCAAACGTACTGCCTAACTCATGCACCTTATATAATGAAGCCAGCTGTTATGTCTGCATGCTTTGATATTCCAGATCTGCTAATATTAATCATTCTCTCTGAGGTTTACTTTATGTTTATTCTGTATGAGCTACTTTGAACCTTTCATTTGACCTTCACAATGACTCTATGAAGTATTTATTATTATCTCCATTGTTTGGATGAGAGAACCTTAACATGAGACTGGGGTACGGATGTTTACCAAGGTCACATGGCTTCTGAGTTCTGTTGACATTTGAATCCACCCAGCCTGCCCCAGGGGAACTTTCTTAACTTTCTTAACTAACTTCCTTAACTTTCTTAACTAACTTTCTTTATATGCCCTCTAGAAAGCTGTAGGTCTGCGTTTGGAATAGGGCCCTAAATTGAGTCTGAAAGAATATTTTGTTGTTAAAGGGGAATATCTATAAACCTGGTTAATGAGGTCACAATAGTATGCAGTTTTTCTCAACAGCTTATTCTTTAATTACCGGATTTAACAAATATTTTTGTTGTTTGTTTTAAACATTTTGCTTCAAGGATAGGAGTGGATGTTAAACGAATACTCTGTAGAAGAAAGTTTCTTCTCCCAGTAGGTTATCATTAATAGTCTAGGGATCAAAATAAAAGTGAAATTCAATCTCAGGATCAGAAATAAAGGAAAATGATATTATCTTAATAAAGAGTAAAAATTCTAGAAATTACTAAGATGGGTCCTAAAATCGCAGAAATATCAATTATTTATGGACTAAACTCTATCTGCTGTATGTATGCGAAGCTCGGTACAGGGATTATCATATTTAATTCAAGCAATAACATTATGTCTAGGGTGCAATACTTTCCCAATTTTATAGGGAGATGGAGAACTAAAGGAATATTAGGTAATTTGGAACATTCATATGCAGACTGGGTGAGCATATAAACAATATTTTGTTTCATGTTGTATTGTTTCTCCTAAAACAGTGCCTATCATATAGTATTATAGGTACTAATGATGGTTTGGAATAAAAGTCACACATCTGGGAGGGATGGAGCTGGTTTTAACACTCCATGTTTAACTCCACAATGCAACTTTATACCACTATTCAGCAGTGTTTAATTTGGAAAGAAGTTGAAAATTCTGTTCTGACAGTAGAATTGCAAAGAGACAACAGTTTAAAAATAAATAGATGCCTGTAAACTAGATAATTATCATGCTTAGATGTTGCTTTCTGGGAAGAACCCTTGATGATTAGGAGAAAACCAGGAACTTTAAGGCCAAGTTAATATGAAGCAAATTATTTCTATTTATATATAGTTATTTCTGTTATTGTTGTCAACTCATTTAAAGATATAAGTGTGGACATTAACTTTGAAACTTGTGTTTCTCCCTTGGCTCTAGTTTATTTCTTTGTCAGGAGTATGACTCATAGCTACATATCATTAAGACCAAAACTTTTCTCAAATACTAGGCTTATAATTTAATATAAGATTTATTGATTTTATCTAAATATAAAAGTTGTAGTAATAATAATAGTAACTCAGAAGGGCACTTATTCTGTGCCTTTTCTAATTCTCCATACTGACTCTGATGATCTATTGTGATAATGGATACGGAAGAGCTTGATTAAACTCATGGTCTAAATACCATTTTAATTATATGTATGTATGTTTGTGTGTGTGAATTGATGTAATTTTTTTTGGTGAATGTGTGAAAAAGGTGTTGGTTGAATTAGCCAGATAAGCAGATAGTTGCTTCTTAAAGTATTTAACTGTTCAGCAACTATATGTAAAATATTATGTAACATATTTCAATAATTAGACAACTTAAATCTCTATCTTGTTAAAACAGAAAGAAGTTAAATCAGTTCTGCTCAACTTTTTTTTCTATTATTACCCCCACCAAGGAGCTTTTTTAGACATTATTTTTCTAATTACCTTCATGTGAAATTTTTTACCACATGTATACTGTCTATTAGTTTATATACTTTATGTATATCTGCTTTATGCAAAAGTAAGATAAATAATTTTCATTATCTGCACCATCAGTTTCAGCACCCTTGGGGTGATGTCTCTCATGAGAATGTGTGTTATAAATAATCATTTGTAGAGAAGCATTAGTAGGAACTTCATGATAATAAAAATAAATGAGTTGATGCTGACTAAATGAGACCTACTTAATTATTGAATTAGAATAGTCGGACTGAACTTTGAAGTGCTTATAAAATATGTGCACAGAGTTTTTGATACTTCTCCGTTCAGGAAGTAGAGCTTAATTCTCCTGCCCTTAAGTGTGGGCAGGATTTAGTGAGTTATTTCTAACAAATAGGATATGGCAAAAGTGACACTGTATAATTTGTGAGTCAGTCATTAAAAGTCTCTCAGCCTCCCCCTTAGTCTCTCTTTTGGATCCCTGGCATTGGGGAAAGACAGCTGTCATGTGAGAACACTCAAGAAGTCCTTTACAAAGGCTCACATGGCAAGGAGCTGAGGCCACCTGCCAACAGCCATGTGAGTGAATCATCTTGGCAATAGATCCTCAAGCTCCAGTCAGACCTTCAAATTATTGCAGCCTCTGCCAGTATGTTGATTGCACCCTGGTGAGAATTCCATGTGAGAACCACCGAATTCAAGCTCTGGAAGAACCAATCGCAGAAATCTGACCCACAGAACAACGAGATTAAAAGTTTGTAATTTTAAGATGCTAAATTTTGTGGCCATTTGTCATGTAACAATTGATAACTAGTATACTATAGTTAATGACTTTTGCACATATTTGCTTTTCTTTTGATATAATTATTTTCACTGTGGGAATAGATTATATTAGATTATTACATTTAAATCACATCCATCAATTAGCTCTTCTAATATCCTAACTTTTTGTGTTTAAGTATCTGCAAACACCCTAGATTTTAAAGCTGTGGTAATAATGAAATTTAATTTTATATTTGTGTATTATTTAGAGTATATAAACACTTTAACACATATTACTATGTTTAAATCTTAATGCTGAGAGGTGCATTGATCATATTTTCCTACTTTATGAAGAAAAAAGAAAAAGACTCAGTGCTTTTAAATATTATGTTCTCAGAGTCACACAGCAGGTGACTCAGTGCTGGGCCTTTGATTTAAAAATAATATTCTCTCCAAGGCATCTTTTTGGAATGCTTTCTAATATACGACATGTGAAGATGAAAGAAATGGATATGAGCTGACTATATTGCCATGAATAAAAAGTATCTATCTGAGTCAAGTTATATTGGAATATTAAAGTGTGTATTTGTGGTATGATAATTTTAAGTAAATTATCAAAAATAACTTTGTGTATTAAGGAAAACATTCTAAAATAAATGATTAACCCATTAGAAGTACATCATTTATTTCTGATTAAGAGTTTCATTATAAGAAGGAACTGAGAATGAATCACAGTGTCAGACCAGCTTCTCTTTATTGTATTAAGGATAAATATTATTTTGAACATAACACAGTGAAGGAGCACACTTACATCTTCATCCACTTTCTGTTTTGGTTTTTAGATGCTTTCTTTTCACTATATGTTACTTTTGCATTTCAGTGGAATGTTTAGAAACTGACGAAAAGAGTCTTATTGGGGTTTTGGGGACAATTTTGGTAGTGCTTGTTATTTGATAGCAAAATAATTATAGACTCTCTAAAACATAGTGGTTTTTTTGAGCAATACTATTTCTTTGAAAATAACAATAACTACTTAATATTGAATTCCTTATTATAATGAATTAAGTTTAATCACATTAAAAAGTCACTGCTCTGGAGGACTTATTTTGAAACTTAGAAACAGCATCATATTTAACTACAAAAAAATGGATCTAAGTTTTGTAAAAGAAACGTACATGAATGAAATTTGAATTCTGCATCCTAAAGAAGGTTATAAGCCTTGAAAATAACATAAATGATATTGAAAGTTATTGTCTTTCTGTTTTTCCAGGAGGGGCCAAAGGTGGGACATATAAATGTAGTTTGTTTTTCAGGGATATAAAAACTATATAGGGCTTATCTACTGTAGCCCAGTAGATAAGCAGATGGGTTTAGTTGACATAGCTAGTGGGTTTGAAACCTAACTCTACCATTTACTATATATGACATCCTGGACAAGTTACTTCAATTCACTCTATCTTAATTTCCACATTTTCTATATCTTTCTTAAGCCACTGAATTTTCTCTTGTACATTAATGGTCACAATTTCTAACTGATGAATGTGGTATCATGTCATCTTCTTTGCAAAATTTGTTATTCATTATTTTCTGTTACAGTTAATAATGCTAAATGTTAGTATTTAGAATGGTACATGGCACAATTAGGTATTCAATAATGTTAGAAATGATTATAAACAGCACAGAATATCCATATTGACCTCATACTAGTGACAGAATCCATCCATATTACATTTCTCCTAAGACTTCTGTTAATGACTTAGAATTTTATATTTCCAAAGGCTGCTCTGGGCACTTTCCTTTCCCTTTAGGCCATACAGTCTCAAACTGAAGGTTTATTTTCTCTTTCTAGCATATCAAGTATAAAATATAATTTTTAAATATTATTTTCATAATATTTTTCTTGGTTTTTACACTGTAACAAGGATATTAATTTGTGGTCTTTATTATTACTTACATATTTACTTTAGAGGAAAATCAAAACATTAACAGTAACCTTAACACAGTGTGTTTCCTTAGTCCTCTTATACTGAAGGATGCCTTTCTTCAGATTCTGTTTTCCCTCTGTGCCATGAAAAAAAATAGAATCCTTGGGGAACTCACTTTGTTTAAATACTGTATTATATAAATGTCTTAGGTTAATGGGAAGTAAATCCTCCTACTTGCTGAGATATTTAAAATTTGCTATGCCTCTCTGACTTCGAAATCACACATTTTGTGATTTGGAATATGCTATATTTATTGGAGAGTATGGGTATTTTCACATACATTTTTGTGGGTTTGTTTTGAAGCATGATCAACCTTATTTTAATAACCATTATCATCTGCATTGAATTAGGTAGTATTTATAAGTACTTGTCTTAGGTTTGTGTTATTCTTTCTTTTTTTTAACATCTTTATTGGAGTATAATTGCTTTACATTGGTGCATTAGTTTCTGTTGTATAACAAAGTGAATCAGCAATACATATACATATATCCCCATATCCCCTGCATCTTGCGTCTTCTTCCCACCCTCCCTATCCCAACCCTCTAGGTGGTCACAAAGCACCAAGCTGATCTCCCTGTGCTATGCTGCTTCCAACTAGCTATCTATTTTACATTTGGTAGTGTATATATGTCCATGCCTCTCTCTCACTTCATCTCAGCTTGCCTTTCTCCCTCCCCATGTCCTGAACTCCGTTCTCTACATCTGCGTCTTTATTCCTGTCCGGCCACTAGGTTGTTCAGAACAACTGTTTATTTTTTGATTCCATATATATGTGTTAGCATACAGTATTTGTTTTTCTCATTCTGATTTACTTCACTCTATATGACAGTCTCTAGATCCATCCATCTCACTACAAATAACCCAATTTCATTTCTTTTTATGGCTGAGTAATATTCCATTGTATATATGTGCCACATCTTCTTTATCTATTCATCTGTGAGTAGACACTTAGGTTGGTTCCAAGTCCTGGCTATTGGAAATAGTGCTGCAATGAAAATTGTGGTACATGCTTCTTTTCGAATTATGGTTTTCTCAGGGTGTATGCCAGTAGTGGGATTGCTGGGTCATATGGTAGTTCTATTTTTAGTTTTTTAAGGAACCTCCATACTGTTCTCCATAGTGGCTGTATCAATTTACATTCCCACCAACAGTGCAAGAGGGTTCCCTTTTCTCCACACCTTCTCCAGCATTTACTGTTTGTAGATTTTTTTGATGATGGCCATTCTGACTGGTGTGAGGTGATACCTCATTGTAGTTTTGATTTGCATTTCTCTAATGATTAGTGATGTTCAGCATCCCTTCATGTGTTTGTTGGCAATCTGTATATCTTCTTTGGAGAAATGTCTGTTTAGGTCTTCTGCCCCTTTTGGGATTGGGTTGTTTGTTTTTTTGTTATTGAGCTGCATGAGCTGCTTGTATATTTTGGAGGTTAATCCTTTGTCAGTTGCTTCATTTGCAAACATTTTCTCCCAATCTGAGGGTTGTCTTTTCATCTTGTTTATGGTTTCCTTTACTGTGCAAGAGCTTTTAAGTTTCATTAGGTCACATCTGTTTATTTTTGTTTTTATTTCCATTTCTCTAGGGGGTGGGTCAAAAAGGATCTTGCTGTGATTTATCTCATAGAGTGTTCTGCCTAAGATTTCCTCAAAGAGTTTGATAGTGTCGGGCCTTACATTTAGGTCTTTAATCCATTTTGGGTTTATTTTTGTGTATGGTGTTAGGGAGTGTTCTAATTTAATTCTTTTACATGTAGCTGTCCAGTTTTCTCACCACCAGTTATTGAAGAAGCTGTCTTTTCTCCATTGTATATTCTTGCCTCCTTTATCAAAGATTAGTTGACCATATGTGCGTGGGTTTATCTCTGGGCATTCCATCCGGTTGCATTGATCTATATTTCTGTTTTTGTGCCAGTACCATACTGGCTTGATTACTGTAGCTTTGTAGTATAGTCTGAAGTCAGGGAGCCTGATTCCTCCAGCTCAGTTTTTCTTTCTCAAGATTGCTTTGGCTATTCAGTACAAACTGTGAAATTATTTGTTCTAGTTTTGTGAAAAATGCCATTGGTTGTTTGATAGTGATTGCATTGAATCTGTAGATTGCTTTGGTTGGTATAGTCATTTTCACAATGTTGATTCTTCTAATCCAAGAACATGGTATATCTCTCCATTTGTTTGTATCATCTTTTCTTTCTTTCATCAGTGTCTTATACTTTTCTGCATACAGGTCGTTTGTTTCCTTAGGTACGTTTATTCCTAGGTATTTTATTCTTTGTTGCAATGGTAAAAGGGAGCGTTTCCTTAATTTCTGTTTCAGATTTTTCATCATTAATGAATAGGAATGCAAGAGATTTTGTGCATTAATTTTGTGTCCTGCTACTTTACCAAATTCATTGATTAGCTCTAGTAGTTTTCTGTTAGCATCTTTAGGATTCTCTATGTTTAGTATCACATCATCTGCAAACAGTGACATTTTTACTTCTTTTCCAATTTGGATTCATTTTATTTCTTTTTTGTCTCTCATTGCTGTATCTAAAACTTCCAAAACTATGTTGAATAATAGTGGTGAGAGTGGGCAGCCTTGTCTTGTTCCTGATCTTAGTGGAAATTGTTTCAGTATTTCACCATTGAGAACTATGTTTGCTGTAGGTTTGTCATATATGGCCTTTATTATATTGAGGTAAGTTCCCTCTATGCCTGTTTTCTGGAGAGTTTTTATCATAAATGGTGTTGAATTTTGTTAAGAGCTTTTCCTGCCTCTGTTGAGATGATCATATGGTTTTTCTCCTTCAATTTGTTAATATGGTGTATCACATTGATTAATTTGCATATATTGAAGAATCCTTGCATTCCTGGGTTAAACCTCACTTGATCATGGAGTATGATCATTTTAATATGCTGTTGGATTCTGTTTCCTAGTATTTTGTTGAGGATTTTTGCATCTGTGTTCATCCGTGATATTCCCTGAAGTTTTCTTTTTTTGTGGCGTCTTTGTCTCGTTTGGGTATTAGGGTGATGTTGGCCTTGTAGAAGTTTGGGAGTGTTCCTCCCTCTGCTATATTTTGTAAGAGTTTGAGAAGCATAGGTGTTTGCTCTTCTCTAAATGTTTGATAGAATTCGCCTGTGAAGCCATCTGGTCCTGTGCTTTTGTTTGTTGAAGATATTTTATCACAGTTTCAATTTCAGTGCTTGTGATTGGTCTGTTCATATTTTCTGTTTCTTCCAGGTTCAGTCTCAGACCGTTATGCTTTTCTAAGAATTTGTCCATTTCTCCCAGGTTGTCCATTTTATTGGCATATAGTTGCTTGTAGCAATCTCTCATGATCCTCTATATTTTTGCAGTTTCAGTTGTTACTTCTCCTTTTTCACTTCTAATTCTGTTGATTTGAGTCTACTCCCTTTTTTTCTTGATGAGTCTGGCTAATGGTTTATCAATTTTGTTTATCTTCTCAAAGCCTCAGCTTTTAGTTTTATTGATCTTTGCTATCATTTCCTTCATTTCTTTTTCATTTATTTCTGATCTGATCTTTATGATTTCTTTCCTTCTGCTAACTTTGTGGGGTTTCTTTGTCTTTCTATAATTGCTTTAGGTGTAAGGTTAGGTTGTTTATTTGAGAGTTTTCTTGTTTCTTGAGGTAGGATTGTATTGCTGTAAACTTCCCTTTTAGAACTGCTTTTGCTGCATCCCATAGGTTTTGCGCCATCATGTTTTCATTGCCATTTCTTTCTAGGTATTTTTTGATTTCCTCTTTGATATCTTCAGTGATCTCTTGGTTATTTAGTAGCGTATTATTTAGCCTCCGTGTGTTTGTATGTTTTGTAGTTTTTTTTCCTGTAATTGATACCTAGTCTCATAGCATTGTGGTCAGAAAAGATACTTGATATGATTTCAGTTTTCTTAAATTTAGCAAGGCTGGATTTATGACTCAAGATATGATCTATCCTAGAGAATGTTCCATGAGCACTTGAGAAGAAAGTGTATTCTGTTGTTTTTTGATGGAATGTCCTATAATATCAATTAAGTCCGGCTTGTTTAATGTGTCATTTAAAGCTTGTGTTTTCTTATTTATTTTCATTTTGGTTGATCTGTCCATTGGTGAAACTGTTCATTGGGGTGTTTAAGTTCCCTAGTATTAATGTGTTACTGTTGATTTCCCCTTTTATGGCTGTTAACATTTGCCTTATATATTGAGGTGCTCCTATGTTGGGTGCATAAATATTTATATTGTTATATAATTATTCTTTTTGTCTTGATCCCTTGATCAATATGTAGTGTCCTTCTTTGACTCTTGTTATAGTCATTATTTTAAAGTCTATTTTGTCTGATATGAGTATTGCTACTCCAGCTTTCTTTTGATTTCCATTTGCATGGAATATCTTTTTCCATCCCCTCACTTTCAGTCTGTATGTGTCCCTAGGTTTGAAGTGGGTGTCTTGTAGACAGCATATATATGGGTCTTGTTTTTGTATCCATCCAGCCTGTCCATGTATTTGGCTGGGGGATTTAATCTGTTTACACTGAAGTTAATTATTGATATGTATGTTCTTATTACCATTTTCCTAATTTTTTAGGGTTTGTTATTGTAGGTCTTTTCCTTTTCTTGTGTTTTCTGCCTAGAGAAGTTTCTTTGGCATTTGTTGTAAAACTGGTTTGGTGGTGATGAATTCTCTTAACCTTTTGCTTGTCTGTAAAGGTTTAATTTCTCCATCAAATCTGAGTAAGATCATTGCTGAGTAGAGTAATCTTCGTTGTAGGTTTTTCCTCCTTCATCACTTTAAATATGTCCTGCCAGTCCCTTCTGGCTTGCAGTTTCTGCTGAAAGATCAGCTGTTAACTTTATGGGGATTCCCTTGTATGTTATTTGTTGCTTTTCCATTGCTGCTTTTAATATTTTTTCTTTGTGTTTCATTTTGATAGTTTGATTAATATGTGTCTTGGCATATTTCTCTTTGGATTTATCCTGTAGGGGACTGTCTGTGCTTCCTGGACTTGATTGACTCTTTCCTTTCCCATATTAGGGAAGTTTTCATCTATAATCTCTTAAAATATTTTCTCTGTCCCCTTCTTTTTCTCTTCTTCTTCTGGGACCCCTATAATTCAAATGTTGGTGTGTTTAATGTTGTCCCAGAGGTCACTGAGACTCTCCTCAATTCTTTTCATTCTTTTTTCTTTATTCTGCTCTACAGTAATTATTTCCACTATTTTATCTTCCAGGTCACTTATCTATTCTTCTGCCTCAATTAATCTGCTATTGATTCCTTCTAGAGTATTTTTAATTTCGTTTATTATGTTGTTCATCATTGTTTGTTTGCTCTTTAGTTTTTCTAGGTCCTTGTTAAATGTTTCTTGTATGTTCTCCATTCTCTTTCCAAGATTTTGTATCATCTTTACTATCATTACTCTGAATTCCTTTTCAGGTAGACTGCCTATTTCCTCTTCATTTGTTTGGTCTGGTGGGTTTTTACCTTGCTCGCTCATCTGCTGCGTATTTCTCTGTCTTCTTATTTTGCTTAACTTACTGTGTTTCGGGTCTCCTTTTGCAGGCTGCTCGTTCGTAGTTCCCATTGTTTTTGGTGTCTGCCTCCAGTGGGTAAGGTTGGTTCAGTGGGTTGTGTAGGCTTCCTGGTGGAGGGGACTGGTGCCTGTGTTCTGGTGGATGAGCCTGGATCTTGTCTTTCTAGTGGGCAGGACCACGTCTGGTGGTGTGTTTTGGCACGTCTGTGAACTTATTATGATTTTAGGCAGCCTCTCTGCTAATGGGTGGTGTGGTGTTGTGTTGCTGTCTTGCTAGTTGTTTGGCATGGGGGTGTCCAGCACTGTAGCTTGTTGGTTGTTGAGTGGAGCTGGGTCTTAGCGTTGAGATGGCCATCTCTGGGAGAGCTGTTGCCAATTGATATTATGTGGGTCCTGGAGATCTCTGGTGGTCCAATGTGCTGAACTCGGCTCTTCCACCTCCAAGGCTCAGGCCTGACACCCGGCCAGAGCACCAAGATTCTGTCAGCCACATGGCCAGGTATGATGAGGAGTTTCTTATCTTTTGGGAAGTCTGAGGTCTTCTGCCAGTGTTCAGTAGGTGTTCTGTAGGAGCTGTTCCACATTTAGATGTATTTTTGATCTATTTATGGGGAGGAAGGTGATCTCCACATCTTACCCCTTCATCAACTTGTCGGTCCTTGTCCGGTTTGTGTTATTGTT
Organism: Monodon monoceros; assembly: GCF_005190385.1. Lineage (NCBI taxonomy): Eukaryota > Metazoa > Chordata > Mammalia > Artiodactyla > Monodontidae > Monodon > Monodon monoceros. The sequence goes on along the minus strand of NW_021703774.1, from coordinate 7,540,212 downwards.
TACAGCTTATAAAACTTGTATACCTTATATATCATGTCATATGAAGCTTTTAAAAATAGACATTAGTATTATGTTACAGATGATAAATATTTTCCTATATTGCCTCATCGAAATGTGTAGTATCATTACATAAATTTGGGTCTTAGTACTCTAAACCCAGTGATGCCATTAGTATCCTGTGTAAACTAAATTGTCACAAGGTCACAAGCCTTGACTCTCCTTTTACTAGTAAAAATCTGCCCCATCACAGGATGGATGGCCCACACTGCCCTAGAACTACCAACCGTGTGACTTGCTTGAACCCACAGGCAGTGAGTAGATGTGATAGCAGCAGAGGATTGAATACCTTTGTGTGGTCATGATGACTCTCTTGCACTTCTGACTTCTCTTCTCACTGCCATGAAATGTTACCTCAGCTAGTCCATTAGTCAAAGAAGTTAGAGAGAAAGATGGAGCTGACCCGGACCCAAACTGAAGCCTGGAGCCAGGCTGAGCCCAGTGTGGCTCAGAATCTTTCAGCTCTCTGCCCCAGCGGCACATGAGGGTGTTTTCTGATGCTTTGTTGTATAGTATTGTGGTGGCAGTAACTGATTGACACACCATGTTATAAGAATGAATCAACTGTGCAAACAATAGCTGATATGGATATGAGAAAGTTAAATATATGGGCTTAATCCTTATGTTATTCAAAATAAAGCTAATAAAAATATGAGAAAGTAAATATGTTTTTCCATTCAAGCAACAGAATGATGTTGGTGCTGCAGTATGTAATCAAGCAGGGAATAATTATGATTAGCCTTTGTTATCATGTAAACTCTACCATTTCCACCCAATAGATAATTTTTCCCAGAATGCAGCTTAAAGATTTAACTACAAATGAGATGTTCTGTTGCATGTTGGTCTCAGACTATGTATGGATAGTGATGCTATTGTCTGGAGATGACTGAGGCACTCACTGGGCCATGTTGCTTGTGTGGATCCCCCACAGACATTTAGACAGTAGGAGCCAGGCTTGTGGTTCTTCTTATTATTGCAAGATGCACCTCACTGACAACCAGCAGGTAACTGAAAAAACAAGGTTTGTTATCACATGTTCTGAAGGCTACATGGCAGCCCTGAGAGCCGCTTAGGGAGATCAGGGAGGGAGGGAGGGAGGGAGGGAGGGGGAGAGAGAGAGAGAGAGAGAGAGAGAGAGAGATTGAGATTGAGATTGATTCTGAAAGCTCGGCCTCTCTGCGCCAGTGCCGAATCAAATCTTAGAAACAAGAGTTTTGGGTGAAGTAGAAAAGAATAGCGTTACTGCTTTGCCAGGCAAAGGGGGCACAACAGACTTTTGCCCTGAAAAACTATGTTCCCAATCCAGTAAGATTTGATAAGGAGTCTTATAGCAAGGGTGGGGTTGCTGATAAGATTAGGGCGTGTGCAGGACTTCTACTCCTTTAATCTGGTCTCATGCACTCTTCTTGATGAGCTTCTCTGGTTCCTTTAATGTAGCCTCAGGTCGTCTTTCTCTGGTGTGAAGAATGCTGACATCTTAAATAACTTAAAGACCTTGTTATGTGTGTTCCTTGAGGCGGAACCAGTCCCTGCCCCAAGGCTTCACTGTTGTTTCATGGCTGCTCTTCCTTTGTCTCTGCATCCTTTCCCTTCCCAGATAACCAAATGTCTGCATCTGCCCTTTGGAACTCAGGGAAGGTCACAGAGGCTGGAGTCAAGAAACAGGGAACAGAAATGCTTCTGTGCCCAGGAGCCCCACTAGGTCCTGCTTGGTTCCAAGCATGTGTGTGTGTGCATTTGGACCTGGAATTCTGCCTTTATTGGGGTCTGAGGGTGTGGTGCCTAGGATTTTATGGGCTCACTATTGTTGAATTTAAAGCATAAGAGTGAGAATTAGGGTGAGGGAAGGGAAAAACTGTTATCTAGGTCAGTGGTCCCCAACATTTTTGGCACCAGGGACCAGTTTCGTGGAAACCAATTTTCCCAGGGACGGGGAGGGGCGTGGAGGGGATGGTTTCGGGATGATTCAAGTGCATTACATTTATTGTGTACTTTATTTCTATTATTATTACATTGTAATATATGGTGAAATAATTACACAACTCACCATAATGCAGAATCAGTGGGAGCCCTGAGCTTGTTTTCCTGCAACTAGATGGTCCCATCTGGGGGTGATGGGAGACAGTGACACCCGAAGTGTTTTGCTTATGTCCAGTCTCCTGCATAATCTCATTTTGGTTGCTGTCACTGCGGAAAACCCTGCTTCACAAACATAGCACGTTGGAAATGGAAGCAGGCTTTTCAGTGCTTTTGTGGCAGTCTCAGGATATTCCACCTTGACTTTAATCCAGAACGCATGGAGATTTGAAGTTGTTTCAAACATACCCTTAAGGCCACCATCATTTGCGATCTCAAGCAGTTGATCCTCTTCTAGCACAGACAAAGCAGATTCACCTGGCTTATTCACAAAGGGTTCGCAGATGCATTCCTTCCCAGTTCAGGGGTCTTTTGTTGTTGGGAAGTAATGCTCAAACTCTTTTGAAAGCTGAGATAGGTGATCATGCACCAGCTGGGAGAAAGAAGGCCCTGGCTCAGTCTCTCAAAATCTCTTGCTAATGTTTGAAACATGTCAAAAATCCCAATGTTCACTCGTCGCCCCCATAATTCCAGTTTGGCTTTGAATGCAGCCACTTTATCTGCCAACTTGAACACAGTTGTCATTCTCCCCTGAAGTGACAGATTGAGTTCATTGAGCAGGTTGAATATTTCACACAAATAAGCAAGTTTTGGGACGGTTTCTGTGTCACTGAAATGTGCTGCCAGTGGTGACTGTTTTCTAAAGGAAATCTCAGGAGCGGCTCTCGTAACTCAAAACCTCTGGCCAGTGATCTCCCTTTGGAAAGCCATCTCACCTCTGTGTATAAGAGCAGACATGTGTGTTCTGTGTCCATCTCCTCACAGAGCTGCGTAAACAGATGTGGGTTAAGGGCATGTACTTTAATGTGGCTGATGATTTTAATCACATCCTGTAAAACGTTGTTAAGTTCAGGTGACATTTTTTGGCTAGCCAGCATTTCTCTATGGATGACACAGTGTGCAGACTCACATTCAGAAGCAACCTCTTTGACCTGAGTAGTGAAACCAGAAAGCCGTCCAGTCATGGCAGCCACTCTGTCCATGCATATCCCGACACAAAATGACCAGTTTTCCTGATATGTAATCATTCCAAGACTTGACTAGTTCTGCAGTTGTGGTGTTGGTTGGCAACAAAAGTGCACATAACATATCCTTACGGACATCCTCCTGAAAAATACTTAGCACAGAAACAAGCATTGTTGCCTTGTCACCATCGGTAGACTTGTTAACCTGGATTGTGTACCATGCGGACTCATTAATCCTCTCTAACAATTGTGCCTCAGTATCCTCTGCTATTTCATCAATTCGTCTAGTTATGATGCTAGCCGAAAGAGGAACATGCGCCACCTTCTCAACTGCAACCTCTCCTAAAATTTCATGAGAAATGTCCTTAGCAGCAGGCAGAATCAACTCTTCATCCATAGTAAAGGGCTTCTTAGCTTTAGCAATGTGGTTAGCCACTAAGAATGATGTTCTCAGGACAGACACATTTGATGAAGTGGTGGCCTTCAGTAATATCTTCTGTTCTTTGTGTTCACGTCTTTTTCTTTTGAAAAACTCCAAAGGCTTGTCTTTGAATGCTGGGTGCTTGGTCTCCATGTGGCAAAGCAGTTTTGAAGTTTTCATGTCTTCGTTGGATAGCCGGTCACCACATATTATACAAAGTGTCCTTGGAGAATGTGACTCGCCTGTTGCAATGAACCCATAATTTAAGTAGGACTCTTGGTATTTTCTTTTAAATGCAGTTTTCTTTTTGTGGCCAGTCTTAGAGTCTTCTGCTGTCTCACCATTGGGTCTTTCCCCCCTTCAAAAAAGCTCTCCAGAGACGTTTGTTTTTTACTTATTTTGGCTAGGGTTAGTTTGCGGGCTTACCAAAACTGTGACTGAGACAAGTGCGCAGTGTGGGAAAGAGGTTCGGATGGAAGTCATAAATAAAATAACGGGCAGGTCATGCACAGACAGAAATAAGTGTCAGATTCTGACTTAAAGCCTGACACCAGATGCAGCTGTACAATTGAAGTACATCAACTCACTTGCCACTATAAAGCCTGCCACCAGATGCAGCTTAATTGTCACTTGCCACTCAGTGATAGAGTTTTGATATGTCTGCAAGCAATTGATTTATTATGGTCTCTGTTCAGTCAAACCTCTCTGCTAATGATAATCTGTATTTGCAGCCAGTCCCCAGTGCTAGCATCACTGCCTCAGCTCCGCCTCAGATCATCAGGCATTAGAGTCCCATAAGAAGCGTGCAACCTAGATCCCTCGCGTGTGCAGTTCACAGTAGGGTTTTTGTTCCTATGAGAATCTAATGCCGCTGCTGATCTGACAGGAGGCAGAGCTCAGGCGGTAGTGCAAGCGATGGGGAGCGGCTGTAAATACAGATGAAGCTTCGCTGGCTCTCCCGCCGCTCACCTCCTGCTGTGTGTCCTGGTTCCTAACAGGCCACGGTCCGGTACCTGTCCGTGGCCCAGGGGTTGGGGTCCCCTGATCTAGGTCACCCGGGGCTTTTATAAAGGGAACTTCATGGGTAGGGCAGCCTCGTTCCTTATCTAGTTGTTTTGTTAGTAGCTGTGTCATACAGCTGGCAATATGTTTGTTTGAGACGGATGTCTTTGAAATGGATGCCTCAGCAATCAAAAAAGCTTATTGTCAGGCACTTACACTACTTGCTCATATATTTCAAAAAATGGTGTGTTTCTTAAAATGTTTTGGTCATAGAATGCTATGAAAAACAGGAATATTCTGAACATACTTTCAGGAAATTTATAGATATATGTGTGTGTACATATATATATATATACACGCATATGTATATATGTAATATTTAATAATTACCAAGGAAGTATTTAAAATAATAGATTTCCAACCCCTACAATTTATATTAGAATTTATATACTTTAAATTCTCCACATTAGATTTTGCGGAAGCCCCCCTTCATAATCATATACTAATGTTTGAGTATTTTGTGTTTTGTGATATTTTCTAACTCTTGAACTGGTAGTGATTAGAATACAAGAATAGTATATACTCTATGTCATTTTCTTCCCTGAATGTACCTCCTAAACCTTTGTAAACACTGCATTTGTTTAGGGAATATCTCATTGCATTTGGGGAGAGGTTTTGAAGATATGCACTTGTGATATACTGTTGAGCTGAACCCCACAGGCCTATAAGACCTGTACTTGCCCAGTTTTAAGACAAAAGAAAGATACTGGAGTCAGCAACAGAGACATCAGTGGTCTAATGGATGGGGCAGCTTACACATCTGAAGCAAGGCTCAGGTGGGCTCATTAATTATCAGGGAAAACAGCAGAGGGGCACACCTCTCACCACCCCTTTGATAAGAACAGTCACCAGCTGGAGCCTGGGGCAAGTTATCAGTACTTAGGAAGGTCAGTCATGTGCATAGGGTGTAGGTAAAGCAGGCACTGGTCCTGCAGGGGATGGACAGAAAGCTACAGAGCAGCCATCTTTAGTGGCCTGACCATACATATACCCTATGATTTATTTTCAATTAAAATTATTTTGATTAAATATGAAATCACACTGTATTCTCTTTTTTCAATTGTAAAACATATACATTTAGGGGATGTTTATGCCTAAATAAATCATCTTCCTCAAGTAGATAAATACATTGCAGAAATAATTCTTTGCTTTTGGTCAAAAATTAATATTTTCCATGATAAGTAAACCTTTTGAGTAGAAGAAGCTTTTCAGTTCTACAGATTTGAAGATAAAATAATTACCTTCATAAAGGAGTTCTTAAACTGAGTTTGGACAGTTATTTTTAAAGCTTACTGCTTAGAAGTGTATATTAAAATTGCCTAAATTGTTCCTTTTCTTTTACAAATACAACTGGAAGTGATTCTTAAAGGGGATGTATGGTCATTATTTCTCCAGAAGGGCCATTTTGGGAATTTGGGGAGGTATTTTTGTTGTCCTGGTTGTGGACCTTCCGTGTTACTTACATGGACTGGTGTGTTGGAGGTCATACAAAAAGTGTGATATTGTTAAACAACAAAAATATGAGAGTCCTTCAAAATGTTACAATGATGACAAAAGAATTTTGGGATTTGGGAGGCCGATGTCTCACTCCTGTGTAGTAATTGTCATCACAGTGATTCTGTTTGCCCTTCATTATATCTTCTACTATAGTAGTACCCAAGAACTACTTACATCATGAGATATGTATTCATTTATTGAAATTCACTTTCCTTTTTTATCATTTATATTAGAATTACAAAGTAGAACAATAAAAATAGATTTTCAGTATTTAGATCCAGTGAACACTTTGATTTTGGTGTCAGGTCAATACTGCCCTCACAGTGAGTTGAGTATTCCTTCTTTTACTATTTTCTGAGAGAGTTTGTCTAAAATTGGAATTATTTATTCATTAAAAGTCTGCAACAATTTACCAGTTAACCCACCCTGAGTTTTCTATGTAGTGAGATATTTCATAATGAAGAAATTTCTTTAATAGATACAAAGACTACTCAGGCTATCATTTTTTCTTTCCTTAAAATAGCTTTTTTAGTTTGTGTCTTTCAAAGAATTTTCCCAGTTTATTTAGTTGTGGAATATATTGGCATAAAGTTTTTCATATGTCCATTTTATTATTGTAAGATCAGTAGCATCTGTAGTAATGTCCCCGTTTTGATTTCTGGTATGAAAACTTTGTGTCTCCTCTTCTTTTTACTGTAACAATCTGTTGGGAAGTTTATCAGTTTTGTTGGATTTTCAGAGAACTAATGGATTTTGTTCATTTAAAAAAATTTTTTTTTTTACTTTTTAGTTTCACTGATTTCCTTTCTTTATTGTCATATTTATTTTGCTTGTTTTGATTTTAATTTACTCTTGTTTATCTAGTATTTTTAGAAGCTAGATCTTTCATTTGCGACATTTCTTCACTGATATGTTTGGTTATTAAAGATATATAAATTATGCACTAAATAATGCTTTAGGTATAGCCTGCAAGTTATGGTATATTGAATTTTCATATTAATTCAATTCAAAACGTTTTATAATATCTCAGGTGACTTCATTTATCAATGTATTGTTTCTTTTGCAGTTTATTTGGTTGGATCTTTCTGTTGTTAATTTTTATTTTAATTCCATTATGATTATAAAATACAGTTAAACCTTGAACAGCATGGGTTTGAACTACACAGGTCCACTTACACATGCATATTTTTCAATAGTAAACACTATGGTACTACATGACCCACAGTTAGTTGAATTGCTGATGCAGAACCATGAATATGGAGGAATGGTGAATACTGAGGGACCACTTATACGGAGTACCAACTATAAAGTTATAGGGTTTTTTTGACTATGTGGAGGGTCAGTGCTCCATTCTCCTTATTGTTCAAGGGTCAACTGTGTGCTTCATATGGTTTAAATTCTTTTAAATATGCTTAGACTTATTTATGGTCCAGAATATTGTCTACTGTACTTTGGTAAATGTTCCTTATGCTCTTGAAAAGAGCATGTGTTCTGCTGATTTTGGATGGAGCATTCTAGAATTTTCTACCTATTCTGTAATTACCCATTAGTTCAAGTTAATAAGTGTTCACATATTTCAGACTTTTACTGAATTTTTAACCTTGTACTGCTTAATAAGAGAAGTTTAAAGAACACAACTATAATTTTGGATTTATTTATCCTTTTAGTTCTATCACTTTTTTCATGCATTTTGAGATTCTGTTGTTAAATACATACATATTTAAGATTAGTATGTCTTTGTGAAAAGCTGACCACTTTTTCATGATGTAAATGTTCCTCTTATCTCTGGTACTATTCCTTGTTCTGAAGTCTATTTCTTCTAATATTTTAGTCACTCAAGTGTTCTTTTACTTAGTAGTTAAATACTATATTTTCCATTCTTTTCTCTTAACCTATTCATGTCTTCATGTGTATATCTAATTACACATTTGATGGCATTCTCTTTCTATTGCGGTGTTCTAGAACATCTGTATTTAATATGATTAAGATGTTAAAGTATACCATTTTGTGGAACTTCCCTGGCAGTCCAGTGTTTAAGACTCCACACTTCCAATGCAGGGGGCAAGAGTTAGATCCCTGGTTGGGGAACTAAGATCCTGCATGTTGCGTGGTGCAGCCAAAGAATTAAAAAAAAAAAAAAAAAAAAAGAAAGAAAAATATCCTGATTCAAAGTTTACCATTTTGCTATGTTTTTTCTTTTTTTTGTCCATCTTTTTTTTCTCTTTCTCTATGCTTTTGACTCATTCAGTAGTTTTCGTGTTTTTTTAAAATCATTCCATGTTATCTACCTTTTTGGCTTACTGCTTGTATTTAATATGATTTAATAGATGCCTTAGGGTTGGGGCACACCACTCGGAGCAGGAGATGTAAATGATTGAAAAAGTTGGAACTAAAACTAGTTTTTCTAATTCAAGTGGCTCTGCAGTAAAGTATTACCACCTCAGGGCACTTGGGAGAGCTCACACCTGTGCCTTCTGAGAATATCAGCATTTGGACATCTGCTAAAAAAAGGCTATTATCATTCATTGTGAGTCAGAGAAAAATGATAATCAACTTAGAACTAAATAAAAATGTTAATTAAAAATGTGTCACATATTCACATATCCTTACTCTTAGTATTTCAGCATACCAGAGGTGAGAGAAAAGATAAATAAAAGGAAAAAAAAATTAGTCCACTTGTACTTCAGGATCTTTGAGTCACTAGTATGATTAACAGTGGAGGGAGAGGATGCTTTAAATCAGATAGAAGAATATGGTTTTAAGGTGGATGAATATTTAATAACTGAAATGTACAAGGAAGTTATGCAATCTTCCCAAGATGTGATAAAATATGTGCAACTGGGGAAACAGAAGATTTAACTTAGTACAGTTGGATGAACTGGAGAAAAATGAAAGGACTTTATACATTGGTGAGTTGAGGTTTTCAATATGCTAGTCCCATGTTTCTTTAACTCTACGATAATTCTCAGGCTTTTTTTTTTAATTGCCTAATATACCTAAGGTAAATGGCACACTCTCATCAGTAACACCAGCTGATTATAGCAGTGGTTATTTTTTTAACCTATTTATGCATGAGCCCTAAAGTTTAAGCCAGTTATCTCAGAATATCTAAGTTAAGAATACATATAATGGGAAAAAGTTTCCCATGTGATTCTGATAAGGTAGACTCATTGAGAATCACATTTTTTGTTGCAGAAGGAGAAAAGTAATAATGAGACAGAGAGAAAAAATTGCCAGTGATAGCCAGTTCAGAATAGTATACAACCTTGCTATTCAAGGGAGGGAATATTTTTAAAAGGTGAGGATGAAAATATAAATACTACTGAGAAATCATGAAGGATGATATTTAGATTTAGCCTTTAGTAAGTCATTGAAGACAGTCAAAGATTTCCGGGGTCTGATTATCAAAGGAATATGGATTTATGGAACTTACATAGGTGTTGTAGAAATGTATTGGATTAAGATAATTAATTCAAGATATTTGTGAAGGTAATATGAAAAAAAATCCTGCCTAATAAATAATGGCAAAAGTGGCAAAAGGCCTAAATAAATCAGAGGAGATCTGTGCATATAAAAGGATAAAGAGGTTAAGGATGAAAACTGAAGATTTATCAATAAGAGGGTATTTTTGAAGAAAAAAGGAGTGGGGAAGAGCGGGAAAAGGGGAATTAGTAATTAGTTCCTGAATGAGCCTCTTTTTCCTCTTAGGTCACAAGGATAAGAAGAAAAATGGGGGATTCAACTTTATCCATGGATTGAAAATGAAGTTGTAATGCATATGTTATTTTAGAGATGTAGTAAAACCCTTACTTTTTGGAAGAAGCCCACTATTTTTCTTACCTTGCAGTTCCTCTGAAGGATAAAGGATTTGGAAAAAAGAAAAAATAAAAGTCATTCTCTTTACCCCAGAGTTGATGCAAATAGTTCAAGTGCATTGGACTATTCAATTTCCTTATTCTTATTTCCTTAAGAATTTCAGAACTCCTAAATCTCCAGAGATCAAACTCATCAGCCCAACTTATCTTTCTGGTATTATATTCAGATTGGGTTTCTGAATTTTGAAAAATTAAACTAAAATCAATAGAAATCCCATGGGTCATGTAGTATTATTATGTTTACTTTTTATATGTTTGTGACAATTATTAATCTCCCAATGCACCACATACAACTGTGTGTTCAGGCTGTAGCTGCTATTCCCTCATGATATCTACAGAAAGGGTGCAGTTTGTCCTCTTAGAATAGCAAAGTTGTGAGAAGCTCTCACAATTCACAAAGGACTTTGAGATTCTTATTGTAACCTTAAGTGACATCTAATTTGCATTTGTACTTCCAGGCTCTTTTGTATGCTGGTGAGCATTTTGAAATGCTTCTATGATCTTTTAAAAATAAAAACCCTTGCTCAAGCCTCTCACTAATTCCACCTCTTTACCATTACAGTAGGTGGTAAAATAATCATTTTAGCTCAATATTTCATATTGGGGGTAACTGGCTTAGATAGTTTTCCTTTTATTTTGTCTATCAAATCTTGTATTTGTTCTTTCTCCTACCCTTTTCTCCCATGTATTCCAACATGCATTTCTAAGGAATGTGTCTCAGTCATTCTGTTAAATATTGGGAACAGCCCAGGGAGTCTAACTCATGGTAGCTCCTCATTTCATGGAGTTTACAATCTAGCTAATAAAGTTTAAATGAGATTATAGTTGAGATTGTGTGCAGAATGTATTGTGAAGCACTTAACAAGGTGTTTATGATAAATCAGGGTACTTGTTTTCAAGTTATTAATTGCAATTATATATTAATTCCAATTAATAAATTTTAACTTAAGCAGCAAAGGAATCTTCTCAGAAGATACCTAGTAACTCAGAGAATGGAAGGGAAAGCTGGAAGAAGGACCAGGTTCAGATACAAACCAAGGGAGAGAGGACATGGACACTGTCCTGCCACAGGTACTGTCGCCCAGGATGTCCACATTGTCTTGACTCTGAGGGTGTCATTCTGAGTTACCTAAAGGATCCTACAACACTGAATTACTCCATCAGGATTCGAATCTCTGCAGCAGAAATTTTTTAATCACCAAATATAATGCTCATCATGGGCTACTTATTGTTCTAAACTCTTCATATATTTCAACTCACTTAAAAACTCATCATAGTCCAAGGAACTGGAGAGTGTTATTGTGTCTATTTTATCCTCATTTTCCATTTGAGGAAGCTCAGGTGGAAGGATAAAAGACTTTCCTTAGGTCACAGCCAGAAAATGGCACAGCCTCCTGCTATTCTATGTTGCCCCATCTGACTGATGTCTGAGGTCTAGGACATGGACAGGGAGAGGGAAATTCTGACCACCTTGCTTTCATTACTGGGAATTAGCACTCTGCTTCCCAGGTATCTATGGATTCCCCTCAGGTTGGGAGTTTGGATACTGGTCAGCCAAAATGAAAATTGTTCACTAGCCAGTGTGGAAAATAGGGAGATGATACTCTGTAGGATTTCCAGAGACTCTGAGTAGAGTAAGGCATTGGTGCACTGTCTCCTCTGGGGAGGACTCTATCTCCATCCACCTTTTCTATCTACTTCTGACTCAGTTTTCAGTATGTGCCTATATTTCACTTTCCTTGGGAAGAGCAATCTCTAAAGAATGGAAGCTCCTTTTATACGTAACCATTGGGTGCCCTCAACTTAAATAACATTATAACATCTCTCATCATTACCTAGTTCCTTGGTTTTCACACTGAAAAATGTAGGAGGAATACTTTTACTTAGTGAAAAGAAAATCATTTTCTTTCATTCTTCACTTTGTCACTTAGAAAATACATGTTTAATGTTATTTTTTTAACATTTTTATTGGGGTATAATTGCTTTACAATGGTGTGTTAGTTTCTGCTTTATAACAAAGTGAATCAGTTATACATATACATATGTTCCCATATCTCTTCCCTCTTGCGTCTCCCTCCCTCCCACCCTCCCTATCCCACTCCTCCAGGTGGTCACAAAGAACCGGGCCGATGTCTCTGTGCCATGCGGCGGCTTCCCACTAGCTACCTACCTTACGTTTTTTAGTGTGTATATATGCCAGTGCAATTCCAAAATGGGGTCATGAGTTTCAAATCAGCAGAAAATAAAAAAGAACACACATTACAGAATGAAGGGTTCAAATAAATCTAAATGCATAAAACAAGAAGATAAAAACAATCATACAAGTTATATAAAAATATATAAACATTTTCAACTCACCACTTAGATAAAAACATTGTGAGATTGAGATTAAAAGTTATTTTTGTTTGGAACATTAAGTACAGTTCCAGGCATCTACTAAACCCTCAATAAATACTTGCTGAGTGTACAAATGGTTTCCAACTTACAAAAGATTTATATTATAGTAGACAGTAAGTAAAAACAAAAGGATGATATAATACTGATTAGCAAAGTTCAAATTAAATGTCTGTGATTAGACAAGCAAAAGCTGAGAGAGTTCAGCACCACCAAACCAGCTTTACAACAAATGCTAAAGGAACTTCTTTAGGCAGGAAACACAAAGGAAGAAAAGGACCTACAAAAACAAACCCAAAACAATTAAGAAAATGGGAATAGGAACATACATGTCGATAATTACCTTAAAAGTAAATAGATTAAGTGTTCCCACCAAAAGACACAGACTGGCTGAATGGATACAAAAACAAGACCCGTATATATGCTGTCTACAAAAGACCCACTTCACACCTAGGGACACATACAGACTGAAAATGAGGGGACGGAAAAAGATATTCCATGCAAATGGAAATCAAAAGAAAGCTGAAGTAGCAATTCTCATATCAGACAAAATAGACATTAAAATAAAGAATATTAGAAGAGACAAAGAAGGACACTACATAATGAACAAGGGATCGATCCAAGAAGAAGATATAGCAATTGTAAATATTTATGCACCCAACATAGGAGCACCTCAATACATAAGGCAAATACTAACAGCCATAAAAGGGGAAATCGACAGTAACACAATCATAGTAGGAGACTTTAACACTCCACTTTCACCAATGGAAAGATCATCCAAAATGAAAATAAATAAGGAAAAACAAGCTTCAAATGATACATTAAACAGGATGGACTTAATTGATATTTATAGGACATTCCATCCAAAAACAACAGAATCCACATTCTTCTCAAGTGCTCATGGAACATTCTCCAAGATAGATCATATCTTGGGTCACAAATCAAGCCTTGGTAAATTTAAGAAAATTGAAATCATATCAAGTATCTTTTCCGGCCACAGCGCTATGAGAGTACATATCAATCACAGGAAAAGATCTGTAAAAAATACAAACACATGGAGGCTAAACAATACACTACTTAATAACCAAGTGATCACTGAAAAAACCAAAGAGGAAATCAAAAAATACCTAGAAACAAATGAGAATGGAGACACGATGACCCAAAACCTATGGGATACAGCAAAAGCAGTTCTAAGAGGGAAGTTTATACCTATACAATCCTACCTTAAGAAACAGGAAACATTTCAAATAAAAAACCTAACCTTGCACCTAAAGCAATTAGAGAAAGAAGAACAAAAAAACCCCAAAGTTAGCAGAAGGAAAGAAATCATACAGATCAGATCAGAAATAAAAGAAAAAGGAAGGAAATGATAGCAAAGATCAATAAAACTAAAAGCTGATTCTTTGAGAAGATAAACAAAATTGATAAACCATTAGCCAGACTCATGAAGAAAAAAAGGAGAAGACTCAAATCAATAGAATTAGAAATGAAAAAGGAGAAGTAACAAGTGACACTGCAGAAATACAAAGGATCATGAGAGATTACAACAAGCAACTCTATGCCAGTAAAATGGACAACCTGGAAGAAATGGACAAATTCTTAGAGATGCACAACCTGCCGATACTGAACCAGGAAGAAATAGAAAATATGAACAGACCAATCACAAGCACTGAAATTGAAACTGTGATTAAAAATCTTCCAACAAACAAAAGCCCAGAACCACATGGTTTCACAGGCGAGTTCTGTCAAACATTTAGAGAAGAAGTAACACCTATCCTTCTTAAATTCTTCCAAAATATAGCAGAGGGAGGAACACTCCCAAACTCATTCTACGAGGCCACCATCACCCTGATAGCAAAAGCAAACAAAGATGTCACAAAGAAAGAAAACTACAGGCCAATGTCACCAATGAACATAGATGCAAAAATCCTCAACAAAATACTAGCAAACAGAATCCAACATCACATTAAAAGGATCATGCACCATGATCAAGTGGGGTTTATCCCAGGAATGCAAGGATTCTTCAATATACAAATCAATCAATGTGATATATCATATTAACAAATTGAAGGAGAAAAACCATATGATTATCTCAATTGATGCAGAGAAGGCTTCTGACAGAAGTCAACACCTGTTTATGATAAAAACCCTGCAGAAAGTAGGCACAGAGGGAACTTTCCTCAACATAATAAAGGCCATATATGACAAACTCACAGCCCACATCTTCCTCAATGGTGAAAAACTGAAACCATTTCCACTAAGATCAGGAACAAGACAAAGCTGCTCACTCTCACCACTGTTATTCAACATAGTATTGAAAGTTTTAGCCACAACAATGAGAGAAGAAAAAGAAATAAAAGGAATCCAAATCGGAAAAGAAGAAGTAAAGCTGTCACTGTTTGTAGATGACATGATACTATACATAGAGAATCCTAAAGATGCTACCAGAAAACTACTAGAACTAATCAATGAATTTGGTAAAGTAGCAGGATACAAAATTAATGCACAGAAATCTCTAGCATTCCTATACACTAATGATGAAAAATATGAAAGTGAAATGAAGAAAACAGTCCCATTTACCACTGTAATAAAAAAAAATAAAATATCTAGGAATAAACCTACCTAAGGAGACAAAAGACCTGTATGCAGAAAATTATAAGATACTGATGAGAGAAATCAAAGATGATACAAATGGGTGGTGAGATATACCATGTTCTTGGATTGGAAGAATCAACATTGTGAAAATGACTCTACTACCCAAAGCAATCTACAGATTCAATGCAATCCCTATCAAACTACCACTGGCATTTTTCACAGAACTAGAACAAAAAATTTCACAATTTGTATGGAAACACAAAAGACCCCGAATAGCCAAAGCAATGTTGAGAATGAAAAATGGAGCTGGAGGAATCAGGCTCCCTGACTTCAGACTATACTACAAAGCTACAGTAATCAAGACAGTATGGTACTGGCACAGATACAGAAATATAGATCAATGGAACAGGATAGAAAGCCCAGATATAAACCCACGCGCATATGGTCACCTTATCTTTGGTAAAGAGGCAAGAATATACAATGGAGAAAAGACTGCCTCTTCTATAAGTGGTGCTAGGAAAACTGGACAGGTACACATAAAAGTATGAAATTAGAACACTCCCTAACACCATACACAAAAATAAACTCAAAATGGATTAAAGACCTAAATGTAAGGCCCGACACTATCAAACTCTTAGGGGAAAACATAGGCAGAACACTCTATGACATAAATCACAGCAAGATCCTTTTTGACCCACGTCCTAGAGAAATGGAAATAAAAACAAAAATAAACAAATGGGACCTTATGAAATTTCAAAGCTTTTGCACAGCAAAGGAAACCATAAACAAGAACAAAATGCAACCCTCAGAATGAGAGAAAATATTTGCAAATGAAGCAACTGACAAAGGATTAATCTCCAAAATTTACAAGCAGCTCATGCAGCTCAATATCAAAAAAACAACCCAATCCAAAAATGGGCAGAAGACCTAAATAGACATTTCCCCAAAGAAGATATACAGATTGCCAACAAACCCATGAAAGAATGCTCAACATCTTTAATCATTAGAGAAATGCAAATCAAAACTACAGTGAGATGTCTCACACCAGTCAGAATGGCCATCATCAAAATATCTACAAACCATAAATGCTGGAGAGGGTGTGGAGAAAATGGAACTCTCTTGCACTGTTGGTGGGAATGTGAATTGGTACAACCACTATGGAGAGCAGTATGGAGGTTCCTTAAAAAACTACAAATAGAACTACCATATGACCCAGCAAACCCACTAGTGGGCATATACCCTGAGAAAACCATAATTCAAAACGAGTCATGTACCACAATGTTCATTGCATGTCTATTTACAATAGCCAGGACATGGAAGCAACCTAAGTGTCCATCAACAGATGATTGGAGGACTTCCCTGGTGGCACAGTGGTTGAGAGTCTGCCTGCTGATGCAGGGGACATGGGTTCGTGCCCCCATCTGGGAAGATCCCACATGCCATGGAGCGGCTAGGCCCGTGAGCCATGGCCGCTGAGCCTGCGCGTCCGGAGCCTGTGCTCCGCAACAGGAGAGACCACAACCGTGAGAGGCCCGCGTACCGCAAAGAAAAACAAAAGAAAACCAAAAAAAGAGTCATGTACCAAAATGTTCATTGCAGCTCTATTTACAATAGCCAGGACATGGAAGCAACCTGAGTGTCCATCAGCAGATGAATGGAGGGCTTCCCTGGTGGCACAGTGGTTGAGAGTCCGCCTGCTGATACAGGGGACACGGGTTCATGCCCTGGTCCGGGAAGATCCCACATGCCATGGAGCAGCTAGGCCCATGAGCCATGGCCTCTGAGCCTGCGCCTCCAGAGCCTGTGCTCCACAGCAGGACAGACCACAACAGTGAGAGGCCCGTGTACTGCAAAAAAAAAAAGAACAGATGAATGGATAAAGAATATGTGCCTATATTTATATAGGCACAATATATATATTGTGCCTATATATATACAATGGAATATATATATACAATGGAATATTACTCAGCCATAAAAAGAAACAAAATTGTTATTTGTAGTGAGGTGGATGGACCTAGAGTGTGTCATATAGAGTGAAGTTAAGTCAGAAAGAGAAAAACAGATACCGTAATTAACACATATATATGGAATCTAAGAAAAAGGAAAAAAGAAAAAAAAAGGTCATAAAGAACCTATGGGCAAGATATCTGTATATGAAAGATCAGAAAGAGAAATTAAGTAAACCATCTAATTCACCATTGCAACAAAAAGAATAAAATACCTAGAATGAACCTACCTAAGGAGGCAGACATAAATATATACATATGTGTATGTTTATATAGATATACATGTGATATGCATGTGCATATATGTTATATATTTATAAAGTGAAAAAAATACTAATATAAAGCTTGAATTAATAAAAAGTTACCTATAGGAGAAAAGGATGTATGGTATTGGGGAGAAAAATGAAATGTACCTTATAAGTATAATAAAATAAAAAATAAAGTGTACCTTGAAGCCGTATAACTATTTTAAATGAAAGTGGTAAAATACTATCCCAAAGGAGGAATACAAATTAATCCCCCATAACTGCAAACAAGCAGAGGAATCTCAGTGTGTCAGATTAGTGGTATAATGACCCAGGGAAATGATGAACTTCAAGTGACTTTATTGTTTTGTTTTGTTTTTTAACTTATTTATTTATTCTTTATTTATTTATTTAGGCTGCACCAGGTCTCAGTTGCGGCATGCAGGATCTTTGTTGTGGCATGCAGGATAATTTAGTTGCGGCATGCAGACTTCTTAGCTGTGGCATGTGGACTTCTTAGTTGTGGCATGTGGACTTTTTAATTGTGTCATGTGGACTCTTAGTTGAAGCATGCATGCAGGATCTAGTTCCCCAACCAGGGATTGAACCTGGGCCCCCTTGCATTGGGAGCACAGAGTCTTAGGCACTGAACCACCAGGGAAGTCCATCAAGTGACTTTAAAACACACTATTTTGTCTATATGTAGTCAGTATTATATATCCTCAGGGCAAAAAGAACCTGAGAAATTCCATCATGCCTTTAGTACCATAATATTGGTAGTAATATTTTTACTATTATTTGGAAAATGTTATAGGTATATTGTAGGCATATGTTATATTGGTTGTAGAATGAAATAAACAGAGTAGATCCTCTTTATTCACAGAGTCTTTATCTGTGAATTCATCTACTCTTTAACATATATTTGCAACCTCAGAATCAAAACTGTGCTTTTGTGGTCATTTGATGACAAATGCAGAGTGGCCGAAAATTTGAGCTCCTAGACACATGTTCGCAGCTGGGGTCAAACCAGGTGATGCTCTGCTTTCTTTCAGCTCTCGTACTATAAACAAGGGTCCTTTTTGCAGCCTGTTACTTCCATATGTTCACAGTTTTGTGCTTTTTGTTGGTGACTTCACTGTTTAAAATGGTCCACACATGTAGTGTTGAAGTGCTGCCTAGTGTTCCTAAGTGCAGGAAACCTGTGAAGTGCCTTATGCAGAAATATGGTTCGCTCCATAATTTTAAAACTCTTTATTTTTAGGTTTCTAAATATCAATTAAGATGATCAATTCAATGAGTAGTTTCATTTCTGTGTAATATACATTTATCTAGTCTTTCTATATGAATCTTCCTTCACATTTTGTTTTTAATTTATGAACCATAGCAAGTGAAGTTTGATGTACAAACACAATGAGAGATGAAAGAACATTGTCACATATTTTTTATAGCTAAATGGAATAATCCAGTTTCTTGTCACAAAATATTCTGTAGTGAAGTTCTTCCTATTGAGTAATTAATTGGAGAGAATAATTCATTTTTGTCTTTTGGGATTATATATTTTTAAAAAGAGAAAAGTTAATTTCAAAATAAGAGAACTAGCATCTACGGTTCAGGTTTGGGTAGAGGATAAGTAAGTAAGGCCAATACAAACTGTAGTTTTACGTAAATTGTGTCAGATAGTGTAACAAAACAGCTGATGGGGAAAAGTGGAGAAATTCTTCTTTGTAGAACAATTCTACCTAATAATTGCAGGAGAAGTGGTAGCTTTTCTTTTAGTCACAAATTTAACATCCTATTGGAATTCATACATCTATTTAATATTCCTTCAAGTAGGTGAGTGGTTAATGATTAATTTTTGTTATAGGAATCAAGTCAAAACATCTGGCTTTATTAATTAGTTGTAGCATCACCAGTTGTGAGACTGATAACATAATACTTTATGTGTTTCCTAATGAGAATGTAATAGGAATGGTACAATATCACCTATAAGGTATCCTTAGCCCCAAACCTGAATTTTAATATATTCAAGGCTCTGAATTTTAAATTTTATTTTGCCTTTATTATTTTTAAACCACTTTATTGAAGCAAAATTGACATGTAAAAAGTTGTACATAGGGGGCTTCCCTGGTGGCGCAGTGGTTGGGAGTCCACCTGCCGAGGCAGGGGGCGTGGGTTCGTGGCCCAGTCCGGGAGGATCCCACGTGCCGCGGAGCAGCTGGGCCCGTGGGCCATGGCCGCTGGGCCTGCGCGTCCGGAGCCTGTGCTCCGTAGCGGAAGAGGCCTCAGCAGTGAGAGGCCCACGTACCGCAAAAAAAAAAAAAAAAGTTGTACATATTTAAGGTATACAACTTGATGAGTTTGGGGATAAGTATACACCTGTGAAGCCATTGCTACCATCAAGGCCAGAGATATATCCATCGCCTCGTAAAGTTTCCTCTCATCCACTTTACTATTATTACTATTGTTATTGTTGTAATTATTTTTGGTATCTTGTGGCAAGAACATTTAACATGAGATCCACCCTCTTAGTAAATTTTAAGTATCCAATATATAATAGTATTGGGAGCTACAGGCACTATGCTATATAGTAGAACTCCAGAACTTATTTATCTTGTATAACTGAACCTTTGTATCTTTCACCATCATCTACCCTTCTCTCCCTGCCCCCCCATCCCCTGACAATCACCATTCTACTCTCTGTTTCTATATGTTTGCATATTTTAGATTATAAATATGTGAGATCACATAGTATTTCTGTCTTCATCTAGCTTATTTCACTTAACATAATGTTCTCCAGATCCACTTTTTTTTTTTTTTTTTTTTTGTGGTATGCGGGCCTCTCACTGTCGTGGCCTCTCCCATTGCGGAGCACAGGCTCCGGACACGCAGGCTCAGCGGCCATGGCTCACGGGCCCAGCTGCTCCGCGGCATGTGGGATCCTCCCAGACCGGGGCATGAACCCGTGTCCCCTGCATCGGCAGGCGGACTCACAACCACTGCACCACCAGGGAAGCCCCCACATTTTCTTTATCCATTTATCCATCAATATGTTTCAGTATCTTGGCTGTGGTGAATAATCTACAGTGAACATGGGAGTGCAGGAATCTAGAGATTCTGATTTGATTTCCTTTGGATAAATACTCAGAAGTGGAATTGCTGAATCATGTGGTAGTTCTATTTTTAATTTTTTGAGGAACCTCCATAGTGTATTTTATAATGGCTGTAAATTATTCTGTAAATTACATTCCCACCAATAGTGAACCAGTGTTCCCTTTCCTCCACATTCTTGCCAACACTTCTTACCTTTTGGCTTTTTTGATGGTAATAAAAATCCTAACAGGTTTGAGTTGATTTCTCACTGTGGTTTTGATTTTTATTTCTCTAATGATTAGTGATGCTGAGCACATTTTCATATATCTGTTGGCCATTTGTATGTCATCTTCAGAGAAATGTCTGTTTGATACTATGCCTATTGTGAAATTGAATTATTATTTTTTTGCTATTGAATTATGTGTTTTGAATATTAACCTATCAGATATGTTTGCAACTATTTTCTCTCATTCCATTAGTTGCCTTTTATTGATTGTGTCCTTTGCTATGCAGAAGCTTTTTAGTTGGAAGTACTCACACTTTATTATTTTTGCTTTTGTTTCTGGTATTTTTGATGTAGTATCCAAAAAATCATTGCCAACACCAATGTCAAGGAGCTTTTCCCCTATGTTTCCTCCTAGAATATTTATGGTTTCAATCTTATTTTTACATTTTCAATTCATTTTGAGTTTATTTTTGCATGTGATGTGAGATATGAATGCAGTTTCATTCCTTCACATGTGGCTATCCAGTTTTCAGGGCACCATTTATTGGAGAGACTATCCTTTGCCCATTATTTATGCTTGTTACTCTTTTGAAGATCAGTTGACCATATATATCTGGATGTAATTCAGAGCTCTTTATTCTTTTCTATCGGTCTATGTGTCTGGTTTTGTGTGTGTGTGTGTGTGTGTGTGTGTGTGTGTGTGTACCATACTGTTTTGATTACTATAATACATTTTAAGAAGAGTGATGCCTCCGGTTTTGTTTTTCTTTGTCAATAGGTTTTGGGCTATTAGGATTCTTTTTGTTTACCTGTGAATTTTAGGAGTGTTTTTTCTATTTCTGTAAAGAATTCCATTGGAATTTTGATAGGTATTACTTTAAATTTGTAGATTACTTTGGGTAATATGGATATTTTTACAATATTCTTCCAGTGTTTGAGCATGGGATATGTTTACATTTATTTGTATCTTCTTCAATTTCTTTCAGCAGCGTTTTATACTTTTCAGTATACCTCCTTGGTTAAATTTAACCTCCTTAATTAAATTTATTCCTAAGTATTTTATTGTTTTTGTTGCTTTTGTGAATTGGATTGCTTTCTTAATTTCTTTTCCAAATATGTCATTGCTAGTTTACAGAAAAACAACTGATTTTTGTATGTTGATTTTGTATCCTGTAACCTTACTGAATGCATTTACTAGTTCTAACTATTTTTTTGGTGGTGTCTTTTGGGTTTTATATACAGTAATATCATACACTTGCAAACAGAGATAATTTTACTTCTTCTTTTCCAATCTGATGCTTTTTAAAATTTTCTTGGCTAATTGCTTTGGTTAAGACCTCCACTACTTTGTTGAATAGAAGTGGTGAGAGTGATTGACTTTGTCTTGTACCTGATCTTAGAGGAAAAGCTTTTAGCTATTCACCATTGAGTATGATGTTAGCTATGGTCTTGTGATATATTTTCTTTATTATGTTGAGGAGTGTTCCTTCTATACCTAATTCTTTGAAAGTTTTTCATCATAAATGGATGTAGAATTTTGTCAAATATTTTTTCCATCTATTGAGAT
The DNA here is from genome assembly GCF_005190385.1 of Monodon monoceros. Taxonomy (NCBI): domain Eukaryota; kingdom Metazoa; phylum Chordata; class Mammalia; order Artiodactyla; family Monodontidae; genus Monodon; species Monodon monoceros. The sequence continues at coordinate 7,518,073 of NW_021703774.1, read as the reverse complement.
GATCATATGATTTTTGTTCTTCATTCTGTGAATGTGGTAATCACATTTATTGATTTGTGTGTGTTCTCGTATCCCAGGGATAAATCTTATTTGACTATGCTGTATGATCCTTTTAATGTGCTTGTTGAATTTTATTTGCTAGTATTCTGTTGAGGACTCTTTCATCTATGTACATTAGGGATATTATCTTGTAATTTTTTTTTTTTTTGTAGTATAACTCTCTGGTTTTGGTATCACGGTAATGCTGTCATGACTACATTTAACTATCTTCCAAAAAAGTGAATAGAGAAAAAGTGAAAAAGGACCCCATTAAGAATCAGTAAGCCCAAACAGTATTATAGGAATTTCACAGTAAAAATGTCCTAGTTTCTCCAGCACATTGATGGTATGAGATAAAATAGCAGGAAGAAGAGACTATTATTTTTAAAAAAAAGATACCTAAGAGAAATAAAATTTTAAAAGATGACTTTCTTTGGAACCTGATTTAAATGCACTATGAAAATTATTTTAAGGTACTTGGGGAAATATAACTATTAAGATTTTTTTTAAGATTTTATTAAATGACATTGAGGAATTACTTTAATTTTGGTAGATAATAATGTATTATGGTCATTACTATATATACAGTAATATATAGGAGTTTTATATTATCCACGATGAAGTATCTATGGGTGATACGATGTCTAGGATTTTTTTCAAAATAATTGTGATATAAAGTTGTAGATGGATAGATGAATTAGATCGATGAAAAACTGCTTATGTTTGAAGTTGAGTGATGAGTAATTAGACATTCTATCATTTTCTCTGTTTTGTTTCTGAAATTTTCCATATTCACAAATTAAAAACAATATTATAAAAATGTTGTTTCTTTTTATCTTCCTTAGAAATAATCAAACTGTGATAATATAAGTAATCTGAGCACTGAATATTAAAAAGCAATGATTTTCCCAATTAGAGTTAGTATTTTTAATAGGCTTATTACTCTTGTCAGTTTGCTCATTATTTTTTCTTTATCTTCTCCATTTTTTTTTAAAAGAAGCAATCCTGCTTTAGAATTATTTTTCTTCATTTTATAAAATCTATTTATTCTGACTAGCCTTTTAACTTTTGCAAATATCCTACCACCAGCTATCTCTTCAGTAATGAAGTTGTCATTCTTAGGTTTCATGAGTCTTTAATAAAACATTAAGTACTAACCTTTCTTTTTGCAGAAAATAAAAGGATTTCATAGTATTTCTTTGAGAGTCACCTGTAATTTTGCCCCATGAAAAGTGTATCAGACTTCCCTGCCACTGTATCTTCTGCCTTCATTTCTAATTATTGACTGGCTCTGGACCACTGATCACAGCTTTCCTTTGCCACAGGTGAGGAAAGCGTCCTTTCTGTCTATGCATTCTTGCTTTCTAAAGTGTATAGCAGACTTTTAATTACTCGTAGTACTCCTGAGATAAAGTTGTAAAATTTTATAGGATTTAATGGAACCCTTAGGAAGAACAGATCTAAATTAATTACATAACACAGAGTAACTTAAACCTACTACTAGATGTGAATATTGTACAGCCTTCTGGTCCAGACCTGTACTCAGGAACTCTGAGAATACATTACATTCTTGTTTCTGACCTCCCTGCATATAATAGGTCCCAGATATCCTGCATCATCAGAAGTGAGCAGAGCATGCCTAGATATTCCATAGTTCAATTTGCTATAATTTCCAAAGATGCTGACAGTTACCTCTATACACCATTTTGGAACAAAACATCTATCCCTGGAGCCTGAAACATAGCTGAGGATGGGAAGGCAAATGCAGCATGAGTGACAGTAAGCCCTGGGCCTGACATATACTTTCTAAGTGGTGCTTTTAGGGTCACACATGGATATGATGGTCTTTAAGAGTATGAACATAAAAATTCAAGTGCAAGCCTTTCAAAACAAGATTATGAAACCTTGAGGGAAGTCAGTCAAAGATGGCTTCTACCTTTTCTTCTGCATATAAGCCCCTTACTTAGCTGTTATCTAGCAAAAGCCTGTCTCACTAGTTCAGATTTTAGAAGTTGGTTAAGTCTAGGTATTATTCCTTCCTAGAATTAGTGATCATCATGTTTTTCAGAGGTGGGTTTGGACTTGAGAGAATTCTTCTGAGCCCATAATATTCACCAGATTGATCTTCCTAAACTCCTCTGGGGAAATCCTGGAGCACAGTGGTCCACTATTAGCTTATTTTTCAAAGTTTTCAAACAAAGTATCAATAATGCCACGTTATTCTTGTCTAGGCTGAGCTATGTAAAGCCCAGTCTTTTTGTATATTGACAGGGTCCTCCAAAGTGAGGTGAAGTTTATAACTGCACATTTTTCCTGTATTTGTTCCAGACCTGTCACTGGAGAGAACAGTAGGTTTGACTTGAAACTCAGGAGTATAACATTTTTAAATAGGTAACTTCAAGGGATTGTATATGTATTTAAGGTCATATCTTCCTCCTTGATTTCTCTGAACTCTCTTTGCCCTGAATTCAAGCTCTTCCTTGCCTTCCAGGAGCAACCTTGGCACCTGAGAAGGATGCACTCAGTGCAAAGAGCAGAATTCTCCCAGTCCTGAAGTTTTTTAATTTATTTTTTTGAGGGATATGAGGCAATCTCTTCCATCCATTTCTACTTCTTTTCCCCACTTCCATCCACACATCCCCAAATACTAGGCATTCATTTCCATTGTTTTTTGAAGCAAATTTAAGTGTTGCTTGACCTTCTGTAAAGCAGGTTAAGATAAACTTAATGATAAGGATCTTTTCTTTTGGGGAAATTCGTCTCCTATAAGCAACTGCTTATAAAAAAATGTATACATCTCTTCATGGAAACATATAGTTTACAGAGAGAGTGCACTGAAGTCATACAGGAAATATCACCACAGAACCCTACACCAACTGAATCATCACAAACAGGACCATCAATAACACAAAATGCAGCAACAACCACAAATATTTTGATTTGTATCAAAAGTAGCTGTAATAGACATCAGTGAACCTAACACTTAGTACTTTTGACTTCATTCAAATTACTGAATCTTCATTCAAATGACTGTACTTTTCTCTGAGAACATTGGACTACTACTTGATTTATTTTATTTTCTGTGTTCAATTTTTTTTCAGTATTTTCTCTCAATTGTTTAGATTGGATAATTTCAATTGATCTGTCTTCTAGTTCACTGATTATATCCTTTCTCATGTCTCATCTAATATTGAGCTAATCCAGTGAATCTTTTATTTAGGTTATTGTATTTTTCAGTTCTGTAATTTTCCTCTGGCTCTTTTTTATTATGTCTTCTATTTATTTGCTAAGGTCTTCAATTTTTCATTTGTTTTAAGAATATTTGTATTTACTCATTGAGGCATTTTTATGATTAATGCTTAACATCCTTTTCAGGTAATTATAACATCTGAGTCATCTCAGTGTTACAGTCTGTTGGTTGTCTTTTCTTGTTCAAGTTGTAATTGTTCTTCTTGGCAAGGCAAAAGGTTTTCAACTGTGTTATATTATGAGACTCTGAGTCCCATTTGGTCTTCTGTTTTATCAGTCAGTCATTTGTTTAGATACGTTTTGCAGGTTCAAGTCGGGGTGGAAGTTCAGCTCCCTTCTTAGATCTGCTGACACCTCAGGGCAAGGGAGAGGCAATTTTTTATTAACATTTAGCTGTAGCAAGTCAGGTATTGTCACAGTATTTTGTTCTGTTAGGCCAACTTGTTCCTGACCCTTTGTCTAAAGGAGAAGGCTCTCCTTTGGGTTCTTTTTGTATGTATCTAACATGGGTTCCAGTTTGCTGTCTTCTCAAGTGCCCTGTATAGAATGTGTGGAAGGCAAAAAGAAATCTCAGGGAACCCACTGCTGTATCATCCCTCCAGCCCAATGTCCCTAGGCAGTTCTATTTCTTCTTCCCACCTTTCAGAATCCTTCTATGCTTGTTTGTTGCATTATGTCAGTGATTTTCAATTGTAATAGAGAGGAGTAGGAAGGAATGGAGTAACCTTACCTTGGCCGGCAGTTTTATTTTAATAAAAGTGTGCATCTCTATTTTTAAGCTCATCGTCATTGGTATAAATTTCCTCTGAATACATTTTAATTGGATATCTATTGCTCCAACAATGTTGCTTATCAATAATTCTAAAACAAAGCTTTAAAACAATAACAATTTATTATTACTATGAATATACAGTGCAGCTTGGTGGTTCTGATGTTCTAGGCTGACCTTGACTAGGCTTGTGCATACATATATGGCCACCTGGTGGATAAGTGAAGAAGCTGGTTGGTCTGTGATGGTTTCAGTTGGGATGATTCCTATCTGCTCCACGTGGTCTGTCACAGTGGATAAGGTTCTAAGATCGTTCTTATCGCAGAGGAAGTCTGCCATAAGGAGGATGAGGATGTAGGTATAGCAGGTTGTTGGCAAAGATGGCCACAATGACTACTGCCATGCCCCTTTGAAATGTGATTTTGCTGCTCTACCCATCAAGAGGTGATATCTATTTTCATCTCTCTTTGAATCAGTGCGTTTTTGGCTAATAGAATACAGAAGTAGTAGCACTGTGCCATTTTGGGGACCCAGGCATTAGGAAACTGGACCTCTTACTTTGTGCCTCTAGAATGCTCACTCTTGGATGTTTGAGCTGCCACATAAGACATCCTACTACCCTGCTAGAGAGGCTAAATGGGATAGACCTGAGACTACATGAGGAGAACAGCTTAGTTGAGCCCAGTCCTACAATCATCCTTACCAAGTCAATAGATAAGTGACTGAAATTATCTTAGACTTTCAACACTAGACCAGCCACTAGCTGAATTCCACTGAATAACCCCAGTTGATGGCAAGTGAAGCAGAAGTATCTCACAGCTGAGCCAAATCTCTCAAATCTCTAAACAAAATTTTATGAGAATAATAACATCATTTTTGTTGTAAGCCTCTGTGTTTGGAGTAATTTTCTATACAGTCATAGATAACTGGAAAAATAGCTGTATTTCAAGCTTTCTTCCTTTTAAATATGCATTCAGAGTTATTTCCTTTTATATCCTCTTTAACTGCATCTCACAAATGTTGTATTTTTATTTGTTGTCAGTCCAAAATATATTTTTATTTTGATTTCTTATTTGATATTTAAAATGTATTACTTAATTTCCAAACTGTATTATTTAATTTCTAAAATTTTGAGAATTTTCTGTTTATCTTTCTCTAATTGATTTTTTGTTCAGTTCTACTGTGGTCAGAAAATACTCTGTATGATTTCAAATATTTGAACTTCTTGGACTTGATTTACACAGTAGCATATAGCAAAGTTTGGTAAATATTTGAGGTGTACTTTAAAAGAATATGTATTCTGTTGTCTTTGGGTGCAATAGTGTCTATTATTTAAGTCAAGTCTATGTTATTTAAGTCAAGTATCTTAGTATGTTCAATTCTTGTATCATATTACTGATTTTTATTTGCTTGTTCTTAAAGTTAGTGGCTGAGTATGTTAAAATCTTCAAGTATTTTTGTAAGTGGATCTATTTCTCCTTTTCATCATGTCAAATTTTCTTAATATACATCAAAACTATGTTATTTATTGCATGCAGGTTTAGGATAGTATGTTTGTTCCTTTCAACTTGATTACGTAATAATTCTCTTTCTTTGAATCTAATAATAATTATTACCTTAAAATATAATTTGTCATTAACATAGCTTCCAGGGTCTTATTTTTGTAAGCATTCACATTTTATATACATTTTTGTCCATTTATTTTAAAACTTTCTGTATTGTATTTTTCATAGTATCATAAATTTTGTTAAAATTTCTGGATTATACTGTTTATACTTAACAGAACTATAGATACATATCTATTTAAATCAATTTTGCTCTTTGATTTCTATTTGTTTCTTCTTTATTTTTCTGCTGTCTTTGGATTAGTCATATGTTTATATTAATCATATTTTTACTATTTTATATATGTCAAATTTTACATTTTTTATGGATTTATATACATTTTTAATATTTATATAATACATACAAATAATTATTATTTTAAGGTCCTTGTCTACTAGATCCAAAATATGAACCATCTGTGACTTTGTTTCTAATGTCTTCTTTTTTCTATTGGTTTTAAGTCATTGGTTTTGTTTTTATCTTGAAGATTATGGAAACTCTAAAAAAACACTTCTTTTAAATAGGGATTTTCTTTTGGCTTGAAGGGTAATACACTTTAGACTTCTACTCCTCCTGGGATGTCCCATCTGGGAATGGGCACCCGATGGAAATACCTTCCTACAGTGGGTCCGTTTGTATGCCTGACAAAGAAATCAATCCAGCTGTTGAGTAGGTGGACAGTTGTTCCTCTCTAGGATTGCCATGATAGGTATCACCACTCTAGGGAGGAGATTGGAAGGCCCAAATACAGTACGTTAAGGAAGAAGAAGCTAGTACTAGTGCACTTAATTCATCTGATATCACCAACCCTGGTCCAGATATCTGGCCTGTGGCCACACTCTTAGTAACACTAGGCATGGGTATTCTTTTCCTGTCAATCAAACGGCACAGGCAACCATCAAACTGCTGACCAGAAGGATCCTAAAAATGCAACTATTAGAGCCTTGGATGGCTGTGCTCAGATTTGGGATGCTTTATGTAGCTCACACAAGTTTATGGACATTTGAGCAACCAGGCACCTCTTCTTTGGGAACAGAAAAATTATTCTAAACAGAGCTAATTCAGTTGCACTGGGAATATGGGAAGGATATCACTGGAACTATCACCCTAAAAGATAGCAACTGGTTTTGCAGTGATTCGTTGTGCCACTCAGGTATTCATTGGATTGACCTGAATAGGACCCAAAGGCTGTGTGGCACAAATCATTGGCTATAGCTTCCACCTGGGAGGTTAGGCTGCTGCATTTTGTTTTTTTCCTGGGTACAGGGAGAATCTACCCCACAGTAAGAAAAATTGCCAACCTCCCTCTCCGCAAGGCCAGATGGCACGTTCTGTTTTCCATTGGTACCATCATTTTCCTGCCCTCATTCTTACCCCCATTGGCCTGGAGGACATTAGCAAACATAAAAGCCCTGACTAAATTCACCCACCAAGCCTTAAATGATAGCTGGCCAAGCCTGTCTTTACTGAACACTGAAATATCTCTACTGAGAAAGCTGCCCCGCAAAATAGGATGGCCTTGGACATTTTTACTGCTTTGCAAGGAGGCTCCTGAGCCATTATCCAAACAGAATGTTGTGTGTTCATACCTGATAAGTCTGCTAATGGGTCGTCTTTATTAAATCACATCAGGGCACAAATGAACACCTTTGAGTGATCTGACCTCCAGTTTAGGGGAATTAACAAATCAATTATTTGGATCATGGGGCTCTTAATGGAAAAAAATATATATATTACTTATTTGGGGAATTATTGTCTTAATCTGTGTTTTTTCTTGCACAAGCCTCTATTATTGCTGTGACATCTGTTCCAAGACAGACAGATAGCCACCAAATGATCAACCCCCATGCTAATGAAACCCCTTGCTGACCTCTCCAGCACATTGCAGAAGAGGGGGGCGTGTGAGACAGAGTTGGAAGAGTCGGTCCTGAAGGGTGGAGTGTTGGGGGAGGTCTTTGAGAGAACATAACTGATGGTTGACCTGAGAGCTGACCTTGGGCCGTCGGAGAGTCCTTGTCTGCCCCTGTCTTTGGAATGTACATTCTACCCACTGTTCCCATGGTGGGAGCCTTTTTCAAGGACACAGCCTTGAGAGAGCAGTGTGTTGTTGAGACCATCTGCATGGTATTCGAGACAGAACCTAGTTTAGGCCTCTGTAAGTGTTTACGATTCTGGTGGGCAGATGGGAAGATCTACTCTTTTGCCTTGCAGTCACCCAAGACAAGGAATTACCAAGCTCAGAAATTTAAATAGAGTATTTCAAGGAAACACCTGTTGGCTGAGCTAGTCATCTTATTTCTGGTGTTTCTACATTTGCTCTAAAATTAGAATAGGTGTTCATGTTTGTTCAGTGACCGTTGGTATTTGCAGGTTGTGAAATGAGTATGTATGTGTTTTATAGTGTGTATGTGTCTGTTTCCCTCCTGTGTTCTGTATGTATATCCCACTAGTGTTCATGGTTGTATATATTGGGTTGGCCAATCCTTTTTTCAAAAGGATTACAAAAATCCTTTTGAAAAAATTACACCTATACACACTATTTGTAACTATAATTTGAGAATCAGACCAATGATTAGAAACACATTCTTATGATTCAAAATCAAGTTTGAAACTACTCATTTAAGGCCAGGGAAGAAATTATTTCTTTAAAAAAAATTACTTTCTAACAAAATGAGTGTTGGTAAAAACTGTTTAGTATTTGTGGCAATAAAGTGAAGTTACTTTTTTATTGTGCACCATGATTTAAAGAGGTTTTATTTTAAAAATCTCATTCTAAGAAATTAAACTTGTCTAGTTAATTGAATTTGTACTGTGACAAACTCTGAAATATTCTATCAGTCTCTAAATTACATCAGCCACTTTCTGCTAAGAATTTTTATACTAATCAATATCGTAGTACTCTTTCTAGTTTCAGTAAAATCTTTTTATCTTCTCTGATTGATAGGACCCTGCTTAATAAGACATAGATAATCAGGCTATTTAGAATTGACACAGCCTTAAAAAACTAGCAGTAGAAGTGCTTAATATAAAACTTAATTTAACTTAAGAAGAAAGAAAATAAAAACAATATTTTCCTTAACCTAACTAGAATACATGATTATCCTGGTATTATAAAATTAAAAGCTGTTAAAACATATAAAACACAAATAAATAAAAGGTGATGCTTTAAGCAGGATATCCTTCTACCCTTTACATGGAGTGTGCTCTAAATGGGGCTGGAGAAGTTTTAATAGCCTGACTGTCCAGTCACATTTTGTTTGTGAGGTTCATTCCTGAACACAGCCAAAGGCTGTGTATCCTGCAAAAATAGTTGATTCATCAATTAAAATGTAAGCTGAAATCAGAGAGTTTTTCCTTCCTTTCACAGCAGTTTTAGTCAGTATATAAAATAATTCCTGTCCTGAAACGGCAGCTGTAGACGTGGCTTCCCTAACTGAATTAGGGCTTAAATAAGATCTGCTTTTAAATACTTGATTTTGTGTGTTTTATGTAAAGTTCTTAGTTCTTAGATAAGTTTGATTTAAAGAAATAATATTTTTCTATTCAATAATAATTGATTTGTAAATAGTTTAAATCTCTTCCAGATTTCTCAGTAATTCTTATTCTCATTCTGATGATATTCAAGTGTCATTATGAAGCTGGAACTACAGTTACATAGACGTTTTCAGATAGAGTGAGATAATTGTATTATCTTAGTTGGCTCAAGGTAGCCAACGCATAAAACTCTAATTCATCCAGACATAATTGTCTGATCCAAGACCTGCTGCTTTAGTTGTGTGACTTAGGGCCAATATTTTAGTTTATTAGGTTCAGAGTCCTCTTTAAAAACTGGGATTGAGTGGTTCTAATTCTCCTTCCACTTTTAAAATTCTATGTCAATAAATAGTGGTGAAACTGATCACCTTGAAGAATTCTAGGAAGACTCGATGCTAGAAACTCTCAGAGTTACGACTTAGAAAGTTAGTATGGACGAGCTATCTAGAATTGGAACTTGTTAAGGGTAGTAACTTACATAAATTGATAAAAATAGTTTTTTAGAAGTAAAAAACCTGGCTTTAGGAGAGCAAATCTGTTGACCAAGAAGGTAGTGAACAATAAATAAGTCCATAAATAAACAATAAATAAAGTCATAGTATTGGCTAGTTCAAAAAATGTGTGTATGTATATATGCACATACATACACACATATTCATATATATATGTATACATACACACCTTATCCTAATTGAATAGGAGATGTTTTTGCTTTATGTCTGTGGAACATTTATGTAAACTGGCTTTATAATTAGCCACCAAATGAACCTTAATAAATTTTAAACAGATTTTATAAGACATTCTCTGAATAAAATCCAATAAAAATAGGAATAAATAATTTAAGTGACCAAAATCTTATTTATTTTGAAATTTAAAAACAATATTTATAGATAAGTTTTGTGTTAAAGGGGAAATAAAAAAATTCAAACAATCTAGAAAGCAACTAAAAGAACAAATATTTCTCATCAAAACCTATGGGACTCAGTGAAAGTTCTACTCTTTGGAAAAGGTGTAGTCTTAAATGCTTTAACTATTAAAGAATAAAAATATAAAACCTTGATTTTAAGAAATGAGAAGACAAAGAAATACAAATAACAGTAAAGATAAGTAAATTTGAGAGGAGGTTCTAAAAAAAAGAAGGTGGTGGACATCAGTTTCATTAGTTTGTCAGAATAATTACATATTCTGCCTTAACGGTTGAGACAGTTACAGTGTAAGACAATCATTTACACTGATTTGATAAACATCTTAACTGTATTATTTTTTACAGCGTTGGAGCTCAGATGATGTAATTCCATGCCTACTCTGGATAAATTAAATGAAAACTGGGATAGACTATTTATTGTCTTTTAGGGTCCCATACCATCATTTGAAATATTGTTTCTTTCAAAACCTAAATGTTACCTTGAAATCCCAGAAACCATCCTCTGTCCCACAAGTGTTATTGCTATCCTCACAGCATATTTCATTCTGACGCCCTTGACTTGTTTATTTTTTCTAAAAGAGAAATATAATCTTATTAAATGGTTAGCCACTGGGAATGAAAAGATTTTATTTAATCAAAACTACTTTATCAATGAGAAAGTTAAAGAATTAAAGCCATTTTTTTCTCTCAACATCTACTAGGAATAACACATATTTATATGTCTTAGAATGTTTTGATGTACAATATTTTTGACATGTTAGAGTTTATTATAAGTACTGCCGTATGGTCTAAATATTAACACATTTCATTGATTAATGATGTGATATGTGGAGACTGAAGTCCACATTCTGATCTATTAATTGGCTTGGAGAGTCTTTCTTCATGAGAGAAAATTATATATATTTGACAATGTGTATTTGCTAAAATGTTAAAGATATTTTTTTCATGCAAATACTATAGTCCTGAGGTTAGAAAGCGTTTACTGAAAGCTCAGCTGGAGAGTAGAAAACTTCTTCTAACATTTGCCACTCTTCCTACTATATTCTCACTCTTTTAAAACATTTCTTACTTTCTGATATTGTGACATGTCACATCATATATTTCAAATTTCTAAGCATCAAAACAGCCATGAGAGTTGTTCTGTTTTTGAGTATATAACATAACTCTTTGCTTCTTTTTAAATTGTTATTTTTTTAAAACTTTCAACCTTGCCATTTTAAATTAGGATAAACTCCCCAATACTATTTTAACTGTACAGAAATGTGTATTTTGCTTATTTCTAAGAAAACATCTGTGTTGGCCACCCACATCAGTAAATGGAACATTACACACACCTCACAGTCCAATTACTCATCTCCTTATTCCTAACCCACAGTCCAATTACTCATCTCCTTATTCCTACCAGGCCTTTTATTTTTTTCCCCCTGTATGGAAATTCTTTACTCAGTTTTCTCTATAGTTCTTTTTTTTTTCATTTAAGTATGAATTCCTAAACACTATCATTTAGTTTGGAATAACTTTGAATTGTGTATAAATGGAAATATAGGGTAAATACTATGTAAAAGTCTGTAGTTTTATTCAACTTTTTTTTGTGTGTGATTCACCTGTGTTGTTGCCTGTATCTGTAATATGTTTTCATAGTACTTGACTTTGTGAATACAGCACAATTTAGTTATTCATTCATTTCTCATTGGAAGTAACCTACATCCATATTTTGGCCACTGCAAAAATGTCTCTTGTTGCATATGCATTGCTCTTAGACAGGTAGTTCAGTTTTGATAGTTCAGCAGAAATTAGACTTTCCATCTCAGAACTCCTTTACATTCTCAAAAATTATCAAAATACCAAAGACCTTCTATTTATGTGGATTATTCCTATTGTTTTTGGTATTGAATTTGATATTGATAGTTACTGTATTAGAAATTAAAATGAGAATATATTTTATTTATTCCTTTAAAAACAATAACACTAAACTAATTATAGGTAAACACAAATAATATATTACAATGAAAATTTTATATATTTTCTAAATAAATAAAATACTGAGCAAATGGCATGGTTTTACATTTTTGCAAATCCCATTAATGTCCTGCTCTTATGTCTGATGAAGACAAGTGGATTCTCACATCTGCTTCTACATTTAGTCCGTTGAAATATCACACATTATGGAGATTCTGGAAAACTTTACTGTATATCCCTGAGTACAGAAAGTGGAAAAGAAAATCATGTCTTAGCTTTATGAAAACATTCTTTACCTCACAGACCTTAAAAAAGGTCTCAGGAACCCCCAGTGATCTCAGGACCATTCTTTGAGATTGGTAGAGGAGTTGTACTCTCATTAACAGTACGTGAGCCTGCCCATTGTTCCACATCCTTTCCAACAGATTTTTTGTTTTATCTGTCTTGTAAATTTTAGACAATCTGGTACATGCAGAGTGATTATTTTACTGAGGATTTATGTTTCATTTTCCTGATTATCAGTGAAGGTCAGAAGTTTTCTCATATGCTTCTAATTAGGATATGTTCTTTAGAAAGTATTAGTCCAGGTCCCTTGGTCATTTTTCTCTAGGACTATGTGTCTTTGCCATATGGATTTGTTGGAGCTGATTGCTTTGAAGCCCTTTGGGGTTCATGGATACATTTAAATTTCCAATTTTAGGTATTTTGTAAGTTTTGAAAAATCCTCAGGCATTATTGTTTTTCAAATATTGCTTCTGATGCAGTACTACTACTTTCATCTAAGATTTCAATTATACATTTAAGTTTTTTCATAACTTAAAAAATATGAGTTTAACACTCTAAATTTCTCTCTAAACATGGCTTTAATTTCATCTTAAATTTCTAATATGTTTCTTATTATAATTCAGTTTCTTGTTCTTATCCTATTTAGTCATTAACTTCATTTATTATAATTTTATTTCTATACTTTGACTTTTTATTTTGTGTGTTCTGCCTTGTGTCTGCTACCTTATACATATTATTTGGTTTATATTTGATAAATTTACTATCTAGAGTTCTTGTAAGTTTATTCATATTTTTCTTTTTCTTTTTTATCATTCCTGTTATCCACACATTCCTGATTATTTTTATTGTTTGATAGATACTGCATTTGAAAAATTGTCTGTATAAATGTCGAGGCCCGAGATTATATTATTTTCCTTCTGAAATCTGAAAATAGTTGTGTTTGTTTCTACCAGATGCCTAGGGCCACTGGCAAAGGGACCACAACTCAGTGCCTGACATTGACCTGTGTGCTTCAGGTTTACCAATATTATAATTTTCATCTCTTTCTTTGTATAGTTTCTAATCTTCGTTTTGAATTATCTACCTTGTATATTCTGCCTTAGACATATTATTTTAGGAGTAGAATAGCCATAGGATCCTGATTACTCTTCCCTACTTAAAACACCTTTGTCCCTTGGGCTTCACAACACTTCAGTTCCTCCCACATCAGTATCTTCTTGCCATCAGTCTTTTTATTAGTTCATGTCTCTGAGTTTCAACATTGGAGTGACCCCGGACCCAGTCATTGACTCTTCTGTTCTTTATGTATATTCACATCTTTGGCGGTTTAATCCTAACTCTTGGACTGAAAAACTGTTTATCCCTGAAGACTTATCAATGTTTACCTTCAACTCTCACTTTTCTCCTGAATTTCAGATGCATGTATCTTGCATGACATCTCCACTCAGATGCTTAATAAGCATCTCAAACCTAACCTGTCCAAAAACAAATTTTGATTTATTCACCCTCCTTCCAAAATAAATTTTTCCATTTAATTTTTTTTCTATGTCATAAATGGAAACTTCATTCCTCCAGTTTTTCAATCATCTTTGACTTTTTTTTCTCTCTTTTACACCTTATATCTAGTTCTTCAGGGGATGCCATCTCTAACTCCTTCAAAATATATCCAGGTTATGACTGCTTTCTGACAATCTTTCCTTTACAAATCTTGTCCATGTCATCAGCACTTGTTTCCCGAATTGCACGTTCAATATGGCAGAAATGGCTCTGTCATTCCTGGGCTACTCACCTAAGGACTATTATGTAAAAAGCAAACTTTTATCTACTTTTAGCTATTTTATTTTTGAGGATTTTTTTCTAATACTTATGCTTAACATGTAACCCTACATAATGCAAAAGTATAAATGCCTTCTCTTATGAATTTTTAGCAAATTAGCTTTTATGGAAATGATGAGAGGCATACGTTAGAACTTTGCTTCTCAAATTCCAGTGTGTGTAGAATAGCTTGGTGATCTTCTTAAGATACAGATTCCAGATTAGGGCATCTAGATTCCTGCCTGAGATTCCACATTTCTAAAAGCTCCCAGGTGTTACTGATACTCCTGGTCCAGATACCACATTTTGAGTGTCAACTTGTTAGAAGAAAATATATCAATTTGCCCATTGTTATGGATGGCATTAACAGCTACTTACCTAGTTTCATTATTTTATTTAAAAAAATTGAGTTTTAAGAATAGGTTTTTCAGAATTAACCTATTCAAAACCATATTTGCTTCAAATTTTTGAAGACCTCTTACCTCTACATTTATTAATGGACTGACCAATCTAAGCCAATTAGGGACTTTTTTGGAAGGAGCTTGACAGCTGAGATAAGCCTTTCTTCCAGTTACCTGGATGAGGAAGGTAACAGTAGCTGGCTTTGCTCTCTGTAATCAGTGTGCTAGGATACACTCATCAGTTACCCAAAAGGAGAGAGCAACAGACTTTCCTCTTGAGGAGCCATAAGTACAATTAACTATTAGAATTAAGGCCCAATAATAATGAGCCCAGGAAATGTCCTGCTACTGCCACAGAATCTCAACACCTGCTTTGTGGGGCTGGCTAAGTGTGAATTCGGAACATCTAGAAATTTCAGTGAGAGAAAAAAATTAGTTTAAATGAGGTTTTCAATAAAATCCAAACACCTGGCCATAGTAAAACTAGTGTTTTTCTGTCTCAAGATAATAAGAAAATTAAGGTTGTCATTGGGGAAAGCAACAGGGAAGAGTTTAATTTGCTGTGAATCTAGTTCCTTTCCCCCTTGTATTTGAGAATTAAATAGTTCTTCTACAAGAGCACACTCAGTCTTTCTCTGCATTTTTAGAAAGAATTTAAGGGAGAATGAGGCAGTTATGTCATTTACCATTTTGGGAGATACGTCAAAGTTCACATTGCTAGGAAATGTGGAACTCACTTGAGGATCTTCTTTTCTATTCAATACATTTATCTCTCTCCCACCTCAACTCTTTTTCTCTCTTTGTTAAAAAAAAATGAGCATCATTCTGTATTTCAAGATGATGATGCAATGGATGTTTTCTTAGAGACCATTAGTTCAGGAGGAAATGTTGGCATAAAGATCCTCCTCCAGAAAGTTGATACCTTGGGTCATACATTGAAGAGGAAGTTAAGACATTTGAAAATATATGAGCCTGGTTCTATCTACCCATAGCATCATTAGCCTAATGGAAGCAACTGTAGACTATATGAGAGATTAATCAAACTTTAAAATGTACAGATCCTTATATCTCCCAGTCTCTTGTTGCATGAGTTATCTATTGCTGCATAACAAATTACTTCAAATTTAGTGGCTTAACTCACAAGTACTTTACTTATGATTGTAGGGGCCAGCAATTTGCGCTGGGCTCTGCTGGGTTGTTTTCTGTTAGTCTCACCTGGAGTCACTTATGTGACTAATCATCTGGCAGCTCCACTGAGAATGCATAATCTAAGAGGCTTCATTCCCATGTCTAGTAGTTCATGATGGCTGTTTGCTGCATCAGCTACTCTCAGTGAGTTAGGTTGGGTTTCATAGCAGCATTTCAAGATAATAAGGCCCAGTGTGCCATTTACTTTCAAGCTCTTGATTACATTGTCTTTGCTAATGCCCCATTGGCCAAAGTAAGTCACATGACCAGGCACAGATTGACTGTAAGGAGAGGGGCTATGTAAGTTATAGTGAATCCCTGCGGAGGGGTGATTCATTGGGGGCTGTTGTATTAAAGATTTTTTTTTTATGTGAACCATTGTTAAAGTCTTTATTGAATTTGTTATAATATGACTTCTGTTTTATGTTTTGGTTTTTTGGCTGCAAGGCATGTGGGATCTTAGCTCCCTGACCAGGGATCGAACCCGCACCCCCCTTGCATTGGAAGGCAAAGTCTTTACCACTGGACCTCCAGGGAAGTCCTGGGGGGCTCTTGTTTTAAAAATCTACCATGCCTCTGTGAATGAAGATGCCAAATCCAATTTCACTCCAGGATTCATAAAATTAAAGATTAACACAGTATAATTTAACCATAAAGTCATAATTATTCCACCATATTTATTCTTTTGTGACCTTATGTTACCAAACCAGACTTGGGTCTGCTTGCCCACGCACAATAAAGCCAGTGGGTTGTGGTGAAGGAAAGTACATACAAGGAGTCCAGGGCAGCTAGTGCTCAAAAAAGCCTGAACTCCGCAATGGTTTCAGGAAAGCATTTTTAAAAGGCCAGGTGAGGAACAGGTGTCCTACGGTATGTGATCATCTCATGCACAGTTCTCTGATTGGTTGAGGGTGAGGTAGCAGGGTGGTGTCACAGGGGTTAACATCATCAATCCTTAGGTTCCAGGAAGCCCAGGGACTATGTGCTTAGGGTAATCAAGTAGTTAATGTCTTCCATTTGGTGGGGTTTTAGCATCTTTAAAACAACTCAGGAAATGTGCATCAGATACGTTATCTAAATACTTCAGAAAGGAGCTAAAGCAGAGGTATGGGGGAGCCGTCTGTCCAAGGAGGGCCCCAGAGGGTCCTACTTGGTTAGGTTACACTTAGTGGAGGGTCCTTCAGAAACCAAGAGTCAGTGAAAATATTATTAGAGTTGCCATTAAGACTCTTACAAATTTCTGTGGTGTGCTCCTTTTCAGAACTGCATGGATAATTTATGAATAATTTAAATGTATATTATATTGCACTTCTTAGTAGCCTGGTTTCTTAATAGTTTGGTTATATTCCATTTGATGTTTTGAAATATGAATATGGCTGTTCTGCCTTGAACCCTGGCTCTTCTCTTTGAAGAATCAAAAACATCTACAAATTTAATTCCAAAATTCTTGAGGAATAATGTTGATTTTAACTATAATGTACTCTTGTCAGTGAGACTTGCTTTGACCCTCTATTTTAAATTGCTTTCCCCAGCTTGGTACTTATTGCAATTTAAAACAGATTATATTTTACTTTTTAAAATGTGTTTATGGCCCGTCTCCATCCTCCAGAACATAAGCTCCAAGAAAGCAAAGACATTTCTGTTTCTGACCTGCTTTATTCTAAGAACCAGAATAATAACTGTCATATTAAAGTTGCTCAATAAATACTGATAGTTTTGCTTGAATGACTGAATGTATGCTTGCATTAATAAAAAGTTATCTCAAGCAGACAGTTTAAGGGTTTTAAATCAGCATACCACAAAGGCAACATCCTAAAACCGTTAACCACCAAAAGCTTTCAAATATATTGGCAAATGATGTAAAGTTTTATTGATGTGATCTAGTCAGTCATAGGGCCATTTTAATTAAGTTGCCAAGGAAGGGCTCTTTAAGGAGATACATTTAAAATTATACCAATAGTACAAGAGAAGTCACACTTTCAAGTTTCACTCCAGGCAGAAGTCACAATAAATGGAACTTCCTTTAGTGTGACTGAGAAACATGTTAAGTGTGTATATCTTGTCCCAAATGGCATAGGGGAGACTAAAGTTTACTAATTCTGTAAATTTTTATGGAGCAACAACTCTGTCAGGAATTGTGCATGGAACAGAAAACAAGACGTGTCATGCTCTCATAGAGTCTAGTGGATATTTTAGTGGGAAAGAGAAGCAGAAACCACGTCATCTGAGGCCTTGGGCACAGTAGGAGGACTGAATTTTATTGTTATGATTAGAGCTTTTTAATCAGGAGATTGATATGATTTGATTTATCTTTAAAAAAGAAGTCACTCTGATCGATGCATAGAAAATGGAATATAGAGAGGCCGGTGGAGGCAGAATGAGGCGAATGTACAGTAGGTGTGACTTGAACAGTGCTGGGGGAATGGAGAGGAGTGGTCCCCTTCAGGTGATGAGCTGGTATCCACAGGACTGACTGTGCATTCTTGTGCACTGTGGACAGAGAGTAGGCAGGCATGATTGAGTTTTGTTTCTTATTAACAGCTCTGTGGTCATTTAGCTCCTTTATGCCGTACTATTTTGAGGATACTTCCATTTTGAGGACACTACAGTTATGAATATCTAATCTTTGAATGTTTTTGCTAGTATGTGCCAGAGGTCTAGCAGTAGAATTGGTTAAAAGAGTACATTTATTTTACATGTTGGTGGATGTCATTAAATTGACTTGACAAGAGTTTGAACTCATTTTTGAAATCACATCAGGATTTAATGAGAGGGGACTCTATTGTAGGCATTATAAAATATCTTCTTTAATCCAACAGCTGAAAAATAGTTTGCCATTGTTATTTTGCTCTGTATCTCTTTCATTATGAACCTAAAGCTCCTTTTATATACTGTTCATTTATGTATTTTTCTGTGTATGTCATGCCTATTGTCCATTTTGTTAGGTTATTGTTCTTTTCTCATAAATGATGCTAACTGCTTTTTTTATATCTTGGAATTCGTTTTTTCAGTTTATTTTTTGTTTGGGGACATTTTGAACTTCTAGTTATCATGGATTTATCTAATTTTTTTTAATATTCCATAAAACATTGCCTACTACATATTACAAATATAAAATTAAGTAAAGCCAAAAAATAAATAAAGGTTATTAGACTTTTTTCCTAGTACTTATACAACTTTCCTGTGTATACTGGTATATTTGATATTTATTTTGTTTTAAGGGCTGATTATTGATAAATCTTCTTTCTTCCCTTCCTCCCTTCTCCCTTCCTTCCTTCCTTCTTTTCTTCCAAATGGCCATTAACTTGTCAAAGCATCATTTGTCTCTAACAAGAAAAGCCACCTTCACATATCATAAATTTGTATATGCATTTTGATCTATATCTATACTAAACTGTTCTATTTGTTTATATTCCAATACTAAATAGCTCATTTTACTGAAGTTTAATAATGCATTTTTTAAAAAACAGGCCCTACTCTTTACTGTCACTATTTTCTTTAAACATATTATCTAGTATTTTTTCATGTTTAGTGTTGTTTTCTTTTAAAATTTAGAATCAGGTTATGGAATTCCAAAAAACAAAACAAATTTAAAACTATGTTTTTTTTTTTTATTACAGGTGCATCAAATTTATAAAGGAATTTCAATCCAATTTACACCTTCACATTATTGAACATTTCTAAGACAAGGTATGTTTTTTCATGTTTTTACGCTTGATATAAACTTTTAACAATTTACTCATAGAGAATTCATGTGCATATTTATTAAGTATATTTTTGAGCTTTGTTTTCATTGTAACATGTATATAAGTAACCTACTGAGTTTTGTAGATTAATTTTTAACCAACTGGCATAATAAATTCCCACTATTTCTATCATCTGAATATAACAAGAAATAATAAATCAATTACTATTTCATTAAAAGCTTTTATCGAAATAGGTAGGATAATAATATACACATGCATCCTATAAATGTATTTTATTTAAATATATGTCCACATATGTATAATTAACACTATTGCTGTTAAAGTTTTTAAAGTAATTGGTGCTGAATTGTGTTGATTATATTTGAATGAAACTTTAAAAGAGAATAGATTGATTATATATAATATTATATAAATAATATAAATACATACATATATATATACACATATATTCATATATCACTTTAGTGTCTTTTCAAAACGTGTTTTAAATGATTGCAACTGGCCTTTATCGAAGGCTATTTCTGTTTCTCTGGAATTTGTCATAGGGCTTAAACTCTTTGGCCTATCAATATATTTAATCATGATTATGAATACAAAACTCCTTTGAATGCTATTTATTGGCATATTGATCTTGCATAGTACAACTGAAATCTGTTTGCTGTGATTTTAAGTAATAGTTCTGCGTTTATAGTCAAAGTGGATTGGTGTGCAGCTGTCATTATTTTGTATGCCTTTATTGAGTTAGGAAATCAGTGTTCTGCTGATTTCATATCTGAGTGCCTTCTTATTTTTATTAAATTCTGGAAATATAGACATAGATTTGGTGTAGTCTGTCTTTTGATTAACTGATAATATTCTTCTGTGATTCCTTCTGTAATTAATGCTTTGTTTTGAGATGGGTAAATTTTTAGAT
The DNA here is from genome assembly GCF_005190385.1 of Monodon monoceros. Taxonomy (NCBI): domain Eukaryota; kingdom Metazoa; phylum Chordata; class Mammalia; order Artiodactyla; family Monodontidae; genus Monodon; species Monodon monoceros. The sequence goes on along the minus strand of NW_021703774.1, from coordinate 7,497,684 downwards.
GAATTAATCAACATTTTACATGTGAATTATTTGGTTACATTTTCTTTTATATTTCTTCTAATGTCATTTTTTGTTAATTGATATTTTCCTAAAAATAAGTCATATCATGAAAGTTTTCAAATATATTTTTATAAGTGCCGTATTATACTTTTTCATTCTTTGATGATCTCTGTACCAGTCATCATTTATTCAATTTCATATCTAATTTTGTAAAATTTATCTTCAGTTTCTTGAGTTAGTTTTCCATGAATCTATTATTTCCCTTTCCTGTGACTTAATCTTTGATATATTTTTCAGATGTCATGCTATTTTAAAAAACTGATATTCTGTAATCATTATAATTTCCTTTTCTATCATTTCTTTTTTATTTGATCATTGTATTACAAAACTTTTAGTTGAATGTTAATTATTATCTTTACTCTTTCTTGTTTTGAAATATTTATGACAATTTTTCCAAGTCCTTTTATAAAAGGCACCTTCATTGGTTATGACGTGTAACAATTTGACTATAATTTATTTCTAGATATTTGACAATTGATATTTGTCCACCACTTTGGCATGAGTTGTTGAAAGATCTTTGTGTGTATTGATGTCATGGAAATAACACAGTAGAGAGTTCCAAAAATTGATCCCTCCACTGGAGCATTAGGCTGGCAAAAACTGACAGAATCAACGTTTTCAGAAGTCCGTAACCAAATAAAAAACTTAGATAACCAGGAGGGTGCTTAATGAAGAATGAGGCTACTACATTTTGATGAATTAGCCTGCCTACCATTTCCCACTCCCCAGGTTAGCACCAGTCATTGCCAGTGTTCCTGGGGAAGCTTGCTGGTTTTGGTGGTGAGAAGGTGTAGGGAGGAAAACAATGTAGATCTTGTTCTAAAAATAAAATGTTTTTATTCATTTTGATCAGTGTAGAGGCTGACCTTTGTTTCAGTACCCTCTTGGGTTGCAGAAGCTTTCCTAGCAGCAGATTAGAAAGCATGTAAAGACGTGTTCCACCCAAAGCTTCCTGGAGCAAGGGAGACAGGCAGAGCAAGTAGTAGTCAAACTCAAAAGCATGGAAAGGAAGAGACTGAGGAGGAAATTCTTGGAGGAATAAAGGCTTGGAAGGGCTCCAGGGTATACTAGGGAATCTGGAGTGCCACACACATGCCCAGGGCTGGATACATACTCAGAAAATTTCCAAGGATCTTAGGTTTACACCAATGGCTGATCTTTGTGCTCCATGAAAACTAAAGCAGAGTTGTAGATGACTGGTCTTAGCATTGAAGAAGTGCCCTGCACAAAGCCATTCTGAAAAGACCAGAATAGTATATTTTCTTTGTGGCCATAGGCATTTAAGGAAATCTCTATCAAACCACTAGCTGACCAGTGAAATAATGGGATACAGACTTCACTGACCACACATGAAAAGAAATCAGTCTTTGAAAAGATAATTTCAAAAAGTCACTAAATATGTGGACACCTGAAATTCTGAACAATCCATAAGAACAAACTCTGGGGAGGGGGAGAATCTGATTTCCAATATTATCACATTATAATATACAAAATATCCAGTTTTCAACAAAAAATTAAAGGCATGCAAGGAAACAGGAAAGTATGATCTATTCATAGGACAAAAAGAAATGGACAGAAACTATCCCTGAGCAAATCTAGATATTGGATTTGATAGTGATTTAAAGCAGCTGTCTTAAATATGCTCACAGAGCAAGTGCTGATCCTAAAAAGTTATACAAAGTTAAATGAACCTTAATTAAGAAACCAGAAGAAAAGAACAAGATCTTAGACTCTATATGAGTATAGGTCCAATATAAAGCCATGTATTATAGGGAGGAGTTATAATTATCTTACATTTTAAGAAACTTCTTTGCCCTAAAAGTAGATAATAAGTAGGCATTTCTTCACATTCCAAGCAATAGCGCAAGTTTTCCTACTCACAGTCTTTTACCGGACTGATCAGCATAGATCACAGAGAAAGTCATAGAACATGCCCTTTCAAGAAGCAATGAGGATACACCTTTAAGTTCACTTTTCTAACTCCTATGGGAAATCCAGTTTTAGTAAGTTAGGCTTTCCATCGCTTTCCTTTTAAAATACACTGAAAATAACTACAAATGTATGCCAAGATAAAGATGTGTGGCCATAGTCATGACTTTCTCACAAACATGAGTCTTGTACACGCTGCAGTCATTCCTCTGGCAAATATAAACGAAAACAGGTTGATATTTGTTGCTACTCACTAAAAGTTAGGTGTTTAAACTTGCTGAGGCTAAAAGTATGTATTATCATAAAAATAAATCACATTTTTGTAGAGTTATTTATTTCATAGCTCTTCATCCATTGCTTAAAATAGGGTATCACCTTAGCTGTTATAAAACTAAAATTTAAAAATAACAACAACATATATTGTGGTTTCTGTAGCATTATTTGAATTTAAAGAAGTTGTCATGTCCTGACTAACTAGATATTTATGTAGTTCGCTAAGTGTGTGGATCATGAGGTACCTGCTATAAACAAATCACCGTTGTTGGGAATGATATGCTGAATCAGTGGGGCATTAATAATTAAAGGACTGTTTCTACTTCTTATATATCACTATAGAGAAAATTGAGTCATACTTTCCATAGGCACACTTGAAAAAGGATTATAGTTAGTAAGAACCTGTGCTAAACGTAATTTTGCTGAAATAGAATCTACACCCATTAAAGCTAGGAAGCATATCAAATCATTCTGGACACACATACTGCTTTACTTACATTATTTTGAAATGTTTTTAGGATAGAACAAACAAAAACTACCATTCCATCATCTCCTAGTTGTCATAATTACCTTAGAAAACCAAGATTCATTTGTAATCCTCCTGATTTTTAGGAGAAAATGGAGTTGTGTCACTTGATGAAAATCTGTGTGAAAATGTTCTGTGAAATTTAGTGTTATTCTTGATTTGCAGGCACATAAAACATTAGCATTATCTAAGAGTATGATGTTTCTCATACTCTGAAGTGCCAGGAAAAATTGTTTTATTACAAAATAAAAGATAGATCAACTTAAAAAACTCCCCTTTGTATTGCTGAATTGGTTTTTCAATCACTTAACTTGGAGAGAAGACCTAAGAACCTCTGAATTCGAGGTCATCAGTGTCAAGAATCTAGGCCTACTGAAGATTGAATCAAAGCTAAACACTATGAAAGGAGCAAGGTGAATGTTGTCCTGAGGTATTGATTCAAACAGAAAATGCTATTTGAAGTTTATTTTTATGAGGTGAGCAGATGGGAAAGCCATTGAGGGAACACTGCTGAGAAAAGGTCCAAAGAAACACTGACCTTTCTCAGGCCACCCTTCACGTACCTAGTTTCCCAGGCTCTCCTGGTAGAAAGTCAAGATATGTTCTGGATTATTTTTGAGGGTAGAGTTATGTTTCCACAAATGCTTTTCTGTTCTTCCCATTCTCTTTGTAAGCAATTTTAGTCCCACTGTGATGGATTGCAGGTCTTTCCTACTGTGTTTGCCATTTGCCATATCACAATGACAGGAAACCTCGATGAAGACGAGGTAGATCTGCAAAGATGGTGGCCATAGGAGTCAGAATGTTGTGTGCTTGGTTATCTTCTTGTTTATTAAAGCCACGATTGGTAAGATGCCTAAGTCTCAAATGGATTCAGAAGTTAGCAAGAATGAAGACTTGGGACTTTTCAGTCAGTTTCAAGGCAAATAAGCAGTGTCAAGTTATCAGCTGGACAAGGCTACAGTGATTGAATGCATACAGCTCCTGTAGCCAGCACAGAGATGGTAAGGCAGCTTGCTAAGAGTGAGAAATCATTTAGGTTACAGTAACTCAGAGCCATGGCCTTGCTACCTGCTATATAATTAAGCAGATTGAGAAGTAATGCTTTACGCCACGTACTGCTTACTGTCTTGTTTGGTTAACTGCAGGCCTGGCTGTGGGTAGAAATGAGGAGTATCGTGGAAATGTAGAGGAAGGTAAACCAGACGGTAGCTTCACTTCATATTTATCTCTTGTTGTCCATTATCTGTTTCTATGTACATTATTCTGCTCCTTGATAAAAGCAACATATAACCCATACTTTTAGAGATTATGCTGAAGGTCCTCTAAATATTGATCAACCACAGCATGGTAGTAAATGATGGTATAGGGAAGTAAGAACAACAACAAAAATGTATGCTCTTTGGGTGGATAGATGGAGTAAAATAATTTGCTCATGATTAACACTTGAAAGTATTTGGAGCAACTTTAGAATTAATGATAAATAGTATTGGATTATAAGTCAAAGAACAAAATAAACATTCATGATTCCATAACTGGATAATAAATAATCAAGTAATATAAATAGGGATAATGCACAGCTCTTTCTCAGAAAAGAAATAATGATAAATGTATAAAAATAAAGGAAGAATAAAGTCACCATTAAAACTCCACAACAATACTTCCCACAGGCAAGATCTGAAAATGTTTATTAGGTCAGTGAACAAAAATTAAAGAAAAAATGGAATACATGCATCTTCTCAAAGTATCTCCCCTCAACTAAATATGTATTAATTACAAAAAGAATAGTAACTATTCAGTAGAGAAAACTGACACTATCTTAACCAAGTTCTCTAAGTTAGCATTGTCAGAAAGAAGATTTAGCATCATTTAGGCACTGAGAAAAATGCATCAATTCTGTGGTTTTCTTTCCAATAATGCATAACTTTAATAGTTATAAAAAATACCATCAAGCTCAAATTGAGAGTCGTTCTAAAAAAATGACAGCAAAAGTTTCAAGGTCATGAAAATCAAGGAAAGACTGAGGAACCATTACATATTCCAGGAGGCTAAGGAGACATGGCAAGAAAATGCAACCTGAATTTAGCCAAAATTGTCAGTGGCTCCACCTCAGCTGTGGAAGGCATTCAGGTCAGTCTCAACTCACTGTCCAGGGTAGTTCTGGGTGATAGAGTTACCTTAGCTTCCTCCTTATGGCACACAGTCTGTAAATCTCTAACATATCCTGCAGTACCTAGATAAATATCTCAAATCAGTGTCGAGGTCAATACTAAACCTTAGGGAGAAATCGACCTGACTCTCTAAGTTAGATCCTGAAGGTTTAAAAGATTTGTTCACAATTTAACACTTGTGTTAAATTGGGAAGCCTGGTTGAGGTCAATACTTCAAGTTGACTTCTTGTTGCTTCTTGAAGTCCTATTGATAGGTTCCTAACTAAATACTGTATAGAGAAAAATAAATTTGGTTCTAGATTCTCTTGGTCAGATTAATTAGACTGGTCAATGGGGTGGCATATTTCTGTGAAAATTCACCAAAGCCCAAGATAGTGTAGGTAGAAGTGGATAGTGTTGAATGCAACTCCTGACACTCTGGCCACTGCTATTGGTCTGAGTATAATACAGTCCTATTATAGGCCACTCTGACGAAGGAATGATATCTGTTCTTTGATTATCTTTATAATTATGGCAGGGTAACTTGTTTTTACCTGTATGCTAAAAGCTCAGATCCTTCACAATTGTTGACACCCACTATAAACTACTGTTTCTTATGAAGCAAAAGAGAAAGGCATGTTTACTATAAATGGATATATTAGGAGTCAAGAGCAAATGTTAATAGATAATGCATAATGCCAGGTGAACACTGGATTTTAGGAGAGGGAATGTAAAATTTTCTAGGGATAACGTGAAGCCTGTCCTTAGCTATCACATCTCTACTTAAACAGCTCTCATTTTTGCTAATGATGAGCTTCTAATTATTAAATAAGTTAAACAGTGTCCAATTCCTAGGTTAATGGCCGTCTCTGTTACACTGGACGTTTCAATCACTCCATTCTACTCAAAATTTTCCCTTGGTGTCTACAACATCTCATCTTCTCATTCTTCTTATACTTTCTGATTATTTATTCCTTCTCAATAGGGTATCCTATCTTATCTTCTAAAAGATTACTATTTCCCCAGGATTTGCCAATGTGAAAGTTTATCTACTCCTTAGTGATTTAATTTATCGGGTATTTGCTTTTCACTCTTACACTGATATCTCTCTCTTTCCATATGTACCGTTCCCTCAGTCCTAACTTCCTGCTGGATAGTTCTTTCAGAAAACTCAGTATGTTTAAAACTGAATTCACAATCTCTGCATTTTAACCATATTTTTTTCTCATTAGCTGGCAGCATCAGCCAATCAGGTGCCTGAAAGCTATCTTTAACTCGCATTCTCTTTTATATTCTATATCTTACCAACTACCTGGTCCTGCTGAGCTTTCTTATGTTGTCCCTGTTTTCTCCATCTTCATCACTGTGGCCCTTAGTGTAGCTTTCATCTGTTGTTTTCTGTACTTGTATTGTGGTACTCAAAGTTAACTTCTCTGCTGCTGCCAGAAATTTATCTCCTGGTTGATGCCCATAAGATAAAGTGAAACTTAGCTCTGGATTCAAGTACCTCTGCAAACTGTTTCCTGCCTCCTTTTCAATTTTGTTTTCTGCCACTTCTTGTATTGAAGTCTGTGGTCAAGCAATAGTAAACTAGGAATTTCTACTCCAGCCCTACAAACATACAAACACTCTCTCAACTCCAAGATCATACTTGTGATGTCCCCTGGAATACTCACATGCCTGGAATAATTCCATCTTTACTATGTGTCCAGAAAAGACAATTTTTTCCTTTGAGAATTAGGACTAGCTTCACTTTTTCAGAAAATTCCTTTGCTCCTAATAATTCACTGGGTCTATTATTTGGTATTAAATTACTTATTTTTGGTACTCTCATAGTGTGTTGTGAATTCCTTTACTAAAACTATACAGTGATTTTTGATCAACTGTTTGTCTTTCTATGCTTCTAAGTTGGTGACTTCTTTAAGGTGAGGTGAAGTCAGGAAACATGTCTTTTTCATCTTTTTTGTTTTGTTTTGTTTGTTTTTGTCAAATACAGTGACTGGTGAAGGCTCATCGATTACTTATAAGATCTGCTCTTCTATGACTGAAAATTGACTAAGCCATTTTGGCTGTTCTGAAGCAGTATTTATTAAATGATACCAAAGCCGTCTCTGGATTGCCCTTTAGCAGAAGCAGCAGAATTAAGTGTTTATATTTAGCAAACTGGTTCAAGAGCCTGTATGAAGCTACTTCAAACTCATTTCCAAGTCATTTATTTTAACAGCTAGAGTATTTTTTTAAGCCAGTCCTGCCTTAATTCTTTCCTCCTAAGCGAATGTGGGTTCTGCATTAAGAATAATACAACATAACTCTTATCTCCTGAGCACCAGTTATACAAGGAACAATTTATGTGTTCTTCTTTGCTTTTTTTGACTGAATATTACTTAATAATTTAAAACATGCCCACTATTGAACATGTACAATGAAAAATACATACATATTAGTAATAAAATATATTTTGCACTTTCAGACATTATTGTAACACATATACATTATTTCCAATAAGTAACTGATATTTATCACTTCTTCAAAGCCAAACTACAGGATTCTACCTTCTAGAAATGACTATTTCATGACACCTTCTTTCATTTTTAGATGCCAAAAAGTATGTTTCTACATGAGAATGTCTGAAACTGCCATCTAGATTTCAACCAGATTTCTAACCCTATTTGGGGGCAGGACAATTATGGTAACAAATTAAAATGTTACTAATGTTTTAAAAACAAACATTAGCCAAGCATTGTTTTTTCAAAAAGCTCAAGTCAATGTAAACATCAACTTTTGTTGACTCTCAAAATACTTGTACAGCTTTGCACTAGCCCTTAAAATGGCTCATATTAAGACCAAATTGGGATGATGAAACAAAAAATAGAAAATATGTTAACAACAGAATTTTTTCTAAAAATAATGATAAATTTTAGATTGAGTAGCTTTAAGTATCCAACTAGACTTCTCTTTAGATATGATCTTTAAAATTATTATTTATCTATAAAGGTAATACACATCATTTAAAAATTAATAATTATTATTAGGCTAATAAAAATATCAGATCTTTGTCTAATCATTCCTAAATATAAATTCCAGCTGCTTAGATTACATAATTCTTAATATGTTTGTTTTTTGAGAGTTTTCTTCCATATTATATCATTATTTTTTGATATTTCTGTTTTAGAAATTATGTGTTAGTTTCTTATTTTGAATGATAATCTCTTGTCTTTCATGTCTAATTCCACACTGGGCTTCTATCACCAATCCTCCAATTATAATATTATCACGATTTTCATCAAGAAATATTCTGGTTTTTTATTATGATTATATAAATATTATAATCATAGAACACTGTGATTCAGTTACATTTCTTATATGATATTTGTTTTTAAATTGAAGTTAATGATTGCCTCATTTTTTCATTTGACAACAGAATTAAAATTTTCTACCCTACTCTCATTTATCTGATAATCCTTCATGCTCACTACGCATCTATTCCCCAGGGTTATCCATTTGCTCTACTCTGGTAGTTCCTTTAAAAAAAAACACTTCTATGAAGTATAAACTTTATAGAAATGTGCAAAGACATAAATGTATATCTTTTTGTGTGTGTGTGTGTGTGTGTTTGTTTTTTTACATCTTTATTGGAGTATAATTGCTTTACAATGGTGTGTTAGTTTCTGCTTTATAACAAAGTGAATCAGTTATACATATACATATGTTCCCATATCTCTTCTCTCTTGCGTCCCCTTCCCTCCCACCCTCCCTGTCCCACCCCTCTAGGTAGTCACAAAGCACTGAGCTGATCTCCCTGGGCTATGCGGCTGCTTCCCACTAGCTATCTATTTTACAATTGGTAGTGTATATATGTCCATGCCACTCTCTCACTTTGTCACAGCTTACCCTTCCCCCTCCCCATATCCTCAAGTCCATTCTCTAGTAGGCCTGTGTCTTTATTCTTGTCTAACCTCTAGGTTCTTCATGACATTTTTTTTCTTAAATTCCATATATGTGTGTTAGCTTACGGTATTTGTCTTTCTCTTTCTCACTTACTTCACTCTGTATGACAGACTCTAGGTCCATCCACCTCATTACAAATAGCTCAATTTCGTTTCTTTTTATGGCTGAGTAATATTCCATTGTATATATGTGCCACATCTTCTTTATCCATTCATCCAATGATGGACACTTAGGTTGTTTCCATCTCCAGGCTATTGTAAATAGAGCTGCAATGAACATTTTGGTACATGACCCCTTTTGAATTATGGTTTTCTCAGGGTATATGCCCAGTATTGGGATTGCTGGGTCATATGGTAGTTCTATTTGTAGTTTTTTAAGGAACCTCCATACTGTTCTCCATAGTGGCTGTACCAATTCACATTCCCACCAGCAGTGCAAGAGTGTTCCCTTTTCTCCACACCCTCTCCAGCATTTATTGTTTCTAGGATGATAGCCATTCTGACTGGTGTGGGATGATATCTCATTGTAGTTTTGATTTGCGTTTCTCTAATGATTAATGATGTTGAGCATTCTTTCATGTGTTCATTGGCAGTCTGTATATCTTCTTTGGAGAAATGTCTATTTAGGACTTCTACCCATTTTTGGTTTGAGTTGTTTGTTTTTTTGTTATTGAACTGCATGAGCTGGTTGTAAATTTTGGAGATTAATCCTTTGTCAGTTGCTTCATTTGCAAATATTTTCTCTCATTCTGAGGGATGTCTTTTGGTCTTGTTTATGGTTTCCTCTGCTGCGCAAAAGCTTTGAAGTTTCATTAGATTCCATTTGATTATTTTTGTTTTTATTTCCATTTCCCTAGGAGGTGGGTCAAAAAGGATCTTGCTGTGATTTATGTCATAGAGTGTTCTGCCTATGTTTTCCTCTAAGAGTTTGATAGTTTCTGGCCTTACATTTAGGTCTTTAATCCATTTTGAGCTTATTTTTGTGTGTGGTGTTAGGGAGTGATCTAATCTCATACTTTTACATGTACCTGTCATGTTTTCCCAGCACCACTTATTGAAGAGGCTGTCCTTTCTCCACTGTACATTCTTGCCTCCTTTATCAAAGAAAAGGTGACCATATGTGTGTGGGTTTATCTCTGGGCTTTCTATCCTGTTCTATTGATCTATATTTCTGTTTCTGTGCCAGTAGCATACTGTCTTCATTACTGTAGCTTTGTAGTATAATCTGAAGTCAAGGAGTCTGATTTCCAGCTCTGTTTTTCGTTCTCAAGATTGCTTTGGCTATTTGGGGTCTTTTGTGTTTCCTTACAAATTGTGAAATTTTATGTTCTAGTTCTGTGAAAAATGCCAGTGGTAGTTTGACGGGGATTGCATTGAATCTGTAGATTGCTTTGGGTAGTAGAGTCATCTTCACAATGTTGATTCTTCCAATCCAAGAACATGGTATATCTCTCCATTTATTTGTATCATCTTTAATGTATTTTATCAGTGTCTTATACTTTTCTGCATACAGGTCTTTTGTCTCCTTAGGTAGGTTTATTCCTAGATATTTTATTCTTTCTGTTGCAGTCGTAAATGGGAGTGTTTTCCTGATTTCACTTTCAGATTTTTCATTATTAGTGTATAGGAATGCCAGAGATTTCTGTGCGTTAATTTTGTATCCTGCTATTTTATCAAATTCATTGGTTACCTCTAGTAGTTTTCTGTTAACATATTTAGGATTCTCTATGTTTAGTATCATGACATCTGCAAACAGTGACAGCTTTACTTCTTTTCTGATTTGGATTTTTTTTATTTCCTTTTCTTCTCTGATTGCTGTGGCTAAAACTTCCAAAACTATGTTGAATAAGAGTGTTGAGAGTGGGCAACCTTGTCTTTTTCCTGATCGTAGTGGAAATGCTTTCAGTTTTTCACCACTGAGGATGATGTTGGCTGTGGGTTTGTCATATATGGTCTTTATTACGTTGAGGAAAGTTCCCTCTATGCCTACTTTATGTAGGGTTTTTATCATAAATGGGTGTTGAATTTTTTTTAAAGCTTTCTCTGCATCTATTGAGATGACCATATGGTTTTTCTCCTTCAATTTGTTAATATGGTTTATCACATTGATTTATTTGCATATATTGAAGAATCCTTGCATTCCTGAAGTAAACCCCACTTGATCATGGTGTATGATCCTTTTAATGTGCTGTTGGATTCTGTTTGCTAGTATTTTGTTGAGGATTTTTGCATCTATGTTCATCAGTGATATTGGCCTGACGTTTTCTTTCTTTGTGACATCCTTGTCTGCTTTTGGTATCAGGGTGATGGCGGCCTCATAGAATGAGTTTGGGAGTGTTCCTCCCTCTGCTATATTTTGGAAGAGTTTGAGAAGGATAGGTGTTAGCTCTTCTCTAAATGTTTGATAGAATTCTCCTGTGAAGCCATCTGGTCCTGGGCTTTTGTTTGTTGGAAGATTTTTAATCACAGTTTCAATTTCAGTGCTTGTGATCAGTCTGTTCATATTTTCTATTTCTTCCTGATTCAGTCTTGGTGTGTTGTGAATTTCTAAGAATTTGTCCTTTTCTTCCATGTTGTCCATTTTATTGGCGTATAGTTGCTTGTAGTAATCTCTTATGATCTTTTGTATTTCTGCAGTGTCAGTTGTTCCTTGTCCTTTTTCATTTCTAATTCGAGTCATTTAAGTCTTCTCCCTTCTTTTCTTGATGAGTATGGCTAATGGTTTATGAATTTTGTTTATCTTCTGAAAGAACCAGCTTTTAGTTTTATTGATCTTTGCTATCGTTTCCTTCATTTCTTTTTCATTTATTTCTGATCTGATCTTTATGATTTCTTTCCTTCTGCTAAGTTTGGGGTTTTTTTGTACTTCTTTCTCTAATTGCTTTAGGTGCAAGGTTAGGTTGTTTACTTGAGATGTTTCCTGTTTCTTAAGGTAGGATTGGATTGCTATACACTTCCCTCTTAGACCTGCTCTTGCTGCATCCCATAGGCTTTGGGTCATTGTGTCTCCACTGTCATTTGTTTCTAGGTATTTTTTGATTTCCTCTTTGATTTCTTCAGTGATCACTTCATTATTAAGTAGTGTATTGTTTAGCCTCCATGTGTTTGTATTTTTTGTGGATCTTTTCCTGTAAATGATATCTAGTCTCATAGTGTTGTGGTCAGAAAAGATACTTGATACAATTTCAATATTCTTAAATTTACCAAGGCTTGATTTGTGACCCAAGATATGATCTATCCTGGAGAATGTTCCATGAGCACTTGAGAAAAATGTGTATTCTGTTGTTTTTGGATGGAATATCCTATAAATATCAATTAAGTCCATCTTGTTTAATGTGTCATTTCAAGGCATGTGTTTCCTTATTTATTTTCATTTTGATGATCTGTCCATTGGTGAAAGTGGGGTGTTAAAATCCCCTTCTATGAATGTGTTACTGTCGATTTGCCCTTTTATGGCTGTTAGTATTTGCCTTATGTATTGAGGTGCTCCTGTGTTGGGTGCATATATATTTACAATTGTTATATCTTCTTCTTGGATCGATCCCTTGATCATTATGTAGTGTCCTTCTTTGTCTCTTCTTTGTCTCTTCTAATAGTCTTTATTTTAAAGTCTATTTTGTCTGATATGAGAATTGCTACTCCAGCTTTCTTTTAATTTCCATTTGCATGGAATATCTTTTTCCATCCCCTCAGTTTCAGTCTGTATGTGTCTCTAGGTCTGAAGTGGGTCTCTTGTAGACAGCATATATACGGGTCTTGTTTTTGTATCCATTCAGCCAGTCTGTGTCTTTTGGTGGGAGCATTTAATCCATTTACATTTAAGGTAATTATTAATATGTATGTTTGTATTCCCATTTTCTTAATTATTTTGGGTTTGTTATTTTAGGTCTTTTCCTTCTCTTGTGTTTCTTGCCTAGAGAAGATCCTTTAGCATTTGTTGTAAAGCTGGTTTGGTGGTGCTGAACTCTCTCAGCTTTTGCTTTTCTGTAAAGCTTTTAATTTCTCCATCAAATCTGAATGAGATCCTTGCTGGGTAGAGTAATCTTGGTTGTAGGTTTTTCTCCTTCATCACTTTAAATATGTCCTGCGAGTCCCTTCTGGCTTGCAGAATTTCTGGGGATTCCCTTGTATGTTATTTGTTGTTTTTCCCTTGCTGCTGTTAATATGTTTTCTTTGTATTTAATTTTTGACAGTTTGATTAATATGTGTCTTGGCGTGTTTCTCCTTGGATTTATCCTGTATGGGACTCTCTGTGCTTCCTGGACTTGATTAACTATTTCCCTTCCCATATTAGGGAAGTTTTCAACTATAATCTCTTCAAATATTTTCTCAGTCCTTTTCTTTTTCTCTTCTTCTTCTGGAACCCCTATAATTCGAATGTTGGTGCGTTTAATGTTTCCCAGAGGTCTCTGAGACTGTCCTCAGTTCTTTTCATTCTTTTTTCTTTTTTCTGCTCTGCAGTAGTTATTTACACTATTTTATCTTCCAGGTCACTTGTCTGTTCTTCTGCCTCAGGTATTCTGCTATTGATCCCTTCTGGAGTATTTTTCATTTCATTTATTGTGTTTTTCATTGTTGCTTGTTTCATCTTTAGTTCTTCTAGGTCCTTGTTAAATGTTTCTTGCATTTTGTCTATTCTATTTCCAAGATTTTGGATCATCTTTACTATCGTTATTCTGAATTCTTTTTCAGTTAGACTGCCTATTTCCTCTTCATTTGTTAGGTCTGGTGTGTTTTTATCTTGCTCCTTCATCTGCTGTGTGTTTTTCTGTCTTCTCATTTTGCTTATCTTACTGTGTTTGGGGTCTCCTTTTTGCAGGCTGCAGGTTCGTAGTTCCCGTTGTTTTTGGTGTCTGTCCCCAGTGGCTAAAGTTGGTTCAGTGGGTTGTGTAGGCTTCCTGGTGGAGGGGACTAGTGCCTGTGTTCTGGTGGATGAGGCTGGGTCTTGTCTTTTTGGTGGGCTGGTCCATGTCTGATGGTGTGTTTGGGGTGTCTGTTGACTTATTATGATTTTTGGCAGCCTCTCTGCTACTGGGTCTTCCTGTCTTGCTAGTTGTTTGGCATAGGGTGTCCAGCACTGTAGCTTGCTGGTTGTTGAGTGAAGCTGGGTGTTGGTGTTGAGATGGAGATCTTTGGGAGATTTTCACCGTTTGATGTTACATGGAGCTGGGAGGTCTCTTGTGGACCAGTGTCCTGAAGTTGACTCTCCCACCTCAGAGTCACAGCACTGACTCCCGGCTGCAGCACCAACAGCCTGTCATCCACATGGCTCAGAATAAAAGGGAGAAAAATTAGAAAGGAAAAAAGAAAGAGGATAAAACAAAATCAAAAAAAGGTAAAATGAAAAATATTAAGAAGAAAATTTTTTAAGTAAAAACAAAAACGGACGGATAGAACCCTAGGACAAATGGTGGAAGCAAAGCTATACAGACATAATCTCACACAGAAGCATACACATACATACTCACAAAAAGAGGAAAAGGGGAAAAAAATCATAAATCTTGCTCTCAAAGTCCACGTCCTTAATTTAGGATGATTCGTTGTCTATTCAGGTGTTCCACAGATGCAGGGTACATGAAGTTGATTGTGGAGATTTAATCCGCTGCTCTTGAGGCTGCTGTGAGGGATTTCCCTTCCTCTTCTTTGTTCTCACAGCTCCCGGGGCTCAGCTTTCGATTTGGCCCCGCCTCTGCTTGTAGGTCACTGGAAGGTATCTGTTCTTCACTCGGACAGGACGGGGTTAAAGGAGCCGCTGATTCAGGGGCTCTGGCTCACTCAGGCTGGAGAGAGGAAGGGGTACGGAGTGCGGGGTGAACCCGCGGCGGCAGAGGTCGGCATGACGTTGCACCAGCCTGAGGCGCGCTGTGCGTTCTTCCAGGGGAGTTGTCCCTGAATCACGCGACCCTGGCAGTGGCGGGCTTCACAGGCTCCTGGGAGGGGATGTGTGGATAGTGACCTGTGCTCATACACAGGCTTCTTGGTGGCAGCAGCAGCAGCCTTAGCATCTCATGCCCGTCTCTGGGGTCCGCGCTGTTAGCCGCGGCTCATGCCCGTCTCTGGAGCTCCCTTAAGCAGTGCTCTTAATCCCCTCTCCTTGTGTGCCTGTAAACAGAGGGAAGAAAAATTCTCTTGCCTCTTCGGCAGGTCCAGACTTTTCCCCAGACTCCATCCCGGCTAGCCGTGGTGCACTAACCCCTGCAGGTTGTGTTCATGCCGCCAACCCCAGTCCTCTCCCTGTGCTCCCACCGAAGCCGGAGCCTCAGCTCCCAGCCCCGCCCGCCCTGGCGGCGGGTGAGCAGACAAGCCTCTCGGGCTGGGGAGTGCTGGTCGGCACCAATCCTCTGTGCGGGAATCTCTCCGCTTTGCCCCCCGCACCCCTGTGGCTGTGCTGTCCTCCGCGGCTCCGAAGCTTCCCCCTCCACCACCCGCAGTCTCCGCCCGCAAAGTGGTTTCTAGTGTGTGGAAACCTTTTCTCCTTCACGGCTCTCTCCCACTGGTGCAGGTCACGTACTTATTCTTTTGTGTCTGTTTATTCTTTTCTCTTTTGCCCTAACCAGGTACGTGAGGGGGGGTTTCTTGCCTTTTGGGAGGTCTGAGGTCTTCTGCCAGCATTCAGTAGGTGTTCTGTAGGAGTTGTTCCACGTGTAGATGTATTTCTGATGTATCTTTGGGGAGGAAGTTGATCTCCGCGTCTTACTCTTCTGCTGTCTTCCCCCTCTCCAACTCTTTTTTCGGGCCTCCAGGTTGTTTCGCATGGGGCTGGCCTGGGAGCGTGAAGTTCGAATCCGCTTGTCTGCGTGGGCCCAGGCGGCACCGGGCGCAGCCCTCCAGGTGGGCAGACTAGGTGCAAAGACCTGGTGGCCCACTCTAAATGTATATCTTAATGAATATTCACACGTTAAACAATCATACACAATAAGCATCTAGATCAAGAAAAGACACGTCTTGAACCCTGGAAGTACCCCCTTGTGCTATTCCTTAGTCACTTTTTCATAGCATTACTTTTATCCTAACTTCTAGCACAATAGATTAGTTTTATGTCTTTTGTACTTTTCATAAACAAAAAGAGTTGAAAAGAGTATATATTATTTTTTTCTGACTCCATTATCTCAAAATTATTTTTGTCAGATTATATTATATGTAATTATAATATGTACTGTTACTACTACACAG
This sequence comes from Monodon monoceros, assembly GCF_005190385.1. Classification (NCBI taxonomy): domain Eukaryota; kingdom Metazoa; phylum Chordata; class Mammalia; order Artiodactyla; family Monodontidae; genus Monodon; species Monodon monoceros. Next base: position 7,481,626 of record NW_021703774.1, on the reverse strand, counting down.
TAATCCAATACGTGGCTATATCCCACTGTATTTACCTACTTGACTTTGGACATTTGGGTACCTCCCAGGTTTTGTTTTCTATAGCTTTATTATATGTAGTCCTGCTTAGATGTTTACTGTTAGTGTTCTATTTCTTTTACATCTTGTTACTAATGAGAATTTATCGTTCTGATTCCTATGTTCTAAAAATCTATAATCATGCAAATGGATGTATGTGTATGTGTGTTTCATTAATTGTGTACAGTACACAGAAAGTTATTTCAGTTTCAACATTGATAACTTCAGTACTCAAAAACAATCTGGTGTAGTTTATTTGATAGTTTACATCTATTTAATTTCCTCTTTTTCTTTAAATTTATATTATTGATATTGAATCTCTTAAAATAATTTTCTAAATTTCTTATTTCTTTCACTGATAGTTCATTGCTTTTTAATTTTGTCTTATTTCTCAGAATATTTCTTTAATCTTATTTTCCATCCCGTTTTTTGAATTTGTCTTTTTTGATCTCATATTTTTATTCTGAAAAGCACTTTATTATTCTGATTATTTGACTTTCTTTTTTCAGTAGACTCTTCTGTGTTTTAATAATGCAGTATCTTCTTTTTTTGAAAAAAAACTATATATAATATATATGTATTTGAAATTTTACAGTATTTTTTCTTTGTCCTAACATATTTCAGATTGATTTTTTTTTGTCCTTGATATGTCAGGATAGAGACTTTTCACAAATATTCTTTATTCTTTCATATTCATATTTAATAATGAGGATCTAACATGATGGAATGGTGGTTGGTTTTTTTTTTTTTTTTTTTTTTTTGCGGTACGAGGGCCTCTCACTGTTGTGGCCTCTCCTGCCGCGGAGCACAGGCTCCGGACGCGCACGCCCAGTGGCCATGGCTCACGGGCCCAGCCACTCGGCGGCATATGGGATCTTCCCGGACCGGGGCACGAACCCATGTACCCTGCATCGGCAGGTGGACTCCCAACCACTGTGCCACCAGGGAAGCCCTGGAGTCGTGGTTTATCCATTGCTGTCCACTGAACATGCCATTGAGGAATGTTAAAGAACTATAGCTACTTTTTTCTTTTTTTTGGAGATCCATTTTCCCAAAGAATTGTACTTTTCTTTCTTATGATTGTTTGGTTTTGAGCATTCTATGTGTGTGTGAAGCAGGGGGAGTAGCAGGTTGGAGATCTTGTGGTGTGCATGCTTTACCTAAATCTACTGTTGTCAGCATGGTTTCCACCATTACTCCATTCTCCTGCTTCCAAATTCTTTTTTGAAATACACTTATTTCCTTCTATTATCTCTCATTTCATTCTTTTTGACCTTTTGGTTCATGCCTTTTAAAAAATTTATCTTACTGCAATTTTAGTGAAGTTTCAGAAGGAAATGGAGCTGGAATAACAAAATACATTCAATTTTCCATATTTAATTTGAAGATCTTATGTCACTCCCAATTTCATTAACATCCCTGAAAGTTAAGAAGAGCGAATGTGTGAAAGTTTAGTTATTTAGTCCTATTTTATTTCTTTCATTGGTTTTTTAATTCCATCATTTAATAATTATTTCTTGACAATTTAGCAGCTATGCTAAAAACTGTGCTACAGCAGTTAACCAGAGACATGACCTCTGCCTTTTTGATGACCCTCAGCCGTCCCCCAGGGTGTTCAAACAAGGAGAATATTTCCTGATGGAAGGGATTCTTTGAAGGAGCTAGCATGGTGACAGATGGGCAGGTCAGAAAGAGAGAGTCATGCCCGGAGGCTCAAGGAACAGTCAGCAATAGTCTCCTGGGGTGAATTCTAGACACCCTGCACCTACCATGAAGAAAATCTGGCCCAAGGATATGCATGAGTGCTTAGGTGTTTTGTATGCATGAGTGTGTGCGTGTATGTATGTGCCTGCATCATTGTTTCTTTTTCTCCACCTACTGTATGAAGAGCTTAGTGAAGCTGACTGAGCTCCTTGCTCTTTCTTGGAAACAGTGTCAGACAAAGAGCCCAAGGCACCTTAGGACCAACCGTGTAGTGTGTACTCATTATTATACCCGTGGTTCTGGGAGAAAGGGCCATTAAAAAGGTCAGCTGGGGAACTTAGGCCTCAGGGTATCAAGTGAATGTGTGTGTTGAGAAAAACAAAGAAGAGCATCTTAATGTATAGAAAGATGAATAATCAAATCTTGGATACCATGGTGGTTTTTCTAAGATATTTATTGTTAATTTGGTACCTAAAGGGTGAATCAAAGTAGGCAATGTAAATCTGCGAGCATTTCAAATATGGGAAAAGTCATATTCAGAGATCCTGAGGTGCAGAAGAACTCTGAATATTCCAGGAACTAACAAAGCTTAGCATGTTTCTGAGCTATAGAAAGACAGACATTTTTACCAAGAATGTAATGTTAGAATAGGTAGAGAAAGATGATTCGGGGTCTTCTGTTTTGCAATTTTTCTAAGAGTAATACATGGGAGGGCAATAATCATTTTTACATTTGTAAAAGTTCTCTTTTAGTTCTCCCTGGGAACAAGAAGTAAAGAGAACTTGAACCAAGTGTTAAGTCAGTGGACAGAAGAAAACCCAATCTGTCCTGTTACAGTGTGTGTTTCTATAACACAAATTAGCTCATCCAAGTAGTTAAATAGAAGAATTGTGTCCGTATAACGTAGAGTTTGTATTTTTTCATATCAGTTTTTTTTCCTGTATTCATAGAGCCGTAATAGTGGGAATGGAAAAATAGCTTTAAGCAAGAAAGAGAAATTCCTCTGCTGCATAAACAGGCACTTTTCAGCTCTAAGAAATTTAAAATGAGTGCCTGATATTTCTATTTCTGGGAATTTAGAGTAACATACTTTTTCCTATTTTTTTGACTAAGTATAACTAAAAGCCCCAGCAATTGTATATAAAATGAACTTAAGAAAACTCTGAAAGGTGGAGAGAAATAGGCAGACCAACCAGGTGCTCTGGAACCCGAGGAATGATGTTTTGAGGTCTCTGGTTTTTCAGAGACAAGAATTTTATATTATGATAAAAGAGTCAATCCACCAGGAGTAGTAATCCTACCTGTATATACATCTAACAACATAACTGCAAAATATATGAAATCAAAACTGATAGAGCTGAAAATAGAAATAGACAAATCCAAAATTATGGTTGAAAAATTTAGCACTCAATTCTTAGCAGCTGATAGAACAACAGAACCGAAAACCAGTAAGGGTACAGAAGAATTCAACAACTCCCATCAACCAACAAAATCTAATCAGCATTGATGGAACATCCCACTGAACAATGGCAGGATATATCTTCTCTTCAAGTGCCCATTGAGTATTAACTAAGATAGACCATATCTAGGGCCATAAAATAAGTCTCAACAGTGTAGGAGAACTGAAATCATACAGAGTGCATTCTCAAAAACACAATGGAATCAAGCTAAAAATCACTAAGAGGAAGATAGGAAAATTTCCAAATACTTGAAACTAAACATTTCTGAATAACCCGTGAGTCAAAGAAGTCTCAAGGGAAATAAAAGAATACATTGAACTGAATGAAAATGAAAATTTCAAGACTTATCATATAGCTGCAAAATACAAGACTGTGGTTTATAGGCAGAGGGATAAACATATAGATCAAAGTAGAAGAGTAGAGAACACAGACATAAAACCATATAAATATGCCCAGTTGATTTTTTTGATAACGTTTTAGAAATAATTCACTGAGAAAATATAGCATTTTCAACAAATAGTGCTGGATCATTTGGATATTCATAGGCAAAAAAGTGAGCTGTGCCCTAACTTTCACACTTTATACAAAAATTAACTCAAAATAGATTATAGACATAAATGTAAAATGTGAAATTCTGAAACTTTTAGGGAAAACAAAAACAGAAGAAAATCTTTAGGACTTAAGGCTAGGCAAAGTCTTCTTAGACTTGACACCAAAAGCATGATATATAAAAGCAAAAAATAATAAATTAGATTCCACAAAATTAAAAACTTTTCCTTTGTAAGAGAGGTTTAGAAACAAGGAAATGTTAAGGAGATAAATTACAAGGTGAGAGAAATGTTTCCAAACCACATATTCAACAATGGACGAATATCTAGAATTTATAAAGCACTCTCAAAATTCAATAATAAAAAGCAAACAATCCAATTAGAGTATGAGCAAAAGACATAAAGTGAAGAAGATGTACAAGTGTCAAATAAGCACATGAAAAGATGTTCAATTTAATTAGCCAGTAGGGAAATTCAAATTAAAACCTACATACCTATCAGAACGGCTAAAATAAAATATAGTGACAACATCAAATGCTGGTGAGGATGCAGTAAAACTGAGCCACATATACATCGGAATAATTTAAAATTGTATAGCAACTCTGCAATATACATTGTCTGTTTCTTTCCAAAAAAATGCAATTACTACATGATCCAGAAATTAAAGTCCTGAGTCTTTATCTCAAAGAAATAAAAACTTATGTTCACACAAAACCCTATACAAGAATGTCTATAGTAACTTTACTTGCAGCAGGCATAAGTGGAAAGTACCCAAATGACCTTCAAGGTTTGAAGGTTCTGTAACACATCCGATCCATGGAATATACTTAACACTAAATGGGAAAAAAATTGATACATGCAACAACTTACACAAACACATTCCCAGAAAATCATCCTGTATAAAAAAGCCAATCCCAAAATGTTAACTATTCTATGATTCCATTTACATAACATTTTTGCAATCTTATTATACTATATTAACATACATAAATAGCATGAAATGTTATTATACTATAATTATGTTTTATGTATAAATATAGAAATAGAAAACAGCTTACCAGTTGCCACAGTTTAAAGAAGGGGTGTGGGCAGGAGGAAAATGAATGATATTAGGGATCTTTGTGGTGATAGAAATGCGCTGTGTCTCGAATGTACTAATGCCAATATCGTGATTCTGATGTTGAACTATTATTTTTCAAAGTATTATCATTTGGGGAAACTGGGCAAAGAGTACATGGAATCTCTCTATATTATTTCTTACAACTGCATATTTATGATTATCTTAAAGTAAGAAGTTTATTTTTTTAAAAAAATGAGTGGCTGAACCTGATCTCCGGCTTATATGATACACAGTTCCTGAAAAAGGTTGCACTTCTTTCTGTACCCACCTTAGAGATAGTTGACTAGCTACAAGCTAGTATTTCTACTGTGAATGTATATATGCACGTGCACAAGCACACACACACACCTTTACACACACACAATCTTTTTAATATACGAGACAGCCCCCAGTTATATTAAGCTGTGCCAGCCTGAATTATTCAAGTTATTTCTGAAGTACTGTTAATACTCTGGTAAACAAAATTGCATAGGTTTTGAGTTGATACTGTTAATACTCTGGTAACCAAAATTGTGTAGGTTTTGAGTGGTCTATCATTAATCCTGTTTTCCCCATAACCTGTGTTTTTTTTCAGTGCATGATTTTGCAAAAGGTAGAGTTTGTCAAGAATGCCTATGTTGAACTGTATGGAAGTATTTGTAGATATATTTTAAGATCTTTCAATGATAAAATCAACTAAATGTTCATTGATAGGAAAAAGTTTTAGAAGAGTTCATGATGTCTTTATAGTTCTTCCTCGAGTGCCTGGATCAAGGGTGGGTCTAATTGCTCAGACAGGCCTTACTGGATAAAGCATGAATTTGAGGGATAAATATAAAAAAAAACTTAAGATTTTTATATATTATGTTAAACTTTGTCCTTAAGCCAAGATAGAATTTTGAGATAAAGATACGTGTTTGGAGATTATTAGCAAACATGATGATGATGCTGTGAGAGTATATAAGAGTAAACTTATAATATAATATGTAATATTCTATAACCTTATAATATATAATAAGAGTAGGAAGAGTAGAGCAATAATAGAAAGGAGTTGTCAGGTACAGAGCCCCAGTTAAATCCAGCATTCATTTGAGTGGTCAAAAAATATACAAGCCAGGAAGATAACTTATTATGAAAGTCATATTTTTAAGTATTTTGAAGATATGGTTCACTTTGTCAAATACTGCTCAGACTCAGTACTATTGAGGACTCAAAAGTTTCTGTTGGATTTAGAATAAAAGAAGCCATTGACAATCCAAGCAGACTCCCTCAAGCTGCGGAGGCAGGATGATCAGAATGTGTTGAGTGATGAGTGGGAGATGAAGAAACACACCCATGAGTTACAATCCTTTTTAAGAAATTTAGTATTGGAACTATTTTTTACTGGATAGATCTGGAAATAAAATCACTTTGCCATGCATCAGTTATGTGAATTTAGGCAATGTTAAGAAACCAAAGAAAACAGAAATCAAACAACAATCTGTAGTATACATTCTTCTATAAACACAAACACAGGACTGGGGCTAGAAATGTTCCTTGGGAGAGAGTATTTTCAAATACCTTGAGAAGTTAGGTAGAAATATTGAAACCTCAAGAGAAGGGTGATTGGCAGACACCCAAATAACTAAAAGATGAGTAGCAATTTTGAAAAAGCTTGGGACATGTAGGGGTTAAAGATACACTCAAAACTGCTTTGTGGTTCTTTGGTCATTGGACAAAGGATATTTTAAAAGTAATGTTATCTTTATTCTAATTGAAATTATATCTGTAATTTTTTGGTACCAATGAAACCTTTTTCTTTCCCTTTATTTCTGTAATTTGTGATGAAGTCTATAATATTCAATTATGTTTACTTTGTGTATATGGATGTTGGGTTGTATCCATGTAAATTAAATGGAGGCTACATTTCACATCTTTCACATCTGAGTTAATGTGTTGCATATGAAAGTACGAGTTGGGGGCTTCCATGATGGTCCAGTGGTTAAGACTTCACCTTCCAATGCAGGGGGTGTGGGTTTGATCCCTGGTTGGGGAGCTGAGATCCCACATGCCTCATGGCCAAAAAATCAAAACATGAAACAAAGGCAATATTGTAACAAATTCAATAAAGACTTTAAAAATGGTCCACATCAAAAAAAAATCTTAAAAATAAAAGTACATGTGGAAATTTGCAGAACCCTTAGAGATAAATCCACAAGTTATGGATTTTGGTGTTTACTCCAGTTATATATTCATTATAAGAGGAGACTGTCTCTATATGTCATCTGGATGATAATTTAACATGTACGTGCATCAGTTCCTTGTAAGTATAATGGTAGGATTGTTCTGAGTAACAAATAATATAAAACATGCAAAATATAAGGCGACTCATAGTTGGGGCAAACACAATTTTATTATTATTAACCTAACCTGGTATAAGAAAAGGAAAATGTCTCAAAGGAGCATCTCTTCAGCCAGAGCCTTCTCCTTGTAATATCCCCAAATCTCTGACTAAAATGTCTGCACGCTGTCCCTAGTTATCACAATTGGAAAACCTTCATACAAGCCTATGACAGTCTGATGTATATTTTATATTACTATATCTTTTAAGAAGTTAAAGGCAACCACCGTGCTTTCCTGAATATTACCTCTATAGGCTAAACATCTCCCGTGCCTTCAGTCATATGATGGACTTTACGTTTCCTCATCATTACGGTTTATAATCTTTTGGATCCCAAATTTTATGTTCTCTGTATTTTTTTGTACGTGAGCCACATGAGGCATAAGGCACAGGCTGTCAGTTACATTGGGCAATTCATTTGTGTCTCTCTCTTTATCATTAAACCCACCCTTGCCCAGCCACTCTGTTTTAAATTCCTTGAATACAATGAGATTTTTCCAATTCCATAGCCTTTGGATATTCTGTACTATAGGTTTGAGATGCACTTTGTTTCATTTGTCATGAGCTTTTTCTCATTCTGTAATACTTACCTTCAGTGGCACTGATTCAGAGAGACACTCCCTGATAGCTATAAGCTGCCAGCCAATGCTATTCTTTTTGCAATTGTTTCTTTGTCTCTTTCTTAGTAATTTTGATAACATTAAATTATTTTGTATTGTCCTCCTTTCTTGCTTTTTTTGGTCTTCTTCCTCACAGAAATGCAATTCTTTCATAAGTGTAGGGGCCATAATTGCATTCAAAATTGTTTTTTGTCTAGTATTTCATTCAGTAGCTAGCACACAGTAGGTGCTCAATTAATATTTGTTGAAAGAATAAATGAATGGAATCATATGAGTGAGGTATTAAATATGTAAATGTTTTAACTAAATATGTTACAAAAATTTTCTTAATTTTTTATCAGTGGCTATATATGGTGTGATATATAAGAATAATATTATTATCTCTTTATAAGATCTAAATATGGGCATGAATAATCTCTGTTATTCTGTTGTCATATATTCATTTATTCATCTGTTACCTCTGAATCACTCAACAAATGAATATATATATATATATATAAAACAGTTTTTAAATCTGGAATTAAATTGCCCACCTGGATCAGTATCCAAGCTACTGATTCCATGAACTACATATAGTTTCAAAAGAAAATAGTCAACAATATTAGAAATAGGTTTTTGTTTCCTTATTCTTTACCCTTATTAGTAGAACTAAGATAGATTCTACTTGCTCTGTGGCCATGCCTATATTAAAAGTAATGATTTTCATCTTTACCTTGTAAACCTTATTAAATGCAGTTAATCTATGCAGATTAATTATTGAATGTTTATATATCACCTGAAGATTTTTGGAAGTCAGTGTTTGAGTTCAGATCTTTGAATTTAGGATGGAAACATCAGTTACATTAGGGTTCCGACTTCCAGAATGCCAGATCTGCCTTTTAGCTCCTGATAGATGGCAAATGTATAGCGTGTAAATGTATTTATATGAGGGAGTTTGTAAGTTTTATCTTTACATATTTCTTATATTGGAAGGAATGCAGGATTCAATAATTTGAGGTAATGCCTGGTTTGTGATGCAATATGCAAATATCAAAGTGAAAATAAATAGAACTCCAGTCTGATATCATATGTATGATGTATGTGGGAAAGGTTAATGGTCGGGTGTGTGTATGTGCTGATCAGGGAAAACCTGCTGGAGGAAAAATAATGAGTCACTATTTGAGTAATGTGAAAGCTTAAAATTGGAATTTAGCAAGCTGAGATCAACGTTACCAGAGACTGATAAACAAGCCAAAGAAATTAAAGTAACACACAGAGGAAATGTAAAAACTAACCTAGTTATCTCTGTATTAGTTTGCTGCAACTCTCTCCCCATCTCTGGCAAGGTCTATTTAAAGTTGTACAATTTCTTCCCCATTTTTATCACAAAGCAGTCAAACTCAAGAGTTCAGATTCTTACACTCTATTATATTCTTTGTGAATTCAGTATTTACCTTCCCTGCTACTAGTCATTGCTGGTCACTGAGATGATTCCCCTCAATACCAGCATCTCTTCTCTCTTCATATCTCTAAGTGCTACAGTCCCTTCTTAATAAAAATAATTTCCTTGCTATGACTGATATATTTTAATTCAGTAATAATAGTGGAATTTTTAAAGCCTTGAAACAGAATAATAACATGAATATATTCACAACTACTAGTGGCAGCAAGAAAGGACTTTTTACATTATCATCCTCAGGAAATTAAAAACTTGGGACTTCATAAGTCATGATAGTTTGCATGTTCTTATAAGGAAATGCATATGATTTATTCAGAGGAAGATATCGTACACAAAATAAGGCAGCGATTAAGAGCAATTTACTAAATGAAAGTGCCCTATTTTCTCTTGCCAAATTATATCTGGAATTCTTCTGGTAGTGACATGCACTCTTAATGTTCTCTGGACCTACTCATGCAGAACTATGGAATCAGAAGATGAAGATAATAAAATTGTAGGTATAGAGAAATATTGTCACAGTAAATGAGATGATTCAGAGTGTCTCAGACACTTAATCCAAGTAACTGACTCTTACAGCTCATTTTCTTTTTGCTTTATATTCTGCTATTTTAATAAGACTAATGTTGGTGCAAGGAATCAGTATTAACAGGTTTCATTCCCGATTATTCTTTCTAACGGTGTAAAACATGGGCAAACCTCCAAATCTCTCTAATACTGGTATTAGAACAATGCAAGACCAGTATGAGATAAATTGAGAGGATGAACAAAAAGTTATTTGGAAAAAATATACACATCAGTATTATACTTACTGATATCATGAGGTCACAATTTGGCCATACCTCGCAATCAGCTATGTGACAAAGTAAGGAGATCTTAATTCTCATCTCAGTTCAGTTAGCAATTTGGTGTAAAACTTTGGCTATTCATTTCCTGGATTTATGCCTAGATTTTCATCTATACATGAAAATAATTTCTGGCCTTACAGAAATGCTGTGAGGGTCAATTCCTGATTTTTAAATCAATATAAGGAAGAAATGATATTAATTTTGCAAGATGGCAAGTCATCAAAATATGTTTTATGTCAGTACTGGACTGTGTTTTACTAAGTTTGTATTTGGGACTTCTGACTTTCTGGTTTTCATGGTACAGTGTTAGTGATACCTGATTCCTCTGTACTGTCAATCCCATTAATGCTCAGAAAAATATGCACATATTTATTCCTGAATTTCTGTTCTCTCAGGGTTTCCGTTCTGTCTCCTAGAAGAATTCTCTTTAGTATTACTCTAGTATAGGTTCTGATGGTGAAAATCAAAACAAAGGTTTTTTTTCCCCCTGAAAACATTTGTTTATTCTCAATATTTAATGATACTTTTGTTTAATTTAGAATTTTAGAAAATAGTATTTTTTCTGTATTTCCCTTTTATATTCATTTATATTTATAAATATTTTTGATTGCTTTCTGATTTTTGTCATTTCTGTTGAAAAGTCAGCCATCAGTCTTACTTTTGCTGTTTTGAAGACAATACACCTTTTTCCCTCTGTCTGCTTTTATGAGTGTATAGGCCTTTTTTTTTTTAAATTTAATTAAAATGTGCCATGGTAGAATGTTTTATTGTTGTTGGTTTTGTTTGTTATTGCATTTATGCTGCTTGAGATTCTTTGAGCTTCTGGAATATCTAATATGCTATTGAAGGTACCTGTTGAGTTTTTTAGTTTTAGGATATCAATTTTATCCTTTTTTCTAGATTCTAAACTCTTGAAATTTTCCATACTTCCATGCATGTTTGTCATACTTTTTTGTTTTCCTGAACTTACTAACATTACTATTTTTAAGTTCATGCATTATTCACATCTTTTATATATACTGTTTGTATTTTGGCTGTATAGTCTAAATGGGAGAAAATAGAGTCATGAGATCATAAGAGAGAAACTCAGTCCTGATGATAAAATTTTATACCTTAAATAAAGGTTGCCTGAAGCATTATCATATGTCTGGGCTCATCAGTTATATCAGCAAAAATACTTACTATATATTTCCTACATACAAATTCATTTTGGTTGTGATTTCTGTCAGCAGTGACAGTTGAGTAGCAGAATTTAAGGAAAGTTATTATTTCTAGTCAGAATTTCATCCTTCACGAATGTTCAGCTAGCCTTTGATCACAGTAACGACACCCTAGAGGCAGTTACTAAAACAACTCAATTTCTTCATAGGCAACCAATATCTGAAGACTTTCAATTCGACGTAAGAAATATTACCATTTAAATTTTCATTGATGAAATTTGTGACTAGTTTATTTGCATAGTGAAGGATAACATGACATCTCATGGATAAAATAAGCAATATTCAAGATATGTGTATTAACTAGTATATTTTAGCATCACTTCTTACACTTCCATATACAAAATAAGCCCTGTAGTTTGTACTCTTTACGGATAGAATCCAAAGCTTGATCATTAGTCTTGTGTCCAAGTATTGGAGGGATATGGAAAAAATTGGAGGGTTATAGTTGTCTGAAAATAAGATAATGGAATCCTGACTTGGAATAAGATAGCATCTTATTTGAGCAAACTTATTGGTCAAGATATATTGGATTACCTGGCAGCACAGAGAGCTGGGAACTGCTTGGTGTCTGCTTACTACTGAATGCACATGTAATAAATGTCTGGGTGTATGTCTTGGAAACAAATTTTGGGGGCCAAATTTTTTGGTGCCTATCCTTTTTAACCAAAAATAGTTTAAAGGTTGTGCTTACCCTGTTGTTTTAGTTCCATTAACAAGGACAGTTATTCCAACATTTCTTATTTCATGGGCTGGGATTAAATAAGATGAAGTACTTAATACAGTATGGGTGCCTATGAAGTGCTCAATAAGATACTAGCTCTGATCATTAACATTAGAAGATGGATTGCTCATTACGTTATATTATCTTGTGTGGGAATGTAAGTTGGATGGGCAAAAATCAAGAAGGGAATTAGGTTAAGTGAATTCTTGTGAAGTATAACGTTTGAATTAATTTGATTAATGACCTAACTGGATTCATTTTACAACTTCCTGAGGATAATACCCATAAGAAATCCCTTCAGTTAAATGTCCATTTACCTAGTGTTCTTCAAAATGCAGTTAAAAAAAATAATGGAGAATATTGTTCTCAGGTAGGGTAGGACTTTTTTGGATCCTCCCAACGATTTCCACCTCTTGTTGACTGTATGTGTGTCTCTTAAATCTGATGGGGAAGCTTGAAGAACTAACTCTGGAGGGAAAATGGCATCTTTAGTCTCTTTTTTCTTATTTTTTTTTTTTAGTTCTTCTCTTTCTTAGTCCTCCATAGGTAAATGGAATAACTAACTTGAGGGGTTTGATTCCTGGAAAGTTTCAAGGAGACTTTTGTTAGTAAGAGGAGTCTCTGTATATTAAAAGGGCACGTATTTGATGTGATTCTTGTGATTCTAGGGGAATTGATACTAGGGGAAAAAATATGTGGACCGTGGTATGCTTCCTTTACCAGGAGTTCTGGTTACTTTGCTCTTTTCTCAGGAATGCTGTTACTCACTTGGTTACTCACTTGGTTATTGTGTAAAGCTGCCCAGGAGTCTGGAAAGAATAGAGTAAAATCCCAAGTTTGTGTTTGAGTTTAGGAAATAGATCTTTTGTCCCCATATTCTCATACAGAACTTATTAGAGTCCTTAGAATTGAGAAAGTAAGTAATTATTCCACAGAAATGCTGACACTAGTAACATTACATTTTACAAATTGTGAAGCTTTTGAATATGCATAAGGATATGTTGTTCTCATAGAAATCCTGTAAATTTGTATATATAATATTAATTTAGTTTTCAAAATAGCTATTTAAATGAAATGTTGAAATAAATGCTTGAATCTATATATTAACGAAACAAGGGATTTAAAACACAAATCAGGGATTTAAAATAAAATACAAAAATTTTTTCTTTGTATTTTAAATTTAGAAAGGTAGTACAAGTTTTGTTTTTTTAAACAGGCTCATGTGATCTCAAATTCTGCTTGACCATGTCAGTGAGAGATTTCAACATTGTTTATAAGATAATCGCCCATTTATTGGGTATCTACCCCATTGGGGGTATTCTAACAGTGAGGAATTCTAAAGTTTCACAAATGTTTTTTTGTTATTTTGTTTGTTTCTCTGTAGTAATTTCTTACACATGAAAACCACTAGAACAACCTTCTGTGAGACTTGAAAATTCAGAACAGAAAGGATTCAAGGGTTGAAACTAGAGTCAGAGCTGTGATATTTGACTCTGACACCACCTCCTGCAGCAAAATGCCCAGTAACTTGGCAGGAAGTGCAATCAGATGGCTCTCTCTCTGGTTTCAACCCTCTCACAGATTCAGCCCAGGCAATTTTTTGTTTTTTTCATGCATCTAGGAGAATTAAAGGAGGTAGACAGTGAGTGAATGAGAGAATGTTTATATATATATATATATGATGTGTATCTATATATGTTTTTTTCAATTCTACATATCTTATTTTAAATCTGAAAGTCCTGCCTACCCAATAAATGCTGCAAATAGAGTGTTATAAGAGATTTGTATGTCTTCCTAAAACTTATTGCATCAATACCCTTCACTTTAGGTAAGTAGCTATACATGTAATTGTCCATCAATTGACCATCTGTTATTTAGTTTACTGAGGTTTAATTAGTTATTTGACTCTGGGTTGCAGGCAGTTATGTTAAAGGTGTTTTAGAGTTTAAAAAATAACTGTGAATAACCTGTTTTTTAAATTATTGTAAGCAATTAATGAGGTGGTTATTATTACTTTCCTTCTCTTGTACTGGAGAAACATGAGACACAGAGATTGATTAATAAAGCCATTGATAAATGAAATTATTCAGCCTGTAAAACATTGAACTTATATTTCAACTATGCAGGCTTTTGCTCCTGAAAAATCTGCGTTCTTTTTAGCACATCTCATGTTACTTCCTTGTTTTGAAATTTAACAGCTTTGATCACTTTAAGAAATTCATTTTGAAATATTAGATGCTGTGAGTCTTTTGAATGAGGAGTGAATCATTAGAATATTTTTCTTACTAATAGATTTTTGTTATATAACCTATATCCCCAATCTAGCTGAAGAATTAAGTCTTTACAAACCATAAATGTGCCACATGTGTCTGCCATTTTGCATATTATTCATTTTTATATTTTTAGCAATAAAATTATTATTTTTATAATTTAAGAATATAAATAATTATAAAGAAATTGGATTTTCTCAAATATAAAAAGTGGAACAGTGACAAAAATTTCCAGAGACAGTGGATTATTATTTTGCCATTCAAAATACTTCTGTTGTTCAACTTCACTTCAAAAGGATGAAACAACTTTTTGTTTCAAGCCAACAAAATTCAGCTTGAAATTTGGCATTGAAAAATAAAACAAGCCAACAAACATTACGTATACTGTAGATATATAGAACAGTTTTAATAATCTTCACCTACTTTGTAAAATGGTACCTCAATACTTTTAATTGATTAGACAATTTTTGACATTTTAAATACTATAATTATGCAGAAATACTTATGTCAGAGTTTATTATACATGTCAATTTATCTTTAATTCACTTACCTCGTGAATTTACACTCTGAATTTAATGATTCATCTTTCAATAAAATATAATTTTATCTTATGTAATTTTTTCCAATAAACTAGGAAACGGTGTTTGTTCTGATTTTTGTTTTTATGAAGTCACCTCATCCTTTTAAACCAGTGCTTTGAAATGTTGCCATTAACACTTTCTCTTATAAGTGTTAAAATTATAATGGGCCCACACAAATAAGTGGGAGGTGCTAATGGACATTTTATTTTTTCTGAATGCAGAGTATCTATCAGAAAAGAGATGCGGCATAGCTTTTTAAAAGCTTAGTGGTTTCTCTTCTTATTAACTGAATTTTACACGAAGAACCAAAAATTTAACTGCAATAGACTTTTATGTTGTATAAAATAGATACAGAATATAAATGTTATAAAATTTTTAATATAAATTATAGGCCAATTTTTATTGCATATGAGTAAGAATTACTTTTGTCTGGATCTATTATGAAACAACCTATTTCTGACACAGTCGAATGTTTGTGGACCCCAAGACTCATCACATGTTCATGCTATACCAGAGAAAAATCTATGTACCTATTCACTTTCACTGAGAATAACATAAAGAAATAACATGAACAATAATAGCTTGAAATTGTTGTGTGATGCACTATACCATATGTTTCTATCTGGACTTCTCAGAATACCGATCATCCAGAAGCTTGAACAGCTGCTGCCATTTTGCAGATAATTGCTATAAAATGCATTTTGCCCTTCCGTTGTTGATTTCTCCTTCTGTTGCGGTAAGTCCAACTGGATGCTTATCGCATCCTCCTTCTAAATGTGTCTGCTTTCCTCCCGAGTTCACTTTGCAAAGTAAATACTTTTATTCAAGAAAAAATTTTCAGGTATGTATCTTTCCAATATATATGAAAACGTATGATAAATATTTCTCCTTCTGCTTACACTGTATTCTCAACAAATATTTAAATTAGGGCTAACCTTTAAAAATGTAACATGCCTTCCCTTTTCTTGACAATAGATTATGATTTTTTCAATTACAAGCTTCGAGAGCTTGTATGCCAAAGGGGAGAAAATTGTCTTTTTTTTTTTTTTTTGGTTGCTTTTAAAAATTTAAAGAACATTTCAAAATCTGAAACGATTTTGTTTAAATATTTATTTTAGGGAAATGGAAACAGAGAGTTTGCAAAAGAATAATGGTAATATTGAATAATTTGTGGTTCTCACAAAGCCTTTTTTTCCTTAACTATTTCTTACCTGTAACATATTTTATAATTATATTTTATATAAATTTATATAATCGTCATCATTTTATTGAAAAAGGTTTGAATATCAGGTTTTTCCTCTTTAAACTTCTTCTCAACTAACTTGCCATTTCTAGAAATTAAAAGCAATTGGAAAAACGTAGTAAGGTGAAATATAAATTGCTTTTCCAAACCTATAGGATCATTGAATATATTGAACACTGTTCCTATGAAAATAGTGTTGGGGCACCTTCAAGATGGTGGAGGAGTAAGACATGGAGATCACCTTCCTCCCCACAAATACATCAAAAAAAATCTGCATGGGGAACAACTCCTACAGAACACCTACTGAACACTGGCAGAAGACCTCAGACTTCCCAAAAGGCAAGAAACTTCCCATGTACCTGTGTAGGGCAAAAGAAAAAAGGAAAAATAGAGACAAAAGAATACGGACAGGACCTGCACCTCGGGGAGGGAGCTGTGAAGGAGGAAAAGTTTCCACACACTAGGAAGGCCCTTCACTGGCAGAGATGGGGGGGGGGGGGGGGAGGAAGCTTCAGAGCCGTGGAGGAGAACACAGCAACAGTGGTACAGAGGGCAAAGCAGAGAGATTCCCGCACAGAGGATCGGTGCCGACCAGCACTCACCAGCCCGAGAGGCTTCTCACCCGCTGGGACGGATAAGGACCGGGAGCTGAGGCTCAGGCTTCAGAGGTCAGATCCCAGGGAGAGAACTGGGGTTGACTGCATGAACACAGCCTGAAGGGGGCTAGTGCACCACAGCTAGCCAGGAGGGAGTCTGGGGGAAAAGTCTGGAGCTGCCTAAGAGGCAAGAGACCATTGTTTCCTCGCGTGCAAGGAGAGGGGATTCAGAGCACTGCCTAAAGAAGCTCCAGAGACGGGCATGAGCCGGGCTATCAGGAAGCACCCCAGAGACAGGCAGGAGATGCTAAGGCTGCTGCTGCAGCCACCAAGAAGCCTGTGTGCAAGCACAGGTTACTATCCACACCTCTCCTCCTGGGAGGCTGTGCAGCCCGCCACCGCCAGGGTCCTGTGATCCAGGGACAACTTCCCCGGGAGAACACACGGCATGCCTCAGGCTGGTGCAACTTCCTGCCAGCCTCTGCCACCGCAGGCTAACCCTGCGTTCCGTACCCCTCCCTCCCCCCAGCCTGAGTGAAAGAGAGCCCCGCAATCAGCTGCTCCTTTAACCCCGTCCTGTCTGCGTGGGGAACAGAAGACCTCAGGCCACCTACGTGTAGAGGCAGGGCAAAATCCAAAGCTGAACCCCAGGAGCTGTGAGAACAAAGAAGAGAAAGGGAAATCTCTCCCAGCAGCCTCAGGAGCAGTGGATTAAATGTCCACAGTCGACTTGATGTGCCCTGCATCTGTGGAATACCTGAATAGACAACGAATCATCCCAAACTGAGGTGGTGGACTTCAGGAGCAACTGTAGACTTGGGGTTTGCTTTCTGCATCTAATTTGTTTCTGGTTTTATGTTTATCTTAGCTTAGTATTTAGAGCTTATTATCACTGGTAGATTTGTTTATTGATTTGGTTGCTCTCTTCCTTTTTTTATTTATATATATTTTTTCTTTTTTCTCTTTTTGTGAGCGTGTATGCTTCTTTGTGTGATTTTGTCTGTATAGCTTTGTTTTGCCATTTGTTCTAGGGTTCTAACTGTCCATTTTATTTTTGCTTTTTTTTTAAATATAATTTTTAGTGCTTGTTGTCATTGGTGGATTTGTTTTTTGGCTTGGTTGCTCACTTCTTTCTTTCTGTCTCTTTTTTACTACGTTTTTAATGATTTTTTTCTATTTTAATAACTTAATTTATTTATTTATTTTCTTTCTTTTTTTTCTCCTTTTTCTTCTGAGCTGTGTGACTGATGGGGCATTGGTGCTCTGGCTGGGTGTAAGGCCTGAGCCTCTGAGGTGGGAGAGCTGAGCTCAGGACATTGGTCCACAAGAGACCTCCCAGTCCCACATAATATCAAATGGCGAAAGTTCTCTCAGAGATCTCCATCTCAATGCTAAGACCCAGCTCCACTCAACGACCAGCAGGCTACAGTGCTGGACACCCTAAGCCAAACAACTAGCAAGACAGGAACGCAAACCCACCCATTAGCAGAGAGGCTGCCTAAAATCATAATAAGTTCACAGACACCCCAAAACACATCACGGGACATGGTCCTGCCCACCAGAAAGACAAGATCCAGCCTCATTCACCAGAAAACAGGCACCAGCCCCCTCCACCAGGAAGCCTACACAACCCACTGAACCAACTTTATGCACTGGGAGCAGACACCAAAAACAACGGGAACTATGAACCTGCAGCCTGTGAAACAGAGAACCCAAACACAGTAAGTTAAGCAAAAAGAGAAGACAGAGAAATACACAAGAGATGAAGGAGCAAGGTTAAAACCCACCAGACCAAACAAATGAAGAGGAAATAGGCAGTCTACCTGAGAAAGAATTCAGAGTAATGATACTAAACATGATCCAAAATCTTAGATATAGAATGGAGAAAATACAAGAATACAAGAAATGTTTAACAAGGACCTAGAAGAACTAAAAAGCAAACAAACAATGATGAACAACACAATAAATGAAATTAAAAATTCTCTAGAAGGACTCAATACCAGAGTAACTGAGGCAGAAGAACATATAAGTGACCTCTAAGATAAAATAGTGGAAATAACTACCACAGAACAGAATAAAGAAAAAAGAAAAAGAGAACAATCACAGAGACCTCTGGGACATTAAACGCACCAACATTTGAATTATAGGGGTCCCAGAAGAAGAAGAGCAAAAGAAGGGACTGAGAAAATATTTGAAGAGATTATAGTTGAAAATTTCCCTAATATGGGTAAAAAAATAGTCAATGAAGTCCAAGAAGCACAGAGAGTCCCATACAGGATAAATCCAAGGAGAAACAGGCCAAGATGCATATTAATCAAGCTATCAAAAATTAAATACAAAGAAAAAATATTAAAAGCAGCAAGGGAAAAGCAACAATTAACATACAAGGGAATCCCATAAGGTAAACAGCTGATCTTTCAGCAGAAACTCTGCAAGCTAGAAGGGAGTGGCAGGACATATTTAAAGTGATGAAAGAGAAAAACCTACAACCAAGATTTCTATACCCAGCAAGGATCTCATTCAGATTTGACAGAGAAATTAAAACTTTAAAGATAAGCAAAAACTAAAAGAATTTAGCACCACCAAACCAGCTTTACAGCAAACGCTTAAGGGACCTCTCTGGGCAGGAAACACAAGAGAAGGAAAAGACTTACAGGATCAAACCCAAAACAATTGAAGAAATGATAATGTGAACATACATATCGATAACTACCTTAAATATAAATGGATTAAATGCTCCAAACAAAAGACATACACTGGCTGAATGAATACAAAAGCAAGACCCATACATATGCTGTCTACAAGAGACCCACTTCAGACCTAGGAACGCATACGGACTGAAAGTGAGGAGTTGGGAAAAGATATTCCATGCAAATGGAAATCAAAAGAAATCTGGAGTAGCAATTCTCATATCAAACAAAATAGACTGTAAAACAAAGACTACTACAAGAGACAAGGAAGGACAGTACATTATGATTAGGGATCAATCCAAGAAGAAGATATAACAATTGTAAATATTTATGCACCCAACATAGGAGCACCTCAATACATAAGGCAAATACTAACAGCCATATAAGGAGAAATCGACAGTAACACAATCATAGTAAGGGACGTTAACACCCCACTTTCACCAATGGACAGATCATCCAGAATGAAAATAAATTAGGAAACACAAGCTTTAAATGACACATTAAACAAGATGGACTTAATTGTTATTTATAAGACATTCCATCCAAAAACAACAGAATACACTTCTCATGTGCTCATGAAACAGTCTCCAGAATAGATCATATCTTGGGTCAAAATTCAAGCCTCTGTAAATTTAATAAAACTGAAATCATATCAAGTATCTTTTCTGACCACAATGCTATGAGACTAGATATCAATTACAGGAAATAATCTGTATGAAATACAAATACATGGAGGCTAACCAATACACTACGTTATAATGGAGAGATCACTGAAGAAATCAAAGAGGAAACAAAACAAAACAAAACAAATGACAATGAAAACACGATGACCCAAAACCTGTGGGATGCAGCAAAAGCAGTTCTAAGAGGGAAGTTTATAGAAATACAATCCTACCTCAAGAAACAAGAAACATCTCAAATAAACAACCTAACCTTACACCTAAAACAATTACAGAAAGAGGAACAAGAAAACCCCAAAATTAGCAGGAGGAAAGAGATCATAAAGATCAGATCAGGGGCTTCCCTGGTGGTGCAGTGATTGAGAGTCCGCCTGCTGATGCAGGGGACACGGGTTCATGCCCTGGTCCAGGAAGATCCCACATGCCGCAGAGCAGCTGGGCCCGTGAGCCATGGCCGCTGATCCTGTGTGCCTGGAGCCTGTGCTCCGCAAAGGGAGAGGCCACAGCAGTGAGAGGCCCACACACCGCAAAAAAAAAAAAAAATCAGATCAGAAATAAATGAAAAAGAAATGAAGGAAACAATAGCAAAGATCAATTAAACTAAAAGCTGGTTCTTTGAGAAGATAAACAAACTCTTAAACCATTAGCCATACTCATCAAGAAAAAAAAGGGAAAAGACTCAAATCAACAGAATTAGAAATGAAAAAGGAGAGTAACAACTGACAGTGCAGAAACACAAAGAATCACAAGAGATGAATACAAGCTACTATATGCCAGTAAAGTAGACAACCTGGAAGAAATGGACGCATTCTTAGAAAAGCACAACCTTCCAAGACTAAACCGGGAAGAAAGAGAAAATATGAACAGACCAATCACAAGCACTGAAATTGAAACCATGATTAAAAATCTTCCAAGAAACAAAGGCCCAGAACCAGATGGCTTCACAGGCGAATTCTATCAAACATTTAGAGAAGAGCTAACACCTATCCTTCTCAAACTCTTCCAAAATATAGCAGAGGGAGGAACACTCCCAAAATCATTCTACAAGGCCACCATCACCTATGATACCAAAACCAGACAAAGATGTCACAACAAAAGAAAATTACTAGCCAGTATCACTGATGAACATAGATGCAAAAATACTCAACAAAACATTAGCAAGCAGAATCCAACAGCACATTAAAAGGATCACACACCATGATCAAGTGGGGTTTATCCCAGGAATGCAAGGATGCTTCAATATACACAAATCAATCAGTGTGATACACCATGTTAACAAATTGAAGGAGAAGAACCATGTGATCACCTCAATATATGCAGAAAAACTTTCAACTAAATTCAACACCCACTTATGATAAAAACTCTCCAGAAGGTAGGCATAGAGGGCACTTACCTCAACATAATAAAGGCCATATATGACAAACCCACAGCCAACATCGTTCTCAGTGGTGAAAAACTGAAACCATTTCCACTAAGATCAGGAACAAGGAAAGGTTGCCCACTCTCAACACTATTCAACATAGTTTTGGAAGTTTTAGCCACAGCAATCAGAGATGAAAAAGAAATAAAAGGAATCCAAATTAGAAAAGAAGAAGTCAAACAGTCACTGCAGATGACAAGATACTATACATAGAAAATCCTAAATATGCTACCAGAAAGCTACTAGAACTGATCAATGAATGTGGTAAAGTAGAAGGATACAAGATTAATGCACAGAAATCTCTTGCATTCCTATACACTAATGAGGAAAACTCTGAAAGAGGAATTAAGGAAACACTCCCATTTATCATTGCACAAAAAGAATAAAATATCTAGGAATAAACCTACCTAAGGAGACAAAAGACCTGTATGCACAAAACTATAAGACACTGGTGAAAGAAATTAAAGATGATACAAACAGATGGAGAGATATACCATGTTCTTGGGTTGGACGAATCATCATTGTGAAAATGACTATAGTACCCAAAGCAATCTACAGATTCAATACATTTCCTATCAAACTACCAATGGCATTTTTCACAGAACTAGAACAAAAGATTTCACAATTTGTATGGAAACACAAAAGACCCCAAATAGCCAAAGCAATCTTGAGAAAGAAAAATGGAGCTGATGGAATCAGGCTCCCTGACTTCAGACTATACTACAAAGCTACAGTAATCAAGACAGTATGGTACTCGAACAGAATCAGAAATGTAGATCAGTGGAACAGGGTAGAAAGCCTGGAAATAAACCTACACATATATGGTCACCTTATCTTTGATAAAGAAGGAAAGAATATAAAATGGAGAAAAGACAACCTCTTCGATAATTGGTGCTGAGAAAACAGCCAAATGTAAAAGAATGATGTTAGAACACTCCCTAACACCATATACAAAAATAAACTGAAAAAGGATTAAAGACCTAAATGTAAGGCCAGATACTATAAAACTCATAGAGGAAAACGTAGGCAGAACACTCCATGACATAAATCACAGCATGATCCTGTTTGACCTACCTCCTAGAGAAATGGAAATAAAAACAAAAATAAACCAATGGGACCTAATGAAATTTAAAAGCTTTTGCACAGCAAAGGAAACCTTAAAGAAAACGAAAAGATAACCCTCAGAATGGGAGAAAATATTTGCAAATGAAGCAATTGACAAAGGATTAACCTCCAAAATATACATGCAGCTCAATATCAAAAAAACAACCCAATCCAAAAATGGGCAGAAGACCTAAATGGACATTTTTCCAAAGAAGATATACAGATTGCCAACAAACACATGAAAGGGTGCTCAACATCATTAATCATTAGAGAAATGCAAATCAAAACTACAATGAGATATCATCTCACACCAGTCAGAATGGCCATCCTCAAAAAATCTACAAAGAATAAATGCTGGAGAGGGTGTGGAGAAAAGGGAACCCTCTTGCACTGTTGGTGGGAGTGTAAATTGATACAGCCACTATGGAGAACAGTATGGAGGTTCCTTAAAAATCTAAAAATAGAACTACCATACGAACCAGCAGTCCCACTACTGCACATATATCCTGAGAAAACCATAATTCTAAGAGTCATGTACCACAGTGTTCATTGCAGCTCTATTTACAGTAACCAGGACATGGAAGCAACCTAAGTGTCCATCGACAGATGAATGGATAAAGAAGATGTGGCACATATATACAATGGAATATTACTCAGCCATGAAAAGGAATGAAACTGAGTTACTTGTAGTGAGGTCGATGGGCCTAGAGACTGTCATATAGAGTGATGTAAGTCAGAAAGAGGAAAACAAATACCATATGCCAACACATATATATAGAATTGAAAAAAAGAAAAATGGTCATGAAAAATCTAGGGGTAGGATGGGAATAAAGATGCAGACCTACTAGAGAACAACTTGAGGACACAGGGAGGGGGAAGGGTAAGCTGGGACAAAGTGAGAGAATGGTGTGTACATTTGTACACTACCAGATGTAAAACTGATAGCTAGTGGGAAGCAGCCACATAGCACAGGGAAATCAGCTCGATGTTTTGTGACCACCTAGACGGGTTTGACAGGGAATGTGGGAGAGAGACACAAGAGGGAGGAGATATGGGGATATATGTATACGTAAAGCTGATTCACTTTGTTCTACAGCAGAAAGTAACACACCATTTTAAAGCAGTTATACCCTAATAAAGATGTTAAAAAAAAAAAGAGTGTTTATTTTCCTTTAAGGAAAGTCTACCTGGATTCCAGGCTCATCCATGGGGTTCCAGTGATTCTTAGGTTATTTGAGCTAGGAAACTACCACTCATGAAAGCCATGACGTTGGCAGGGATGAGTGATTTTTTTCTTCTCTTGAAACACCTCCTTTAACATGGAAAGTAGGGTGCTGTCTTCAGTGACCTTTTATCAATTATGCTTCTTAAGCATTGTTGGAAAAGGTTACATCTGCAGAATTATTTCCATTAAAACTTGGTGATCAATTTTGTTGTAATGCCCATCTTCCCAAGAGAATTTACCTATCTGAGATGGATGAGAGTCTGGAAAAGACAAGAATGTGATCTATTTGAAAAAACAGATTTGCAACTGCTTAGATTATATGGTCTAGTTAACAACGTCTGATTTGCCTCACTGTAGTTTATTATCTTTCATCAAACAATAGCAGGGCATTTTTTTCTCCTTGAGTGACATTTTTTAGTTTGTGTTTTTCTGAACTTATAAATAACGGTTTACAGTCTCACTTTCTAGAGGTTATTCTAACAAAGGCTGAAAATTGGAGGAAATTGCAAGCTTTTTTGTCATGTCTATTAGTTGGTGGGTTTCACTCCACCCAAATAATATTTAGCCTCTAAAAGGATGGTAACTAGGGTAGAAGGGAGAGCAAGTATTTTTTCTGATACAAAGATGAAATATTACTGCCACATAAAACACATATTCCTAGGTTCAGTATTTGTGTTAGGAGGGATATCACAAATGGTAGCTATTAGGAAAATTTTATGCAATTAGCTAGATTCAAGAATACTTCTTTACCCTTGGTGTAGGAAAATCTTGTTAAAATCAGTGAGGAGTTACCTTTGATTATTTCTAACTCATTAAATATTTAAACAAAGATATTTCCACTTGGACTACAAATAATTCTTTCTGCTATAATGAAATTATATATAAAGTGAATTTTTCTCTATTATTGTTGGATATGTAACATTTCCTCCAGATGTCTAATAGATAATCAAGCAATTATGCCAAAATTCTGGTTTAACTTTATGAAAATGTGTCTAATATATGTTCATGAGTTATAATTAATACACATATTAATGCAATAATCTTTATATCCAATTCAAATAAATCATGAAATTTATGTAAATGTATTAAAATTATCTTGTCCTTATTTTTGAGAAATTCAAATGTGCAAAATTAAATTAGCTCACTCATAATCTGTGGCTTGTGATTTACTAGTATCCTTAGTTCATGTGGTCCTCATATTTTATTACACTTAGTCATATCTTATTAATATAATAGTATTATGTTATGTTACACTAATTTCCTGACAAAGATGGGCTTAAAATTCCCCTCAGCTTGACTAAACTTTAGAAAGTTTTTCCTGACGATAGGCCCTTGACCTTCCTCTTCTTGGGGAATTTAAAAAATCAGATTGTAAATTCTTTCCCTGCCTTTTTGTGATGTAAATCTTCTTCAGCCTCTTGAAGTTTTGCAACACAGAAATGTCTTTCTCAAGGATCTGGTATTGATCCCTTTGAAATGTAATCATCAAGACAGGGCCCCTGTCTTCTAGGCTATGGCAAGGTAAGAGTCTAGGAGGGTAGGGTCCCTTCAGCAAGTACCAATTAGCAAACACAGATGGTCTAATCCCACAGACTAACCTCTCTAACATTCCTAGTACTTTTCCATTAGATCAACCCAGTTCTTAAAATATCTCCAGGCCCTTTTTTCAACAGAATTGAGTTCAATCTCTTTTCCTTATCTCAATAGTCTTCACTTCTATTATAATTGTCTTGAATAAGGTGTTCTTTGCCTTTCTAAATTTATCTGGTGCAGTTTTTCTTTAAGAGTCCCAAGCACTAGAATCATTTTTTATATTTAATTTTTCCATTAATGCTGCCTAATTTTATTTATTTTTCTTATTAATTTTAATTGATGTGCAATACTGTATTAGTTTCATGTATATAACATAGTGATGCAATATGTTTATACATTACAAAATGTTCACCACAATAAGTCTAGTTACCATACAGAGGTATTATATTATGATAGACTGTGTTCCCTATGCTGTACATTTTATCCCCAAGACTTCTTTACCTCATAGCTGGAAGTATGGATCTCTTAATCCCTTACACCCAGCCTAACCCCCAACCTCACTCCCCTATGGCAAATACCAGGTTCTTCTCCATATTTGTGAGTCTGTTTCTGTTTTGTTTTGTTTTGTTTGTTCATTTGTTGTATTTTGAGGTTCCACATATAAGTGAAATCATACAGTATTTGTCTTCCTCTGACTGATTTCACTTAGCATAAAACCCTCTAGGTTCATCCATGTTAAAGCAAATCACAAGTTTTAATTCTTTTCATGGCTAATAGTTTATGGAGATATATATATATATATATATATGTATATATACATACATACATACACATACATATATAGATATGTTATATATATGTGTGTGTGTATATATATAAAACATTTTTTATCCATTCATCTTGTCAGTGGACATTTATTGTTTCCATATCTTGGCTATTGTAAATAGTGCTGCAATAACATAGCAGTACACATATATTTTTTCAAATTAGTGTTTTTATTTTCTTTGGATAAACAACCAAAAGTGGATTGCTAGATCTTATGGTAGTACTATTTTTAGTTTTTCGAGGAACCTCCATAGTGTTTTCCATAGTGGCTCTATCAATTTACATTTCTACCAACAGTGCACAAGGATTCCCTTTTCTCTGCATCCTCATCAAGACTTGCTGTGTCTTGTCCTTTTCATAAAGGCCATTCTGACAGATGTGAGGTGGTATCTCATTGTAGATTTCATTTGGATTTCCCTGCCGATTAGTAATGTTTGCATGTTTTCATGTGCATGTTAACCATCTGTATGTCTCTTTTGGAAAAATATCTGTTCAGGTCCTCTGCTCATTTTTAATCAGGTTGTGTGATTTTCTGATATGGAGTATAAGTTTTTTATGTATTTTTTACATCAAACCCTTATCATATATATCATTTTCAAATATTTTCTCACATTCAGGAGTTTAACTTTTTGTTTTGTTGATAGTTTCCTTCACTGTTAAAAAAAGTTTTTAGTCTGATATAGTCCCATTTGATTATTTGTTCTTTTCTGGCCCTTACCTGAAGAGACAGATTTAAAAAAATATATTGCTAAGACCAACATTAAAGAGCAGAGTGCTTATGTTTTCTTCTAGAAGCTTTATTGTTCAGGTGTTACATTTAAGTTTTCAATCCATTTTTAGTTTATTTTTGTATATGTTATAAGCAAAGTGTCTAGTTTCATTCTTTTGCATGTACTTGTCCAATTTTCCCAACACCATCTATTGAAGACACTGTCTTTTCCCATTGTGCATTCTTTCTTCCTTTGTCACAAGTTAATTGTTCATATAAGTGTGAGTTTATATCTGGGCTCTCTATTCTGACCCATTGAACTGTGTTTCTGTTTTTTTGACATTACCGTACAGTTTTGACCACTATACTTTTGTAGTATAGTTTGATATTAGGGAGCATGATATCTCCAGCTTTGCTCTTTTTTCTCAAGTTTGCTTTGACTATTTGAGGACTTTTGAGATTCTATACAAATTTTAGGATTATTCTGCTTCTATAAAAAATGACATTGCTATTTTGATAGGGATCTCATTGAATCTGTAGATTGTTTTGAGTAGTATGGGTATTTTAACAGTATTGATTCTTTCAATTCACAAACGCAGTATAGCCTTCAATTTATCTGTGTGGTCTTCAATTTATTTTATCAATGTTTTATGGTTTTCAGAATACATGTCTTTCAGCTTCTTGGTTAAATTTATTTTTAGGTATTTTATTCTTTGATGCAGTTGTAACTGGGATGGCTTTCTTAATTTTTATTTCTGACAGTTTGTTACTAGTGTATAGAAACGCCAAAGATTTCTGTATATTGATTTTGTATCCTACAACTTTACTGAATTCAGTCCTTAGTTCTAATAGCTTTTGGTGGCATCCTTCAGATTTTCTATGTATAGTATCATGTCATCTGAAAATAGTGACAGTTTTACTTCTTTCTTTCCAATTTCAATTCCTTTTCTTTTACTTGTGTGACTGCTGTGACTAGGACTTCTAATACTATGTTGAAAAAAGGTGGTGAGAATGAAAATCCTTGTCTTTTTCCTGATCTGAGAGGAAATGCTTCCAGCTTTTCACCATTGAGTATGATGTTAACTGTGGGCTTGTCAGATATGGCCTTTATTATGTTGAGATATTTTCCCTCTATACCCACTTAGTTCAGAGTTTTTGTTGTAAATGGGTATTGAATTTTGTCAAAAGATTTTTCTGCATCTTTTGAGATACTCATATGATTTTTATTCTGCAATTACTTAATGTGGTATATCACATTGAATGGTTTTTGGATATTGAATAATACTTGTATCCCTGGGATAAATCCCACTTGAACATGGTGTATTATCCTTATAATGTATAGTTGAATTTGATTTGCTACCATTTGTTGAGGATTTTTGACTCTATGCTCATTAAGGATATTGGCCTGCAATATTCTTTTCTGTTGTAGTGTCCTTGTCTGGTGTTGATATCAAGGTAATTCTGCACTTGCAGAATGAGTTTGGAAGTGTTTATTCCTTTTCTATTTTTTTTTTTTGTAATAATTTGAGAAGACTAAGTATTAGCTCTTCTTTAGATATTTGGTAGAATTATACTGTGAAGCTGTCTGGACCTAGACTTTTGTTTGTTGAAAATTTGTTTTTTTTTTGTTTGTTAATTACTATTCACTGCCATTATGTATTCAGTGCCATTACTAGTAATCAGTTTATTCACATTTTCCCTTTCTTCAGGCTCCTGTGTTGAAAGATTGTTTGTTTATAAGGATTTATCCTTTTCTTCTATGCTTTCTGATTGGTATGCATATAATTGTTCACAGTATTCTCTTATGACCCTTTGTATTTCTGTACTGTAGGTTGTAATTTCTCTGTTTTCATTTTTTGTTTTATTTATTTGCACTCTCTGTCTTCTGTCTTGATGAATTTGGCTAAAGCCTTGCCAATTTTGCTTATCTTTCAAAGTTATTTTCACTGACCTTTTCTGTTTAATTTTTCAGTCTTTATTTCATATATTTCCACTCTGATCTTTATTATTTTCTTCCTTCTACTAACTTTGGGCTTTGTTTTTTCTTATCTTTTAGTTCCTTTATGTATAAGTTTAGATTGTTTATTAGAGATTTTTGTTTCCTGATATAGGCCTGTATCACTATGAACAATCTTAGAATTGCTTTGTACAGCACCCCATAGATTTTGTAAGTTGTTTTACCATTCTCATTTGTCTCAAAATTTTTTCTTCATTTCCTCTTTGACTTATTCACCTGACCAGTTGATTGTTTAATAGCATGTTGTTTAATCTCCGTGGTTTTTTTTTGTTTTGTTTTTTCTTGTAATTTTCTAGTTTCATTTCTAGTTGTGGTTGGAAAAGATGCTTGATATTATTTCTATCTTCTGAAATTTATTGTGACTACTTTTGTGGCCTAACATGTGATCTAACTTGGAGAATGTTTCATGTACACTTGAAAAAAATGTGTATTCTGCTTTTTATGGGATGGAATGCTCTATAGATAACTATTAAATCCATCAGGCATTATGTGTCATTTAAGGCCAGTGTTTCCTTATTGATTTTCTGTCTGGATGATCTATCCATTGATGTAAGTGGGGTATTAAAGTCCCCACCTATTATTCTATTGCTGTCTATTTCTCCCTTCATTTCTATTAATATTTGCTTTACATATTTAGGTGCTCCTCTTTTGTCTGACATGAGTATTTCTATCCTAGTTTTCTTTTCATTTTAATTTGTGGGGTATATCTTTTTTAATCCTTTAGGGTTGAAGTGATTCTCTTGTAGGCAGCATATAGAAGGGTCTTGTCTTTTCATCTATTCAGCTACCCTATGTCTTTTGATTAGAGAGTTTAGTCTAACTATTGAGATATATGTATTTACTGCTATTTTGTAAAATGTTTTCTGGCTATTTTAGAGTTGTTCTCTCTTTATTTCTTCTCTTTGTGGTTTGATTTTGTATTTACTATATGTTCTTTCTTATAAATGGTTACCATGAGTTTTACATATAACATCCTAAGTATATAATAGTTTCTTTTTAACTGATAGTAACAATTTTATTTTATTTATTTTTAAACTTTTATTTATTTTTTGGCCACACCATGTGGCATATGGGATCTTAGTTCCCCGACCAGAGATCGAACCCATGCCTCCTGCAGTGGAAGCACAGAGTCTTAACCACTGGACTGCCAGGGAAGTCCCAATAGTAACTTAATTTTAAACACCTTCTAAAGTGTTATATTTTTATTCCCCTGGCATTTTTTATAATGTTATGACACATTTTAGATTTTTAATGTATCCCTTGACTAATTATTGTGTTTTTAATAACTTTAAATTTTACCCTTCATCTTTGCTTTATAAGATCTTTCTAAATCTATTACCTTTATTATTTATTAACTTTTTCCAGTGTGATTTATATATATATATATATATATATATATATATATATATATATATAGTGTGTGTGTGTGTGTGTGTGGTATGCGGGCCTCTCACTGCTGTGGCCTCTCCCGTTGCGGAGCACAGGCTCCGGACGCGCAGGCTCAGCAGCCATGGCTCACGAGCCCAGCTGCTCCGCGGCCTGTGGGATCCTTCCGGACCGGGGCACGAACCCGTGTCCCCTGCATCGGCAGGTGGACTCTCAACCACTGTGCCGCCAGGGAAGCCCCTATATATATTTTTATTCTTAATCAGTGCCTTTTCTTTTTAGCTTGGAGAAGTCCCTTATCATTTCTTTTAAGACCAGTTTATTGATGATGAACTCCTTTAGCTTCTGCTTATCTGTAAAACTCTTAGTCTCTCTTTAAATTCTGAATGATAACTTTTCCAGGTAGAGAATTCTTAGTTCATTTTTTTTTTCTTGCAGCACTTTAAATATGTCATGCCACTCCGTTTTGGCCTCCTGAAAAATCTGCTGATAGCCTTATGAGTATTCCCTAATATATAATGTTTCTTTTCTCTTGCTGATTATAAGATTTTCTATTTACCCTTAATATTTACCATTTCAATTGTATTGTATCTTGGTCTTTATCTCTTTGATTTCATCCTATTTGGAATTCTATGGGCTTTCTCTACCTGGCTCTCTGTTTCTTTCCTCAGATTAGGTAAGTTTTTAGCTATTCTTCAAATTTTCTGGCCATTTCTCTCTCTCTTCTCCTTCTGGGACCCCTATAATGCAACTCTTAATCCACTTGATGTTGTCCCAGAAGACACTTAATGCATCCTCACTTCTTTTATTTATTTATTTAAATTTTGCTACTCTGTCTGGATGCTTTCCATTGCTTTGTCTTCCTGCTTGCTGATTCATGTTTCTGTTTCATTCATTCTGCTGTTGAATCCCTCTAATGTATTTTTCAGTTCAATTATAACTTTTGTTTGGTACTTTGTTATATATTTTATCTCTTTATTGAAGTTCTCAGTGTGTTCATCCATTCTTATCCCAAGATCAGCATCGTTATGATCATTACTTTTAATTCTTTGTTAGTTAGGTTGCATATCTTTGTTGCATTAGGTCTTTTTCTGGGGATTTGCCTTGTTCTTTTGTTTGGAACATATTCCTCGGTCTCATTTTGCCTGTCTCTTTGTGTTTGTCTACATGTATTGGTTGAAACTGTTACCTCCCTCAATCTTAAACGAGCGACCTTGTGTAAGAGCTGCTCCCTGTGGCCCTGAAGTGCAATCTCCCCTGGCCACCAGAGGCAGGCACTTTATGGTTGTTCCTTGTGTGAGCTGGCTATGCCTGTCACTGTGATAGAGTCACAGCTGCTGCACAGGGAAGACAGGTCTCAGGATGCTTATGTGGCCTGGTTGCGGCTTGGCTGCTGTGTGGCGAGGGCAGGGTTCAAATCACTTGCATGTCTCAGTTGTGACCTGGTCTCTGTGTGTGGTGGGTGGGGCTCAGTGTGCCTGCCTAGCCTGGTTACATCTTCTCTCCTGCCCTGCAATGAGGGCAGGCCAGGGTGCTCACACATCTCTGTCGGGCTCAGTCTTTGTGTGAGGTTGGCAGAAATCAGGGCACTCGCCCAGCCTGATTGTGGGTCAACTGCTGTGTGGAGAGGACAGGGCTCGGGGTGCTCACTGGCCCATCTGTAGCCCATCTTCTGCACAGGGAAGGTGGGGGTCAGGGCGCTTTCCCTTCTCAGCTCTATGTGGGGAGCCACCTGATTTATTCTTGATATGCCCCTATTTCTGTGGGTGTGCCAAGACCTGTCAGTGTTCCAAGGGGAGGAACCTCATTTAGTAGCTATTTTCAGTCTGATTGGATACCAACCCCTCAGGCAACAGCTTTTGGAGTATACAGGTATATACAGTCCTGTAAAGTCACAATTGTAACTCTTCTGGCCTCTAGAACAGAAGATCTGGAGGTATCCCCTTGGTGACAGTTGCAAAAATAGAGGCTCTCAGCAAGCATTTAAGCTCTTTTTTGGGGAGTCTTGTCAAGGAGTAGTGAAGCCAAGGAGTGTGCAAGTATAATGTTTCTCGGCTTTTGTCCCTTGAGATTGACTCCTTAGCCTCTAGATGTGTAGGAAACCTGAGGTCTGTCCCTCAGGGTGAAGCTTCAGGCTAAGGAAATAGGCCTTTTGTGGAAAGTCTAGGGTTGTGTTTCAGTCTGCCGTCTGTGTGTTGCCTGGGGGATGGTGATGGCCTGCCAAGAGCTGTCTTTCTGATTGTCACAGTCCTGTGACTCTCAAGAACACCAGCCCCTTGGCCACCAGTG
The DNA here is from genome assembly GCF_005190385.1 of Monodon monoceros. Taxonomy (NCBI): domain Eukaryota; kingdom Metazoa; phylum Chordata; class Mammalia; order Artiodactyla; family Monodontidae; genus Monodon; species Monodon monoceros. The sequence continues at coordinate 7,448,966 of NW_021703774.1, read as the reverse complement.
CCCCGCCATCATGTGGTGTCCCTTGTGTGGATGGCTCACACCCACTTGCTTTATCTAAGTAGCTGGAATGTGAAGGGGATGGGGCCGGATCTCCTGCTTCCAAGAAAGCAGTGGGAAAGTGACTTGTCTGTGTGCACCTGTGAGCTTCAGCAATGCAGCCTGAGAGTGCTTTGTGCACACATGCTGGCTTTAGGCTAGGAGTGGGACAACACCACAGCTGCTCCAGCCAGCAGTTAGGGAAGTGTGGCAGCCACCTGCTTCACAGACCGTAACTAGAGACGTGGAGAGTGCTGTGACCCTTCACACCCAGCACCCCCTTCAGGGAATGGGGTGGGACTGGTGCTCAGCCACCGGGGCTCTCCAGCTTCGACAGTGTGGCACCCCCATGTCCCAGGTCACTGTCTGTGCAGGCAGGTTAGGTGGGGAGCACAACAGTGGTGTCTGCCAGCCCCCTGTTTCTGGGGAGCATTCCCACTGCCCACCAGCCCTCCAGCCTATGCTTTTAGATTCACAAATGACTCTCTTATTCACGTATAGTCTCAGCACTTTTCAAACTGCTGTTATTTCTCTGGGTCTCAGGGTGAATGAGACTGCATGGAAGCCCTTTAACAGGGTACTCTCCATTTCCTATAGCATGTTGGGACCCTTAAGTGTCAGCATCATTGATTTCCTTAGTCAGGCATTTTGAGGACTTATCTCTTCAATGTAGATCCCAGGGGCCAGGGTGCCTGATGTGGGCACCCACCCCTTGTTCCTCCGGGAGAAGACTGGTGTGGTGAGCACCTTCTCTATTCTGTGTGGCCACGCCAGTGGGAATTGGCAAGAGCATTTCCCTGCCTCTCCTACCAGGGTAGTCCTTTTGATTCCTTTGTGGGGCAGGTGCTCAGCTAGTTCTCAGGTTCTTTTCAGAGGAAATTTATCCATATATGTGTAGATTGTCATGTCCATGGGAGGAGTTAAGTCCAGGCTCTTCCAATACCTCTGTCTTGAACCATCTCCCCAAGAACTAGAATCTTACCTGTAACCTACCTCCTCTTTCTGCATTATATCCTCCTACCTCCCACATAAAGGCAATCACACTCCCAAATTTCAGGTTTCTCCTTCTCTTGCACTTTCTTTATTTTATTTTTATTACATATACATGAATATCTAAACAATATTTTGTTATCTTTAACACTTAAAAAAAATACTGTGCTGATGATTTTCACTCAATAATACCTTGCAAAAATGAATCAGTTTTATGTGTAGCTCTTGTTTATTAATATTCACAGCTGTAATATATTTTCTCACATGAATATACAACATTGTTATGAACAGACTGTACACATTCTTGTGTGTATTTCCTGGTACATATGTGTAAGAGTTTTTGTGAGTATCTTCTTGGAAATGAAGTGTTTTAGAGTATGTGAATGACAAAATTTTCAATATTTGTTCAAATAGATTTCCCAGCAGGCTATATTGAACATTAGTTTACAACATGTTTTTTAAAACTTGATAATGTCAGTCTTCTCTCTATCGTGCGCGTGCACTCTTTTTTTTTTTTTACAAGATGATGGGTAGGTCATTGAGAGATATGCCACCTGATGTACAGTAAGAAATTTTCTTTATCAAAGGCATCTTATAAAATTATATTACAACTTAAAAATGATAAAATGACAAGCCACAATCTGGAAGGAGACAAACAAATAAAAATCCACAAAAAATATAAACAGAAATTTCAAAGGGGAACATAATGTCAATAAACATAAGCTTTTAACTTTGCTCAAAATCTGTTAAACAGGGCTTCCCTGGTGGCGCAGTGGTTGCGAGTCCGCCTGCCGATGCAGGGGACACGGGTTCGTGCCCCTGTCCGGGAAGATCCCACATGCCGCAGAGCGGCTAGGCCCGGAACCTGTGCTCTGCAATGGGAGAGGCCACAACAGTGAGAGGCCCGCGTACCACACACAAAAAAAATCTGTTAAACAAATATGAAAGAAAATATACTGGAGTATACAAATGCAGTGTAATGACTGTTGAATATAAATTTTCTACCTTTCCACATGGATGACAATCTTATTTTAGATAGTAGTTGTATGTATATTCTTTGGATCCAATACTTTTCAAAAAATTATTTTAAAAAAGTATTGTATGTGATATTCCCAATTAAAATATCAATAACATAGATGATATTGGTGACTTGGTGAATTCTAAGTGTATCTACTTACAAAGGACAACTCAACTTTCAACTGTATCTGCTGTGCTAGAGTTACAACAAATGTCATGTACAAATATAGTATCTAATATTCTTTAGTCTCTAATTACTATAAATATATTATTGTATTGCAAGGAAGTGTATGCTTTCTAATATTATAGTAATTATAAATTATCTAACACCACTGAAGTGTCTGTAATAATCCACTTTATGAAAGACACTGAAGAATTATATAGAAAAACTTTTCAATGTATTCCTAAGAATATTACTAGCAAAACTTCTTAAAACTTTCATTTAATTTAAAATACAGTTATTAAATTTATTACTGTATTCAAGCAATTTGAAATTACAAAACAACAATTTTTAATTTCATAATAGACTAATAAATTTAAAATATTTGAACACAGAAGTAAAAGCATGCATTTACTACCATTGGAGATTTCTGGACAAGCATGCAATAAGATAGTTCCAAAGTATAAAATGAAGTCTTGGAGATGGGAAGCATAGCATTAATATGTCTTTTTGTTAAGACTTTGTATTTAGAGCAACTTTAGGTTTAAAACAAAATTGGAAAGGCAGTGCAGAGATTTCCCATGTACTGTCTTCTCCTACATGCATAGCCTCCTCATAATCAACATCACTCACCAGAGGTAAGATTTTTAAAAAGGATGCACCTACATTGACACATCATAATCAACCGAAGTCCATAGTTTACTTTGGGGTTCACTTTTGGTGTTTTATACTCTATGGGTTTGGACAGATAAATAATGACGTGCATCCATCATTGTAATATTATACATAGTATTTTCAATACCGTAAAAAGTCTCTGTGCTCTGCCTATTCATCTCCTTCCTTCCCCAATCCTGGCAAGCACTGATATATTTTGTCTCCAGAATTTTATAGGATAATATAATTTCAGGAATAGAGCAAGATCTTAGGTCCTTACACAGCTTCCAACCCTAAATGGAATGTCATTTTACAATATATGATAGATTATTATATATTTATAACTGGAAAAGCTCTATGTGATAGAATTATCTACCTTCAAGAAACCCATCCAATTTTGTGGATAATTTTAATTATTTGCTTTATAGCACACACACACACACACACACACACACACACACACACACACACACTGCTATATGTTTAAAGTAGCATTAAATTCTTCTTTCACCAGATAATCCAAATGTCTTCTCTCATCATTAAATATAAGTATATACAAATTCTAAATGGAAGTTTTTCCCACTATCCTTATACCATTTAATAGTATACGTGTTATAGTAAACTTTGAACTTTCCTTATTTTTAATTTTTTTTCTGGACTCTAAGACATCCACATTCTTGCCAGTTTTGTGTGTTAACTTGTTATATTTTCTTATAGCCTTCCCTTTTCTATGTGGAAACAAAGAAATGAAAGTGAGACTTCATAACAGCTAAGGAATTTGGCAAAGTAGGGGAGGATATATGGCTAGGTCAAGAAGGTCCAGTGAATTATTAAGGTAGCTCAAAGGTTGATTTTTCAGGACATAGTTGCTTCTTTTTCATGCAGACCTGGTATTGTAAACTAAAACTGAACAGGTAACAGAACAAGGCCTTTGACTTCCATCCCTCCTGATTCAAGGACAAGAAAATATTGATTAAAGGTATAAACTTAGACATAGTTAAGGTAAGGAGTTTTTTTCCTCTTTTAAAGGGTGAGTCCACAGATCCCTTAGCTGTTAACAAAAGAAAAGAGATGAGACAAAGGTAATTCCAAAAAGTGGATACATATAAAAATTCACAAGGGAAATTCACACACAAAAGAGAGGTGAAGAAGTAGAAAAAGATCAAGATAAAAACTCACAAAAACTCAGTGCAAGGGTAGAACAATATAGAGTAAAATAACTACTTTGGGGCAGTGATACTGAGATACTGTGTAATTGAAGTTGCCATTTTACATAATCCAAAGTATCATTCTTAAGGTGCCCTATGTCCTCACTATATTCATCTCTTAGTATTTCTCTTTGAGTAGTTTAAAACAATAATTTTTGTCTTTAAGTTTCTTTTGTTCTGAGTATTTACATTCTGTGTCTTTTTAAGCACATTTTTATCTGTCAGGAATTAAGCTATATCTTTGGGATTCAGTATCTCCTATCCAATATATCTTTTTTTATATTAGTCAATTAGGAAGAGTCTCATACAAGTAAATACCACAGACAACTACTATTTATTTCTGCAAACACTAAAATATTTTAAAAATAATTATTATACCATAGATCACATATTTAATACTTAATGTTATTCTCAAGATATTTTTTCTTTAACCATTTTTTTCTTTATTGAAGTATAGTTAATTTACAGTGTTGTGGTAGTTTCAGGTGTACAGCAAAGATTAATTGAACTGTTTATTTAATGCTTTAACCATCACTGCATTTGCAGTGAGCTTTCTCCGGTGACTACTTGCAACATTTTTCATCTCTGATCTCTTTGTCAAGTTGTCATCCTCATGTCTCCTGCCATTACCATTCCTGCTTTTAAGAGATATGCCTGAATAAAAAATCATAAAAAAATAAAATAAAATTCTATCCGTAAAGAAAAAAAAAAGATATGCCTGTACACACAGTATTTCCTCTCACTCTCAAAGTGAAAGCTGTTGTCAGCTGAGGACTATTTTGAATGGCCAGAGTTCTTTTCATGAAAGAGTGAACTTGTAGAGAGAAAATTATATGGTCAGAAATCAATCTCTGAGTAAGAAAATGTTTCTCTTTGTTATTTTTCATTAGTTATCACCTTGGTGCATTAGGTGATATTTAAAAATGAGTTGTGATTTAAATTATTTTCTCTGTATTTCCAAATTTACTAAGGTAGATATTATACAAGTTTCTTCTGATTTGGAAACAGATGTAAGAATTAGCTAAAGGATGTGAACAGCTTATTTATATTTCAGATCAGTCTGAAATGACTCGGAAAGATGATTGTGATCTGCTTTAGCACAAAGGATATAATTAGAGCTTGTCAAATCAATCTACTTAAAATCATGTTACAATGCAAGAGGCGTTAATGATCCTTAAGCTGAATCTTATGTAATGGTTTAAAATAAATACATCCTTCATCAGTGCCATGGTAATCTGTCAATAGTTTATTACAAGCATATAAATTCATATTCAAACATTAATATCACCAAACAATCACTTAAGATATTTTAGTTTCTTCCCAAGAACTTACTGTCTTTTTTCCTGCCTTCTCACTTTTTTTTTTTAAATCATCTTCTTATTTCTCTCTTTGACTCTTGAATCCCTGTTCTTAACCATCATATCAGAAAGGCCATATTTATTTTGTTTCCTTTCACAGGGACCAGCTTTGGTAGTGTTGGCTACAGAGCTCTCATTTCTGCTGACTTTACTCAGGATTTCCAGACTTGGTTTAGTCTTTATACCACTTATCACCATGGTTCCTGACATCATTAAAGATGAGGGTTTGTTTCTTTCCCCCTTTCCTTGTTTTTTCTTTTTGAGAAGAAAAGTGTTAAAGAAAATTTTGCAGTACCATCTTTAATCTAAAATCCTAATTTTCTAGCATATATTATAAATTGTCAAAACAGTATCAGAAACGCTTTTCTTCTAGCAATATTGTCCTTAGTGGATAATGGATAAAACCTTCTATAGGTGTTTTTTTCTTTTTAAAGAATAACACTCTAAAACAAAAATTTTAATAGTAAGTAAAAGTTTGTTCATACATACCAAGGGAAGGAAAATATGTCATGTTAAACAGTTTTTATGTCGTATGTTATATCTTAAAGACAGCTTTAATAGAAATATTTACTAGGCTTTAACTTCATATGGTAAGAGTGGCAGTATTTTTAGGAGATTCCTGTAACTTAAATTGTATCATTGACATCAATAAAATATAAATATATGTCACATGTCCATTCTAAAACAAAGCACATGTAGAATCCCTGCAAGTATGAAATTCAATCAATAATCATTTTGTGAAGACTAGAGAGGCAGTTATAAAACATTCCATTCTGTTTGTAATTTAAATATGCTTTTGTCTCTGAAACCCTGGACTATCATTTTGTAAAAGTTTCAATAACCCCTTATCTGCCTTAGCACATTACAGTTGTCCTGGATGTCAGGAATATTAGGGTGACTCCTACAACTTATATTTAGTTTCATGCATATGTATTTATTTTCAAGTTCATTTTCTAGTTCTGTACCAAGTATATAGAATCAGAGCACCACAGTTTGAAAATTAAAGTTTTCTAAAATAATATTGTAACAGAAACAAAATACCAGCTCACATAGATATGTATATATATATACACACATACATACATACACACACACATACACTGTTTTTAACCAGGTATTTTTCTAGACCTTATAAATTGTATGAGATGATGTGTATGCTATTGTCTTAATTTTAAATATGAAGCGACTGAGTCTGAATGTTTCAATAAGGTAGTGGAGGTCATACAGTGGGTTTTCTTCCTCATCTATCTAATCATCAGGCCAACTCTTTTATTATAGTACTATAACGTTTCCCTATTATTCTTTTAATGGTGTATACTATTTTTATATACATATTCTTAAAGACCTTATAAAATCCTAAATAAAAGCTAAAAAGCTAATCAAGTCTAGATTTGGTGGCAAGTTCTCATTAATTGAAAAAGAAAAGTTCAAGATGATCAGAAAGCAAGGCCCTGTATCTGTTACGTTCCTGTATTTTATTGACAGTCTTTATCAGTTTTAATGGGAGGTTCTTAAAATACTTTATAATCTATGAATTTATGAAGGAAAAGATTTGTAAAAAACATCAAGAGCTTATCATTTAGAGACAGCCACTGATATAATTCATATGTATTTCTTACCATTTCCCTCTTTTTAAATATGCAAACACAAATAGCTTTTAACTGAGATCACATGTTGATGTTTGTAATCTGAAGATGGCAATTAAATTCAACCATGATAGTTTTTCCTGTAACTAATGTGAGAAAACCTATCTTAAACAGCCACATGCTGTCCTGCCTTATGGATACATCTTAATTGATTCAACCTTTAGTATGCCATTTATTTTTTTCCCTTTGAAGGTATATATATATATATATATATATATATATATATGCATGCTATATTTGTATGTGTATATATATACATGAAATAAACAATCTCATTCAAGGATATTTGCATATATATTCCTCATGATAAACTTTTACAAAATTAAATACTGAGCAAAAGAATATGATTATTTATAAACCTTTTGATATATAAAAATCTCCTTACTGATTGTTAAGACATATGTTTTAATAGTATGGTTGAAAATGTGTTTTCATGTTTACTGGATATTAGGGTTTTTATGATTTGGCTTTCCATAAATTTAGCTCATTTGTCTTTTGATGTATTTGTCTTTGGAGTAAACACGCTTTTACTCCCACTGCCTTGTTATACGTACTTGCAGTATTAGTGCTCCATTCCTTTTGAGGGAAGGCAAAAGCGAGTTCATGGAGGTAGATGAAAGGAAGTACATATCTCCATCTTTCCCGTAACCCACCAAGGTCCTCTGCTCATTTTTTTCATGATCAAAAATAATGAAAATAATGAAGGTCGCCACCAAATGATCGTAACCATCTATACTCAGGTTAACACAGATTATTTAGACTTCTACCTCAGGTGCGCTGTGACTGCAGTTTAACTGAATGAAAATCACACTGTCAGTTAAAAATAGAGTGAAAAGTGGGTCGTGACTGAAATGTAGTTTCTTTAGGAGCAAAGGAAATAAGGTATAATTAATAGAATCCAAACTGGACAACGTGAAAACACAGATAATTTGTCTGTTCTTTTATTCTTCCATAATTGAAGATACAGCATTTGAGTACTGGTATAAATAAAATAGATGCATAAAATTATATTCTGATGAAAACAATTAGTAAAATTGTACTTTTAAATTAACTTAATTTTCTTCAAACTCAATGCTAAGAATTCTAGTTTAAAATAGGATCTCCTTCAGGGTTAAGCATGAAATGTTAAGAAAGATTTATCAGGTATCTCCTGACATGTGAAGAGTAAGGAGAAAGAAATAATTCTCTAGGATTCTTCAATTCAGAAATATAAGTCTGTTTGACTAAGAGAAAATGAGCCCTGCATTCAGACCGAGTGCCAATCACCACCAGGAAACAAGCGAGCAGAACAAGTCACCCTTGGGAATATTGTTTGCATGATTATAATTCTGTAGGCAAAGCTGTAGTTGAGGTACATCCTGAGTACTACAGTTTCTCATGTGCTTTATCAATTTAAAGAATTAGAGAATTCGAAAATGATATTAAGGACATAGTCTACATGAGAATGCTGAAACCTAACAGATGATAGAATTCTGAAAATGGGACATGGTTTTAGAGATGTTTGTAAAAACATGCATAGAAGCAAGCTCCAAGAATTAGAATTTGATAAGACCATAAATGTATTAAAAGTAATTCATGAGGAGGAAAAATGGAGACTTCAATTGGATAGAAGCAGAAGGGAAAAGAAGAAAGATTTGAATTATTGGTTTAAGTGGAATAAAATACAATATTTTAGAAGTATTCCAATGACATGTTTTCTTACCCTCACATCTTCACACAAAAATGTTACAATAATTTACAAGGGTTAAGAGAACACGTGGGTGTGGTAGATCAGCAATATCTTTTGTGGAATGATTTTCTGTCAAAAATTTGTCATTATATTCCCTTGAAATGTGGAAAAAGAAAACAATGCATCCCCTTTTCTAATATGTGAAGTTAAGAGGTATTCATAGCTCAGAGTAAACAACAAAGTGCTTTATTTTCTTGTCCTGGAAAATGATTTCAAAACTTGCTTCTTATTTTAAATAATTAAAAAGTTGCATGTGGCTTGCTATTATCCTCGTGCCAGCCTCCCTCCCCTCTGAGCCCACCTCTCCACCATCCATCCCAACCTCCTCACCTTCTAAGAAGACACTTTGCTCAGGAGCCACTGAGAGGTCAAGGCCTTTTACTTTAATGATGGAAATAATGAGCAAAGGCACAAAAAAATAGCAATCAAGGAGGCTAAATGGATTTACTGCACTGTGAAATGTTGAAAATATTTCTCGAGGGAAACAGAAGACTCCAAAAAGCAGACAGGAGAGTGTTTGTTTTTATTTTATTTTTGTTTTTAATTTTAACTTTTTATATTTGGGGGGAATGAGAGGGGAATGAAGGAAGTCAGGGGAAGAATTTTTTATCTAAAATGGAATTTTTAAAATTGTATGAACATACATTAAATTTCAAGTATAATGATATAGAAAGAATGAAAGTTGAAACTTAAAAGGTTCTGTATCTCTTCTAATTAATGTTTTCCAGATTTGAATCCTAGAACAATGTTATATATTTCTAAAAATAATAACACATTATCATTACTCTTCTGAACAATTTTTATACATAATTGTGTCTTGAAAGCCCTTCTCCTGAAGCTAACAAAGAATTCGTTTCTAGCAATGACGTGAACAAATATCAGGATAACCTATTAGGGTAATGATCTGATGCACTTTCAGTGGTATAAAGTAAGCAGTTTGGGATGTAGTTTATTATTATAATATTTCTTGGTTTTTGCTTTCTATATTTGCATTTCTTGATGGAGTTTGATATTGAAAAAATAGTGTATTTAAGAAAAAATCACTATTTCTAGAGAAAAAATTTCTTCCAACTTTAGAGTTCACATTTTTCATCACTCATTAATGAATAATTTTTGTGTGATTTAGAAGATACAGCTAAGAAAACACCACCACCTAGAAATAACCTATTTCTCCTTTCAGTTCTCTCAATTTTAGTTTGATGTATTTTGATGTGTTATTCTTAAGTACATAACGTTAAGGATGGTTGTGTCTTCTTGGAGAATTGACCCCTTTATCATTATGTAGTACCCCTCTTTATCCCTGGTTAATTTACTTGTTCTGAACTCTGCTTTGCCTGAAATTTATATATTTTGATTAGTATTAGGTGTGTATTAGTCTGTCCATAGACTGGTGGCTTAAACAACAGAAATGTATTGTCTCAAAGTTCTGAAGGTTAGAAGTTACCTATGAGGACTTGGGGAGGAGGGAGATGGGGATGGAGAGAAAGAGTTCTCATGTCTATTCCCGAAGTCAAGATAGGGTTGGAATTTTTCACAGGTCATTTTGATACATATTGTCCAAAATCCACAGGTTGAGACTCACTGTTCTATACTCTATACAAGTATTAATGTACTAGAATTCTAATTAACTAAGATTCTTACCACAATCCTGTTTTATGTTTACCATTATTATCCTCATGTGTGGATGAAAAAGCTAACCCCCAGAGTGGTTCATTAACTTGCCAAAATTCACACAGTTAGTAAAGGGCATGAAAAGGTATTTCAATTCTAGATTCTGTGCTTACAAATAGTATATTAGACTACCCATATATGGATAATTGTTAAATGAATCTAGTTATACTGGCAAAATTAAGTACTTTTGAAACAAGATCCCTAAAAGATTCCCCACCAGGGAAGCCCCATGAATGCACATTTTAAACTGTAAACCATTCCACATATTGTAGGTGCACTTTTATGAATTTCTGCTTAAAAAAATTAAGAAACAAGTGTCAAAGAGGATAAACCATTTTTTTAATGCTGTTAATAATGTCACATTTGCAGAGTCTCTTCTGTGCAAGAACTTAAAATCATGTTCATGGGGGCTTCCCTGGTGGCGCAGTGGTTGAGAGTCCGCCTGCCGATGCAGGGCACATGGGTTCGTGCCCCGGTCTGGGAAGATCCCACATGCCGCGGAGCGGCTAGGCCCGTGAGCCATGGCCGCTGAGCCTGCGCGTCCGGAGCCTGTGCTCCGCAACGGGAGAGGCCACAACAGTGAGAGGTCCGCATAACATGTTTATGTTGGGCATCCTCCGCTTTCAGATGGAGAGTTTATTTATACTGTGCCTAGTTCTCCACTTCCACAGTGTAACATATTCAATACTCCTATTTTTGTTAGGTTCATTTTGGAAGAGTTAAAAGCAAGAATGTTCCTGAATTAAGTATTTCTGAAAGACCATTATGAGATTAATTGATACTAAAAGGATGAATATTCTTCTGGCAAAATTTATTTTTATGCTATGTGTGAGAGATCTAAAAGGCTAAGTAGCTTCTTATCGCTTTACTAATGGCAGAGTTTTAAACACATGTAAATCATAGGTTATTTAAAAATCTTGGTTACAATAAACATGTAAGATTAAGTCAGTGAATACGAAGGTTGCAGAGAGAGACAAGCTATCCTAATGTAGAGCTCAAGTTGGAACAATGCCATTTCATAAGCACATGACCCTGACCATTTATCCTGAAGAACCTTTGTGAAAGATTTTTCTATGCCTCGATCATCTGTATTGTCCCTTCATAGATTTGTGTTTGCAAAGTTACATAGAGAGAGGCTGAATCATTTTTAGACACTAACCTCCCATTAGAATAGCCCCCTGATCCCACTGAGAGGATAACCAAACCTCAGACAATTTTCTGCACAATCTGGTCAACTGTCTTTTCTATAACATGCAATTATCAACCTAGCAGGATAGGATTTGATTAATCTTTGTCTTAGTGCTGACTTCTTAACCACCTGTTTCAGAATCTGTAGTTCACTAACTTGGTCTCACCAGCCCTGCCTTCCTGAATAATTCACAGTGATCTCTACCTGTTGTGTACCAAGAATCTGAAGTTTTAATAAGCTTCTCTGGTGATATTCAGGCACATTAAAGTTTGAGAAACACTTCTTCAGCTTGTATTTCTGGATAAGACATACTCTTTCAATGTTTCAGCCTTCAAAAAGTAAAAAAATACCTCCATAAAGTTACGTATTAAATATAATATGCTATTATCAATCATTATTTAAGCTCTTATTTTCTCTAGCAGAATCAAGGGCAAAGTAAATATCTGAACTCATCACAACCATGTTCTTAGATAGATGTTTAGAATGTTTGAAACCAAAACAAGAAAGGTCACAAAGTACCTAACTCATATATCACCTTGTCAGACACTTCCTTTTGGATTAATGCTTTTTGGAAGATTTAAATTCATTAATGTTAACAGTTAATTATAACTCTTTTTTTAACCTAAGAGGATTCAGGATTAAGCAGACACTAAATTAAATTATACTATTTATTAAAAAAAATAAACAAAAAAACCCTCAGACTTGTACCAGGGTACCTTGTCTCTGTCTTTCCCACTACAATTCTTACCTCATTTTTTTCAAATATTTCTGTAATTCATAGATAATGTTTTTAAAGTCCATTTTTCTGTCTTTAAAAATATATTCACCTATCCTTAGGGAAGGTGTACAATGACCTTGGGTAGAAGGTGTGCAATGACCTGGGGTGTAGAAGACCCCAGAGACTACCTCTCTTATGGGGGGGTTGCACAATGTTTTATAGATAAGTATAAATGCAGATTTTGGCCTATGTATTTCATAGCTGTAAAATCAGAAGTGGGGTCCTGCTCATACACAGTGTACGCATAAGGCACACAAGATGATTAACTGCCCATTAGCTGTCTGATCAGTTTTCATGCCTGACATCTGTGTCCTACCTAGCATCAGATTTGAAAAATTTGATCCTTACCTTCATCAGTTTTGAAAATACTACAACACAGTTAAAATGCTATGAAAGAAAACATATATTAATAATTCCCGTCATTACTCAAATTTGTCATGATTGCTTTTTGCTGTTTTTCCATATGTTCTGCCTGTGTGCATGCACACACACTGTTGAAGCGATTTTCATTGTTTTGAGATACTTCACCTTCTGATAGTCATACCATTGGTTAAGAAAGAGCACCAGCTCAATACTGTCCTGCTTATGTATTTCAGTGAGTTGTATCACCATCCTCTTACAGAAATTCGGACAGTCATACTGAACTTGCCGTCTACCCCATTCCTCTAGTCATTAAATCTTACTGATTATGGACCTTATAAATAAGTGTATTTCTACCACCATTTCCTTAGGATGAAGATGTAAAATGAGACTTCAGCAGTTGTCTCCGTTTAAGATGATGCGCAATGCTATTGGAAATTGGTAAAATAATTACTTTCATTTTCTAAAAAAAGATACTACATTTGCAGTGCTTGCTAATGAGAACCCTCCAGCCCATCAGCCACCCTCCAGCCTAGATTAGAAAACAATTCGTCAGGAAATCTTAGGAGGATGTTTTGGAAAGAGCTTTCTGAGTGCCATGGCTGTACATCCCTGTGCTCCAACCCCCTTCCTCAATCTCAAACCGAGAGTATTAGATTCAAGGAATCTTTAACGGACTCTTCTCAGAAGGACTACTTAGCAGGTCGAACAACCCCACCTGAAAAGGTCTGTGTACAGTTAACTTTTTTAGGTTATTTCCTGAGGGCAGAATAATAAGAGATAGTAACTCTAATGCCGAGTAACTGCCATTGCCATGCTAGGAAATGGGCTGCAAGCAGGAAGTCTCCAGGACATGGGTAGAGATATCGCTGAATATACAAAACAACCCTCCAGGGAAATGACCAGCTTTCGAGCACCTGTCCCACAGACCCTGGTTGCACCAACTCTGGATTTTAACAACACTAGTCAAGCAGGACTGTTTTGATACCTTACCATTTCTTCCTTCATTTATCCAAAACCTGGGAAGGAGATGACTGCCCCTACTTCCCCAGTCTTAGAGAATTTCCTGGACAAGACAGATTAGGAAAGTGAAGTGTTTATTTGGGTAAGATTGATATTTTGATATTACAATGAACTTTCTCATGTTGACAATGATATTTATCACCTTCAAGTGCTTGGGAAGGTATAGGATCCAAGCAAGATGCTTTTCAGGGTGGGGAAAAAATATGAAAAGAGCAAGCTTGAATATATGGTGAGAAAAAATTAAATTTCTTTCCTCCATCTAAACTCTTGACTTTTTAGCTCATTCTGGTTACATGAATTTCACCATCACTTTTTACTGCAGTGGTCTATTTTAATAGTATATTCACTTCAAATTTTCCCAGCTCTAAGAAAAAATGACCCAATGGCAGTCCAAGTCATCATCTTTATATACAAATATGTTTATGTCTGAGTCCGCATTAATATTATTTGACTGTTTCTTTTAACTAAAAGATATATGGTAAGCTTCTTAACCTGGGTCTCCTTCCCTCTTTAGCCTCATCTTTTTCACAGTACCCATCTCCCAATTCGTATCTGCTCTTCACCTATAATTGACTCTTTTTTATCAAGATATAACTGACATATAACACGGTGCAAATTTAAGGTATACAGCATGTTTAATTGATACATTTATGTAGTGCAGTATGACTACCACTGTAGCATTAGCTAACAACTCTTTCATATCACATAATTATTTTGTGTGCATATGGTGAGAACAATTAAGATCTAATCTTTTCATTTTTTGATATAGCTGGCCTTTTGTACAATTTCTTCTCCATGTGTAATATCCTTTTCTATCACTCCCACTTATTTATCTGGCCCACTCTCTCTCATGCTTCTGTTGCAGCTTGTGTGACTTTTTGCACATTTCACTAAAGACTTAAGACTGGATCAAATGTGTATGAGATATGCTTCAAAATATATACTTTCATAACCACAGCTTCTGTAATATTTGCTTTGTGTGGTACTGTACATTTTTGGTATCATTTAGTAACCTGTAAACTTCTGGTGCCAAGAGATTGTGTGTTTCTCTAGTGACTGTCACAGGCCATTGTAATGGCATTTAACATATTTCTGAATGACTCTTTGAATGGGAGTTGGAAAAATCTGCGACAGCAGAACCATGTAGGCAGTTTGGTGTTGTCCTGCCAATAAGTATATCAGGCACAGTGGAAGACCATCTTATGTGTTTTTTTTAACATCTTTATTGGAGTATAATTGCTTTACATTGATGTGTTGTTGCTGTATCACAAAATGAACCAGCTAAACATATACATATATCCCCATATCCCCTCCCTCTTTCTCCCACCCTCCCTATCACACCCCTCTAGGTGGTCACAAAGCACTGAGCTGATCTCCCTGTGCTATGCAGCTGCTTCCCACTAGCTATCTATTTTACGTTTGGTAGTGTATATATGTCCATGCCACTCTCTAACTTCATCTCAGTTTACCCTTCCTCCTCCCCCTGTCCTCAAGTCCATTCTCTAGTAGGTCTGCATCTTTATTCCCATCTTGCCCTTAGATTCTTCAGAACCTTTTTTTTTTTTTTTTAGATTCCATATATATGTGTTAGCATACGGTATTTGTTTTTCTCTTTCTGACTTACTTCACCCTGTATGACAGACTCTAGGTCCATCCACCTCACTACAAATAACTCAGTTTCATTTCTTTTTCTGGCTGAGTAATATTCCATTGTATATATGTGCCACATCTTCTTTATCCATTCATCTGTTGATGGACACTTAGGTTGTTTCCATGTCCTGGCTATTGTAAATAGTGCTGCAATGAACATTTTAGTGCATGACTCTTTTTGAATTATGGTCTTCTCAGGGTATATGCCCAGTATTGGGATTGCTGGGTCATATGGTAGTTCTATTTAAGGAACTTCCATACTGTTCTCTATAGTGGCTGCATCAATTTACATTCCTACCAACAGTGCAAGAATATTTTTTGCTGCATTGAGACTTGAATGAAAATAAAGTAACATTGGGAGAATATTTATTGTGCATTATCTTATGAAAGCGTCTCAAAGGCAGATATGTTGTCTTTACTGAAATGGCCAAGTTACTCTGTAATTAGAGACAATAGAAAAATAGAAATCACAATAATATAGCTGAAAACAAAACAAACAAAAAAGCTTTGTTAAGGAGGCCTAACTTAATGATATATTGTTTGGATATTTACGGAAATTTTCTATAATTTTTTTCTCCTTTCACTTCTTTGTGGGCTTATTTGCAGGCTATCTCGCTGCTAATTTCACCCTGCTTGTAGTCCTGACTTTATCACTGAGGTCAGCCTTCTGCAAGTTTACAGTGATCTCTTTTCTAACTAAAGATCAGAGATTTAGAAACTTTGGTGCATTACTCTTTCAATGTAATGTAATGATGTTTATTATTGTGGCTTTCTTAGTTACTATCTGAAGAGAGGTCTTTGAAGATAGCACTAACCTCTCTCATTTAAAAAGCAAAATTAGATTACTCAGTTTGCCTTAGTTCACAACACATGGCCATTAGGTTTCTTAATGGATTTGGAAAACTCAATAATTCCTTGCTAAGATTAGATTTTATTAGATTTGGATGTCTTTTGTACTAACTTTTAAAGATCTGTAGACAGTATAATCATATTAGAGTCCCAGACTCAATGCCTTACAATATATTATAACATTTTTATTGGCTCTTCACAAGCACCTAAAGTCACATTGAGAGCAATATGATACTGAGTGTTCACAAAATTAAATTCACAAGGCGAGAAATTGTCATATCCTTGCATTGTAGAATTGTTTTTCCCTTGTTAGCATATTTCTTCTTTGTTTTCACGTACTCTTATAGTTGTCAGGAAGGAGAAAACCTATGTCGTTTATAAAATAAGAAAATATATTTTACATATCTTATATATATTATGTATAACATAAAACAAGAAGGAATGGTATTTAAAATAGAGAAATTACCTCTCACTTTGTACATAGTTTTTATGATGTATGTGTGGTAATTAAGTGCCATATCAGTGCTATCTTAATTGAAACCTATTTCTTGTACTAAATTATCAGGAAATACAGGCCATGCATTACAATATTTCTTTCTAAATACTGACTACAGAAACAATGGCATTTTAAATACAGCTGTTTTAATGGTTGCCTTTACTGCTGAATATAAAGTTTTCTTGGAAATGACAGTTATGTTGCATGAAGGGAGACCCCTTCCAGGGCCCGAAAGTGGGCTGTTCTGTAACATTTGGAAATGAATTGTCCTAGGAGACAACGTGTGCTGACAAAGCAAGAGACTTTATTGGGAAGGGACACCCAGGCGGAGAGCAGCAGGGTAAGGGAACCCAGGAGGACTGCTCTGCCACGTGGCTCAAAGTCTTGGGTCTTATGGTGATTGGGTAATTGGGATTAGTTTCCAGGTTGTCTCTGGCCAATCATTCTGACTCAGGGTCCTTCCTGGTGGCGTGCACGTCACTTAGCCAAGATGGATTCCAAGATGGAGGAGGATTGTGGGAGGTTGGTAGGACATTTGGACTGGCGTCTCCCCTCTCCTTTTGACCTTCCCCGAATTCTTCTGGCTGTTGGTAGCTTGTTAGTTCCACGTGCCTTACCGGGACCTCCTGTTGTAAGATAACTCATGCAAGTGGTTACTATTGGGTCTGGCCAGGGTGGGTGGTTTCTGTCAGTGATTCCCCTAACAGAGTTCAGTAAGTGAGGAACACAATAAACTCAATAACAATAATAATTTTAAGCATGTAACACAAATGGTATATCTCAGATTTGTATAACTCATTCAAAGTAATGTGTCATTGTTACTGATGTGAAAGACTGGATGTCTACAAATTTAGGAAATATGTTTATCAAAATATTTTTAAAATGTCAGAGGGATGATATGTAAAAAGCACATTCGTATAGCAGGTGTGCCTCACAGAGTCCATCGTTCCCTGGGAATAGGCCCTTTGGTGCTCACATTTCTTTAGTGTCAACTTGAACTTTGATCTTTTGGGGGTTTGGCTGATAATCTTTGCATATGTTTCTTTTGTGCAATAAACATCTTATGTGCTTGATCTCCAGTGTTTCCTGGGCATGTTGCATTTGGAACTGCCTGCATTTCTGTCCTTGCTGGGAGTGGCGAGGGAGCTGGAATGAGAGGGAAGACAGACTAGGCTGGATGAAGTTTGTTCATAGCTGAAATCACTCTGGGAGAAGGGATCCAACAGTCCTAGATGCAGTCATTTTCTCTCAAACTGAAAAGCCCTGACCTGTTCCCTAATATGATAGTTCCTGTAAACTCAAGTCTTATCCTTAGAAGCATTCTGCTTTTTCTAGTTTATCTGGGCAGCTACTTTTTCCTTCTATAATCTGAAAATATTAGCTTTTTGTTATATCTTGTGACTATCTCTCTGAATAGAGTATAAGTAATCCCAACTATGAAATATGTTAAATGAACAGTTTTAGGTGACCACTGATCACAGTTAATTTATCAGTTTTCTCACTTGACTGAGAGCAGTATCTCTACTCTGCATTGTAACTTGGGACCATGCAAATTATCCAAATTGAGATGATATTATGAATGAAAAGAGGCACTATTAATAATTGTGCTGGGAAAGCGGGTAAAAACTAGTACTGTCCCAGACAAACCAATATGTACGACTATATTCTAATTATAACACTTTAGGTTTTATATATTTTTTTAAAAGGTATATTGCATGCAAGGATGTGATCATTAGTATTGATCTATTGTTGATTGTATGCAGATATAATCTCATAAATCAGAATAGCAACTCTTAGAAGCCTGGGGCTATATTTTGTGGTTATTTTAATTTTATCCAAGGTACAAAATCAATATTTTTTATAAATGTCTATAATCCAAGTACCCGTGACATGAATTGTTTCATAATTATTCTGATCATGACCTAAGTGACCCAAATTAAAATAAAGCAGTTGACATTTTGAGTGTATACCAGGAGCACATTAATTTTCCAGCAACCATGAGGGTTTTCTATATTATTCTCCTCAACTGAGTGTTAGCTAGCAAGTGACATGGCTTGATTAAAATATATGTAATTGGGACTTCCTTGGTGGTGCAGTGGTTAAGAATCCGCCTGCCAATGCAAGGGACACAGGTTTGATCCCTGGTCTGGGAAGATCCCACATGCCACAGAGCAACTAAGCCAGTGCACCACAACTACAGAGCATGCAATCTAGAGCCCACGAGCCACAACTACTGAACCTGTGTGCCACAACTACTGAAGCCCACGTGCCTAGGGCCCATGCTCCACAACAAGAGAAGCCACCGCAGTGAGAAGCCCGTGCACTGCAACAAAGAGTAGCCCCTGCTCGCTGCAACTGGAGAAAGCCCACGTGCAGCATAGAAGACCCAATGAGCCAAAAAATAATTAATTAGTTTAAAAAATATATATGTAATCCATTTCCCTCAAACATAGTATTAACTACTTCTTTATACCAGCTCTCATTCTGCTGAGATCTTTTTATGTATCGTCCTGTACTTTATGTATTGTTAATCTTCACATTGAGTTATCTAACGTATTATTACTGTTATTATTATCTAAATCTTTAGGTAAAGGAAGCTTATCAAGTTGTCCCTAACAAATGAGTTGGCATTTTCACCTAGAACTAACTATAAAGCACGGATTAGGAAACGCTTTCCGTAGAAAGCCAAATAGTAAATGTTTTAGACTTTTTAGAGCGCATATGGTCTCTGTTACATATTCTTTGTTAGTTTTTTCCAACCCTTTAAAAAGGAACTTGGGGCTTCCCTGGTGGCTTCAACCTGGTGGTTGAGAGTCCGCCTGCCAATGCGGATGGGGGACACGGGTTCGTGCCCCGGTCCGGAAAGATCCCACATGCTGCGGAGCGGCTGGGCCCGTGAGCCATGGCCGCTGCGCCTGCACGTCCGGAGCCTGTGCTCCGCAACGGGAGAGGCCACAGCAGTGAGAGGCCCGCATACTGCAAAAAAAAAAAAAAAAAAAAAAAACTCTATTCCTGGCAAAGGTGACTGGAATTGTTCCAAATATGTGCATATTTACTTAGACTCATTAGATTTATTAACAGTTCCTGGCCACATTGTGTACAGAACCATTGGACCATGGAGCACCCTTCCTATTAGTTTTTGTATTCCTTTAGGTCACTTCACATCACTGAGGAGCAGGGAGATGGGCTGCAGGTGCACATAGCTTCCATTTCTATGCCTACCTGGCCATTTATTATCAGTACAAACTTAGGTGAGTAAATTGACTTTCCTGTGCTTCAAATTCATCATCTTTAAAAGGTGACTAAATGATACAAATTCTTAGTGTTATTCCAATTTAAAACAATATCAAGAACATAGTAAGTCCTCCATAAATGTTAGCTATTATTATATTATTATTATTTTAATTCTAGCTAAAGTCTGCTGCCTAGAATTATAGCTGTTAGAATATTTATTTCAATTTGTTTCACTTAAATAACGTAACTACAGCAATATGAGACACATGCTAACAAATGTAGGGGATTTAGTGTGTCTTTTTAAATTAATAAGGCAATATCTCTGCCTTGTCAAGATATAAAATAATTATCTGAGCAATTATAATATCTGACTGAATATCATGAATGCTGCTGTGGTTCAAAGTAACGTGTTAGACTTCTCTATTAGAAGGAACGGCAAAGGCTTCATAGAGAATGTATAATGTGTGAAATACCTTTGAAAAATTGGGAAGAAAAACTGGGAATGAGTAGAAGACCACTGCAAATTGAAGAAGTATCATCAGCGAGTTTCCAAAGAAGGGTTACACAAAGTGTTATCCTGAATGGTGAGATACGGTCTATGTATTTGCCTTGACAGTCCATCAGGAGACATTGAAAATACCTCTCTTTCTACAGAGTCACACAGTTTTGAGATGATTGATCTGACTGGGGAGTGTAGGATGGTTCATATCCACAAGAGACTGCATGCTAAAAAGCTATAACAAAGGTTTAAGTGGGAGGTAATCCAGATTCAAGAGAGTGTAATGGTAACAGAGAAAGCGAGATTGCCTAGAAAGGATAACATTTCTACTGGTAGGTTCTACCAACTACACATTTTTTGTGTGTCAACCATATGTAATCAAAGGTTAATACTAAGCTTAAACCCTTTTGTAATAGGGAGAATCCTGTACCATTAACAGGGATAGAAAAGTCCAGCGGAAAAGTTTTAGGAATGGAGGAACTAATGACAGAGCAGGCAGAAAAATATGATCACTGGACAGAAAAGTAGAGACATAGGGACTCATTTAAAGTCATAGTTGATTCTATAGATCTCAAGATTCAACTCAAAGGCAGAGACTTAGGAAAAGGAGCAGGAGGGATCCCCAACATTTTTCTAGGATGTATTGTGTACAGAAAATGAGAGCATTAAAAAATTAGCTGCAGAATTAGCAGTGTCCAATCCAAAAAAAAAAAAAGTGAAGAAAAGTGACATACTTATTCTGTCCAAAATTAACGACTATCCCTGAGTTCAGCATTTTAATTGTGCTCCTGAGTGACACTCTGAACTGTGAGTTGTAGCAAATATGGAAGCTATGTGAGAGTACTGGGAAACTCTAATCAATTCAGAAAGATCTACAAAAGTTAGTTCTTGGAATCTTAATGATACTTACATTTACATTCTAAGTCCTGTGTGGGCTGGGTGGGTACTAGCACAGTACCTGGAATATGTCAAGCATACATCCAATATACATTGAAAATCTGCTGGTCATCGCATGTGAATACTCACAGAAGTTAATTATTTTGGTATTTTTCCTTTTGGATATTATTCCTTTGGGGTTATTTAATAAGGTCTTAATTCATTGTGCGTCCAAAAAGTAAATAGTCACTGGAGAGCCATATTTTATCTGCACTTCTACTGTGTGGGATCCTAAAAATACGCTAAATCATGGCAATCATAGGCATTATTAACAAGAGTATTAGTGAGCCAAAAGAACCCCAAACTTAATGATTTCAAACAATTGTAATTTCATCTGATATTCAGTGTCTTGTGTGATGATTACAACTTGACTGGAATAGGCTGGATTCTAGGCCCCAAACTTCAGGCTGGGCTGGATCTGCTCTCTCTGTCTCCTCTTCTTTTTGGAATATAACTTACCAGGAGCGTATGATGTGCTCCAAGTATCCTATCCTGAGGCCTGATTATCTGGGTAGTAGTCGTATAGCAAATCATCAAGTTACAAGAGGTGAACCCCAAACTCACTTTTTTTTTAAATTAATTTTTATTGGAGTATAGTTGCTTTAAAATGTTGTGTTACTTTCTGCTGTACAGCAAAGTGAATCAGCTATATGTATACACATATCTCCTCCTTTTTGGATTTCCTTCCCATTTAGGTCACCACACAGCATTGAGTAGAGTTCCCTGTGCTAACAAACTCACTTTTTTTTTTGCCATTATTAGCATTTTTTAAAAACATCTTTATTGGAGTATAATTGCTTTACAATGGTGTGTTTGGTTCTGCTTTATAACAAAGTAAATCAGCTATACATATACATATATCCCCATATCTCTTCCCTCTTGCATCTCCCTCACTCCCACCCTCCCTATCCCACCCCTCTAGGTGGTCACAAAGCACCGAGCTGATCTCCCTGTGCTATGCGGCTGTTTCCACTAGCTATCTATTTTACATTTGGTAGTGTATATATGTCCCTGCCACTCTCTCACTTTGTCCCAGCTCACCCTCCCCCTCCCCATATCCTCAAGTCCATTCTTTAGTAGGTTTGCATCTTTATTCCCGTCTTGCCACTAGGTTCTTCATGACCTTTTTTTTTTTTTTTTTAGATTCCATATATATGTGTTAGCATATGGTATTTGTTTCTCTCTTTCTGACTTACTTCACTCTGTATGACAGTCTCTAGTTCCATCCACCTCACTATAAATAACTCAGTTTCGTCCCTTTTTATGGCTGAGTAATATTCCATTGTATATATATGCACCATATCTTCTTTATCCATTCATCTGTTGATGGGCACTTAGATTGCTTCCATGTCCTGGCTATTGTAAATAGAGCTGAAATGAACACTGTGGTACATGACTCTTTTGGAATTATGGTTTTCTCAGGGTATATGCCCGGTAGTGGGTTTGCTGGGTCGTATGGTAGTTCTATTTGTAGTTTTTTAAGGAACCTCCATACTGTTCTCCATAGTGGCTGTATCAATTTACATTCCCACCAACAGTGCAAGAGTGTTCCCTTTTCTCCACACCCTCTCCAGCATTTGTGGTTTGTAGAATTTTTGATGCTGGCCATTCTGAACAGTGTGAGATGATATCTCATTGTAGTTTTGATTTGCATTTCTCTAATGATTAATGATGTTGAGCATTCTTTCATGTGTCTGTTGGCAATCTGTATATCTTCTTTGGAAAAATGTCTATTTCGGTCTTCTGCCCATTTTTGGATTGGGTTGTTTGTTTTTTTGATATTGAGCTGCATGAGTTGCTTGTATATTTTGGAGATTAATCCTTTGTCAGTTGCTTCATTTGCAAATATATTCTCCCATTCTGAGGGTTGTCTTTTCGTCTTGTTTATGGTTTCCTTTGCTGTGCAAAAGCTTTGAAGTGTCATTAGGTCCCATTTGTTTATTTTTGTTTTTATTTCCATTTCTCTAAGAGGTGGGTCAAAAAGGATCTTGCTGTGATCTCTGTCCTAGAGTGTTCTGCCTATGTTTTCCCCTAAGAGTATGATAGTGTCGGGCCTTACATTTAGGTCTTTAATCCATTTTGAGTTTATTTTTGTATATGGTGTTAGGGAGTGTTCTAATTTCATTCTTTTACATGTAGCTGAGCATTTTTCCCAGCACCAGTTATTGAAGAGGCTGTCTTTTCTCCACTCTATATTCTTGCCTCCTTTATCAAAGATAGGGTGACCATATGTGGGTCGGTTTATCTTTGGGCTTTCTATCCTGTTCCATTGATCTATATTTCTGTTTCTGTGCCAGTACAATACTGTCTTGATTACTGTAGCTTTGTAGTGTAGTCTGAAGTCAGGGAGCCTAATTCCTCCAGCTCCGTTCTTCTTTTTTCAAGATTGCTTTGGCTTTTCGGGGTCTTTTGTGTTTCCATACAAATTGTGAAATCTTTTGTTCTAGTTCTGTGAAAAATGCCATTGGTAGTTTGATAGGGATTGCATTGAATCTGTAGATTGCTTTGGGTAGTAGAGTCATTTTCACATTGTTGATTCTTCCAATCCAAGAACATGGTATATCTCTCCATCTATTTGTATCATCTTTAATTTCTTTCATCAGTGTCTTATAATTTTCTGCATACAGGTCTTTTGTCTTCTTAGGTAGGTTTATTCCTAGTTATTTTATTCTTCTTGTTGCAATGGTAAATGGGAGTGTTTTCTTAATTTCACTTTCAGATTTTTCATTAGTGTATAGGAATGCAAGAGATTTCTGTGCATTAATTTTGTATCCTGCTACTTTACCAAATTCATTGATTAGCTCTAGTAGTTTTCTGGTAGCATTTTCAGGATTCTCTATGTATAGCATCATGTCATCTGCAAACAGTGACAGCTTTATTTCTTCTTTTCCAATTTGGATTCCTTTTATTTCATTTTCTTCTCGGATTGCTCTGGCTAAAACTTCTAAAACTATGTTGATTAATAGTGGTGAGAGTTGGCAACCTTTTCTTTTTCCTTATCTTAGTGGAAATGCTTTCAGTTTTTCACATTGAGGACAATGTTGGCTGTGGGTTTGTCATATATGGCCTTTATAATGTTGAGGTAAGTTCCCTCTATGCCTACTTTCTGGAGGGTTTTTATCATACAAGGGTGTTGAATTTTGTTGAAAGCTTTCGCTGCATCTATTGAGATGATCATATGGTTTTTCTCCTTCAGTTTGTTAATACGTTGTATCATTTTGATTGATTTGTGTAAATTAAAGAATCCTTCAATTCCTGGGATAAACCCCACTTGATCATAGTGTATGACCCTTTTAATGTACTGTTGGATTCTGTTTGCTAATATTTTGTTGAGGATTTTTGCATCTATGTTCATCAGTGATATTGGCCTGTAGTTTTCTTTCTTTCTGACATCTTTGTCTGGTTTGGTATCAGAGTGATGATGGCCTCGTAAAATGAGTTTGGGACTGTTCCTCCCTCTGCTATATTTTGGAAGAGTTTGAGAAGGATAGGTGTTAGTTCTTATCAAATATTTGATAGAATTCGCCTGTGAAGCCATCTGGTCCTGGGCTTTTGTCTGTTGAAAGATTTTTAAACACAGTTTCAATTTCAGTGCTTGTCATTGGTCTGTTCATATTTTCTGTTTCTTCCTGGTTCAGTCTCAGAAACTGTGCATTTCTAAGAATTTGTCCATTTCTTCCAAGTTTTCCATTATATTGGCATATTGTTGCTTGTAGTAATCTCTCATGATCCTTTGTATTTCTGCAGTGTCACTTGTTACTTCTCCTTTTTCACTTGTAATTCTATTGATTTGAGTCTTCTCCCTTTTATTCTTGATGAGTCTGGCTAATGGTTTATCAATTTTGTTTATCTTCTCAAAGAACCAGCTTTTAGTTTTATTGATCTTAGCTATTGTTTCCTTCATTTATTTCTGCTCTGATCTTTATGATTTCTTTCCTTCTGCTAACTTTGGGTTTCTTTTGTTCTTCTTTCTCTAATTGCTTTAGTTGTACGCTTAGGTTCTTTATTTGAAATGTTTCTTGTTTCTTAAGGTTGGATTTTATTGCTATAAAATTCCCTCTTAGAACTGCTTTTGTTGCATCCCATAGGGTTTGGGTCATTATGTTTTCATTGTCATTTGTTTCTATGTGTTTTATTTTTTCCTCTTTGATTTCTTCAGTGATCTCTTGGTTATTAAGTAGTGTGTTGTTTAGCCTCCATGTGTTTGTATTTCTTACAGATTTTTTCCTGTAATTGATATCTAGTCTCATAGCGTTGTGGTCGGAAAAGCTACTTGATACGATTTCAATTTTCTTAAATTTACCAAGGCTTGATTTGTGACCCAAGATATGATCTATCCTGGAGAATGTTCCATGGGCACTTGAGAATAATGTGTATTCTGTTGTTTTTGTATGAAATGTCCTATAAATATCAATTAAGTCCATCTTGTTTAATGTATCATTTAAAGCTTGTGTTTCCTTATTTATTTACATTTTGGATGATATGTCCATGGGTGAAACTGGGATGTTAAAGTCCCCTACTATGATTGTGTTACTGTCAATTTCCCCTTTTATGGCTGTTAGTATTTGCCTTCTGTATTGAGGTGCTCCTATGTTGGGTGCATAAATATTTACAATTGTTATATCTTCTTCTTGGATCGATCTCTTGATCATTATGTAGTGTCCTTCTTTGTCTCTTGTAATATTCTTTATTTTAAAGTCTATTTTGTCTGATATGAGAATTGCTACTCCAGCTTTCTTTTAATTTCCATTTTAATGGAACATCTTTTTCTATCCCCTCACTTTCAGTCTGTATGTGTCCCTAGGTCTGAAGTGGGTCTCTTGTGGACAGCATATATACAGGTCTTGTTTTTGTATCCATTCAGCCAGTCTATGTCTTTTGGTTGGAGCATTTAATCCATTTACGTTTAAGGTAATTATTGATATTTATGTTACTATTACCATTTTCTTAATTTTTTGGGGTTTATTATTGTAGGTCATTTCATTCTCTTTTGTTCCCTGCCTAGAGAAGTTCCTTTAGCATTTGTTGTAAAGCTGGTTTGGTGGTGCTTAATTCTCTTAGCTTTTGCTTGTGTGTAAAGGTCTTAATTTCTGTATCAAATCTGAATGAGATCCTTGCTGAGTAGAGTAATCTTGGTTTCAGGTTTTTCTCCTTCATCACTTTAAATATGTCCTGCCACTCCCTTCTGGCTTGCAGAGTTTCTGCTGAAAGATCAGCTGTTAACCTTATGGGGATTACCTTATGTGTTATTTGTTGTTTTTCCGTTGCTGCTTTTAATATTTGTTCTTTGTATTTAATATTTGTTAGTTTGATTACTATGTGTCTTGACATGTTTCTCCTTGGATTTATCCAGTGTGGGACTCTCTGTGCTTCCTGGACTTGATTAACTATTTTCTTTCCCATATTAGGGAATTTTTCAAGTATAATCTCTTCAAATATTTTCTCAGTCCCTTTTTCTCTCTTATTCTGGGACCCCTATAATTAGAATGTTGGTGCATTTAATGTTGTCCCAGAGGTCTCTGAGACTGTCCTGAATTCTTTTCATTCTTTTTTTTTTATTCTGCTCTGCAGTAGTTATTTCCACTATTTTATCTTCCAGGTCACTTATGTATTCTTCTGCCTCAGTTATTCTGCTATTGATCCCTTCTAGAGAATTTTTAATTTCATTTATTGTGTTGTTCATCATTGTTTCTTTGCTCTTTAGTTCTTCTAGGTCCTTGTTAAATATTTCTTGTATTTTCTCCGTTCTATTTCTAAGATTTTGCATCATCTTTACTATCATTATTCTGAATTCTTTTTCAGGTAGACTGCCTGTTTTCATTTGTTAGTTCTGGTAGGTTTTTGCCATGCTCCTTCATCTGCTGTGTGTTTTTCTGTCTTCTCATTTTGCTTATCTTACTGTGTTTGGGGTCTCCTTTTTGCAGGCTGCAGGTTCGTAGTTCCTGTTGTTTTTGGTGTATGTCTCCAGTGGCTAAGATTGGTTCAGTGGGTTGTGTAGACTTCCAGGTGGAGTGGACTGGTGCCTGTGTTCTGGTGCATGAGCCTGGATCTTGTCTTTCTGGTGGGCAGTTCCACATCTGGTCGTGTGTTTTGGGGTGTCTGTGGCCTTATTATGATTTTAGGCAGCCTTTGTGTTAATGGATGGGGTTGTGTTCCTGTCTTGCTAGTTGTTTCTCATAGGGTGTCCAGGGTGTTGGTGTTGGTGTTGAGATGGAGATCTCTGGAAGATATTCACTGTTTGATATTACGTGGAGCTGGGAGGTCTCTTGTAGACGAGTGTCCTGAACTTGGCTCTCCCACCTCAGAGGCACAGCCCTGACGCCTGGCTGGAGCACCAAGAGCCTGTCATCCACACGGCTCAGAATAAAAGGGAGGAAAAAAAGAAAGAAAGAAGAAGATAAAATAAAATAAAATACAGTAAAATAAAATAAAGTTATTAAAGTAAGAAATAAAAAATAATTATTAAGAAAGAAAAATTTTTAAGTAATAAAACATACAAAAATAAAACGGACAGACAGAAGTCTAGGACAAGTGGTTAAAGTAAAGCTATGCAGACAAAATCACACACAGAAGCATACACATACACATTCACAAAAGAGAAAAAGGGAAAAACTATATCTCTCTCTATATATATCGTTGCTCCCAAAGTCCACTCCTCAATTTGGGATGATTCGTTGTCTATTCAGGTATTCCACAGACACAGGGTACATCAAGTTGGTTGTGGAACTTTAATCTGCTGCTCCTGAGGCTGCTGGGAGAGATTTCCCTTTCTCTTCTTTGTTCACACAGCTCCTGGGGTTCAGCTTTGGATTTGGCCCCGCCTCTGCGTGTAGCTCGCCTGAGGGCATCTGTTTTTCGCTCAGACAGGACGGGGTTAAAGGAGCAGCTGATTCGGGGGCTCTGGCTCACTCAGGCTGGGGGGAGGGAGTGGTATGGAGGCGGAACGAGCCTGCGGCGACAGAGGCGTGCATGACGTTGCACCAGCCTGAGGTGCACCGTGCGTTCTCCCGGGGAAGTTGTCCCTGGATCCCGGGACCCTGGCAGTGGCGGGCTGCACAGGCTCCCGGGAGAGGAGGTGGGGATAGTGACCTGTGCTCGCACCCAGGCTTCTTGGTGGCGGCAGCAGCAGCCTTAGCGTCTCATGCCTGCCTCTGTGGTCCGCGCTGATAGCCGTGGCTCGCGCCTGTCCCTGGAGCTTCTTTAATCGGCACTCTTAATCCCCTCTCCTCGAGCACCAGGCAATGAGGCAAGGAAAAGTCTCTTGCCTCTTCGGCAGCTCCAGACCTTTTCCCGGGACTCCCTCCTGGCCAGCCGTGGCACACTAGCCCCCTTCAGGCTGTGTTCACGCTGCCAACCCCGGTCCTCTCCCTGGGATCTGACCTCCGACGTCCGAGCCTCAGGTCCCAGCCCCGCCCACCCCGCCGGGTGAGCAGACAAGCCTCTCGGACTGGTGAGTGCCGGTCGGCACCGATCCTCCATGCGGGAATCTCTCCTCTTTGCCCTCCGAACCCCTTGGCTGTGCTCTCCTCCGCGGCTTCGAAGCACCCCGCCTCCGCCACCCGCAGTCTCCGCCCACGAAGGGGCTCCTAGTGTGTGGAAACCTTTCCTCCTTCAGGGCTCCCTCCCACTGGTGCAGGTCCCGTCCGTATTCTTTATCTCTGTTGTTTCTTTTTTCTTTTGCCCTACCCGGGTACGTGGGGAGTTTCTTGCCTTTTGGGAGGTCTGAGGTCTTCTGCCAGCGTTCAGTAGTTGTTCTGTAGGAGCTGTTCTACCTGTAGATGTATTTCTGATGTACTTTTGGGGAGGAAGGTGATCTCCACGTCTTACTCTTGCCATCTTGAAGCTGCTGTCCCAAACTCACCTTTTTAAAGCTAAAGTCACATCCATTAACATGTCATCGGCTAAAGCAAGTTATATGGCAAAGCCCAAAATCCAATGGTAGGGATGGACATTCTGACCAATAAGAGGACACAGCAAGACTCAAATATATGATACCACTCTGAAGAGTAAAGTATGAGGACCAGTAATTTATTCAGTCACAACACATGATCTCTCCTGCCTACCGCCTCAGCTTTTTTCCCTTTGGTACTTTTCTTGCATGGATCCACAAATTATCAGTATTCTCTTTGATTATGATCACCAAAATGGATCAGACTGCCCTTTCTTTAATAAATAATGCAAATATCTGAGAGCTGGCTAAGTATCAAAACTGGTGCAAATAAAAGGTTTTGTTTATTTAATTCATGCTAATGAGTCAGCAAATAGGTGTCTTTCAGTCTAAGCATAATGAGGTTCTGCGCTTTCTAACGGCTTGTATTTCCAGCATAGACGGGCCATGGTTTTTGTTATCCTTTACATCCCCACCATTAAGGTTTTGTCATCAAATATGTTTCCTGCTTCTAAAAATGATCATGTCATGTGTGTTCAATTAATATTTCTTGAATAAAATATAAAATAATTCTTTGAATTATTATACATATACTAAGCACTCTATGTTTGATAAAATATAAAGCATTGATGTATGCATTTTCCCCTGATTTTACATTTGTCATGTAGTAGACATTTAATGGATTCCATAGTGAGATATACACAATTTTAAATATAAATATCTCTGCTTATTAAATGTATACCTTTGGGAAACATATTTAAACTCCTCTTTTTCTTTATGCATAAAATGAAGATAATATCTATTTCATATTTTATGAATACTAAATAAGTTACATAAATCATGTGGCCCAATGTTCAGTACATTTAGTTACTAAATTTTTCCACCCATCCTCAATAGAGTTAACAAGATTTTAATTGCTTTTCAACAGCAATAATCAATAAATCCAAGAGTCTATTTTTACATCAGTTTTGTTCTTATTTAAGCTCTGGCTAGAAGAGTATATCTCTCTTTTATTTTTTCATTAAAGTTGTACAGTATTTAATTTTTATTTTAAAATCCTCTGCTTAAAAGTTAAGTATGATCCTTCTAATATCCTCCCAAATTTTGATCTAATGATTGTGTGAAAACTGTATAAAATGATAACCACCTTTTTGTGGTTGTGAATAATGTTCTTTTTCTAGCTTATTTCATGCCCTACTGTTCAAATAAAATAACTATCACAAAGTAGCATATTATCTTTAATTAAAGTTAATCAGTTGGATCAACTGGCTTTTGGAAAATGCCATTCTCTTCCTGAAAGAATAAATACAATGTGTTTTTCAACAGTACATTATAACCCATTTTTCTTATTGTACCTTCTCCTAAGCAGCTTCAGAGAATTGAGGTACAAATGAATAAAACATGTGTTTATTACAGTGGGTGAAGAGACAATGACAAGTTTCTCAACTTCCTCTTTCCGTGGCTGCTCTCAGACAGGGGAGGAGTTGAGACAACCAGAAAATAGAATGACCCATCAAAGAACTGAATTTAGATGTGATTGTTTTATTTCGGTTTTCCTAGAAAGTTTCTTAAATCATAATACACATGAGAATAGAGACAGAGAATCTACATGTGTAGGAGCTACTTTTAATTATATGCATCATTAAACTGTAGCCATTATAGATGAAAAGCTGAAAAAGTTGTATATTTTCATACTATGGTATATCAGGTAAACTCTTCTGATTGAAATAACAACACATATAAAGACATGTAAAGTTTCATGTCCAGCTCTGTTTGGAATTATAAGTGCAGAGCTCAAGCTGGAGTTAGGACCCCAAATTCTAGCAGCTACAACTCTATAAACTTCGGGAAAATGGTGCAAGGAAATAATGAGGTGCAAAGGAAATGTTGACGAAAGTGTCAGGGATGATATTCACTAGTAAATGCTAATGAGAAAAGTTGAGTTAAGGGAACAAGGTGATGTGTCCTGTTGTAGTGTATTAGTAAGTAAAAACCCCTTATTATATGTTTAAAAAATTATAATAACTGCCCACAGGACAAAGAGGTAATAGGCACAAGCTAGAAAGAAAAGTCTGCATTTTATAGTAAAAAGCAAAGAGAATATCCACATTTAAAGATATGTCATTATATAATTTTTTAATTTTTTAACCATTTTTTATTGAAGTATAGTTAATTTACTATGTTGTGTAAATTTCAGGTGTACAGCGTAGTGATTTAGTTATATATATATATATCTGTTGATCCCAAAGTCCTAATTTATCTCCCCCCTCAACCCCTGCTCTCCCCTTTGGTAACCATAAGTTTGTTTTCTATTTCTGTGAGTCTGTTAGAGTTTTCTCTGGATGTATACTCAGGAGTGGGATTGCTGGATCGTATGGTAGCTCTATTTTTAGTTTCTAAGGAACCTCCATACTCTCTTCCATAGTGGATGTACCGATTGCCATTCCCACCAACTGTGTAGGGGGGGTTCCCTTTTCTCCATACCCTCTCCAACCTTTACTGTCTGTGGATTTTTTGATGATGGCCTTTCTGACTGGTGTGAGGTGATACGTCATTGTAATTTTGATTTGCATTTCTCTAATGATTAGTGATTTTGAGCATCCTTTCATGTGTTTGTTGGCAATCTGTATATCTTCTTTGGAGAAATGTCTGTTTAGGTTTTCTGCCCATTTTTTGATTCAGTTTTTTTTTTTTTTGATACTGCGCTGTATGAGCTGTTTGTATATTTTGGAAATTACTCTCTTGTCGGTAGCATCATTTGCAAATATCTTCTCCCAGTCTGTAGGTTGTTTTTTCATTTTGTTTAAGATACGGCATTATATTTTAAAGTGGGGAATGTCTGCTTATTGTATTGACAAGGTACTGTCTACTCTCCACTTGATCCAATCAAAGATATTAAGAAGTTGTTCAGTAAAGTCATTAGTTTTAGACTGACAAATTCCCATGAGACTATTTTTCTTTGGATTATATGTTAAAACATATAATTTAGAAATATATAATAAAATTAAAAAATGGATATCATGTATTTATTTATCTATCTTTATTGGAGTATAATTGCTTTACAATGTTGTGTTAGTTTCTGTTGTACAACAAAGTGAGTCAGCTATAAGTATACATATATACCCATATTCCCTCCCTCTTATCCTCCCTATCCCACCCAAAGGATTAATCTCCAAAATATACAAGCAGCTCAATGTCAAAAAAACAAACAAGTAAATTGATACAGCCACTATAGAGAACAGTATGGAGGTTCCTTAATAAACTAAAAAATGGATATCATTTAGTTAGGAGAAGAAATGCTTGTTGGATTCTTACTACTGTTCTTCAGATATGTGAGGTTTCAATAAGTGGATGGGGAAATAAATGGTGATTTTTTTTTTCTTTTTGAAAGTTATTGAAACAGAAGAATGTTAAGTACAGTAATACATTTTGAGAAAGAACACATGGTGACTATGAAAGTATGTTATTGAGGAAGTAAGTAACCCTTGGTCCTTTGCTTTTTAACATATATGACAGTTTATGTAGAAATTTGCTTATAGGCAGAGAAATAAACTAAATTATCTACCAAGTCCCTTTGGGTTGGTTGGTTGATCTGTACCTAAAGAAATTTAATGTACTATTGGATCAACTTGCTCAATTTTCTTCTTACATTTCAAATAGTTAGGCACTTATTTTATGTGCTTTGAACTGCAAATTTATTATGCAAAGGTATGGGCACAACGCCTTCCCCCCAAATGTTATTATGAAGCTAAAGCAATGGAACTTATAAGACACATTACTAAAAAGTGATAGAAAGAAACTAAGTCATAGCATCACACCTTCGCTCTCATAAAACATGTAAAGTTGGCTTTTAAATGGCTGGAGCTCAAAGTGGCAATAAAGGGAAAGAAGATTATGCACTCTTATGAGTGTCCCGATGTAAGATTCAGTGGGATCAGAAAGTACTGAATTATGAGGGGTTATATTTTTCCTATGGCTCTTAGGAGAGTTATTGATCGTATCACTTAAAAAGTTTATTAATAGCTGGAGATTTTTGCATAGGATATAAATGAGTAAATGTGAGATGAGTCAGTTATAACCACTTTAATGACAGGTGCAAGAGTATTATGCATTAACTACAAAGGAAGCTAATACAGTAATTAAAAATCACAGGCCCTTAAAAAGCTTAGTACTCAGAATTCCAGAAGGAAAAAAAAAGAAGAAGAAATTGAAAAAAAACTACCAAATTAACTATTTGACTCATAATGTTATTTATTAAACATTAAATTTTATAGTGTAAAATCTTGTACCAATGTTTATTAAAATCAATTTCTAAAACATAAAAACTGTGTTTACTAAAAATACCTTTTACATACAGTCCTATGCTCAGGCCTCTCATCTTTTCTTTCTATTTTTTCTCCCTTTTAGTCTCACAGCATCAGACTATGTGCAGATATTCTGCCTTTCAGTTTCATTTCCATGACATTCTAGCACAGTTTTTCTAACCTATGTCCCCACTGCCACTGCCGTAGCTTAGATTTTCATTGCCTCTAATGACACACACACACACACACACACACACACACACACACACACACTTTTCCCCCTTCAATTAAAGGCTCTTATATATCTGCATTTCATTAAAATTAGATCTCTCTGACAAGTTCTGATCACTCTATCTCATTATTTTATATTCCTGTAATATCCCTTTACCTACTCTCTACCATAAAGTATATAAATCCCATCCATTCAGATTTCTTCAAGAAGACTTCTAGAAGAAATATTCCATCTTTTGTTTTGAAACAATATTCTGCATTAAATATTTTTTTTACACTTGCCACATTCTACCTGTATTTCAATGCTATTTGTGCTTACTTCTGCTCTTAGGTTGCAACTATGTAAGGTCATTGTTTTTATTATTGTATTTACCAAAATAAGAGGTATTTAGTACGTTTGCTGAATTGCTTTGAAATGGCAAGATAGAAATTTATAGTTTTAACTTGGCAATTGCAGAGTAAGAGACAATTGAAAAAAAATAAACCTTTGGTACTATTGTATCATTTAACAATACAAAAAATTAAATTGAGTGCCTAAAACATTTTTTTGCACATATTCAACAAACAGTGATTAAGTATATATGTCGTGCCAGGAACTGTGTCAGTGTTGGGATATAAAGACAGAGTTCAAAACTCCTCCCTAAGTGGGAAAATCAAGCATACCAGCAATCAGAGACAGTACGATGTTACAAATATTTTACAGTGATACTGCCAGGCAGGAGATCCTCTGGTATCATAGAGGAAGGGGTTCCTGTCTCAGTTTGGGCTATGGAGAACCCAAAGGAGTTCACAATGGCTTCACACATAAACTCCTGACATTTTAAACTCCCTGTCAGATAGGAATTCTGCTGAAGTAATCAATAATTTTAAAGACCTCCATAAATATTGCATCAGTCATCTTTAGACTATGAATCTTGAATAGCTACTGAAAGGGCAATTCAGTTGCTGAGGAAAGTGGGTAAATATTAAGAATACAGGCATCTTCAAGTTGATTTAAAAAATGGAAAAAGACTTTTTACCCCGTACAGAAAAATCAACTGAAAATGGATTAGAGACTTAAATGTAAGACACAAAACTCTAAAACTACCTGAAGAAAACACAGGGGAAAACCTTCTTGAATTTGATATTGGTAGGGGTTTCTTGGATTTGACACCAAAAGCACAGGCAACAAAACTAATAATAGGCAAGTGGGACTATATCAAACTTCTATATAGCAAATAATCAACAGACTGAAAAGGCAAGCTGTGAAATGATAGAAAATATTTGCAACCATCTATCTGATAAGGGGTTAGTATACAAAATATATAGCAATCTCTTACAACTCAATGACATAAAGCAAATAGCCTGATTTTAAAATAGGCAAGTAAATTAGCATTTCTCCAAGAAGACATACACTTGGCCAAGAAGTATATGAGGAGGTGTTCAACATTACTAATTACCAGAGAAATGAAAATTGAACCACATGAGCTATCATCTCACACTGTTAGGATGCCCATTATATATATATATATGTATATATATATGTATATACATACATATATATGTGTGTGTTTATATATACGTGTGTGTGTATATATATATATATGCTACAAATGATGTGTTGGTGAGGATGTAGAAATATTAGAAAACATATACACTGTTATTGGAAATGCAAAACGGTGTAACCACTATGGAAAATAGTTATGGAGGTTTCTCAAACAATTAAAAATATAACCACCGTATAATCCAGCAGTACTACTTCTGGGTACATATCCAAAGGAATTGAAATTAGGACCTCCGAGAGATATCTGCACCCCTGTGTTGTTTGTAGCATTAGTCACAATGGCCAAGATATGGAAGAAATTGGAGTGTCTATCAACAGATGAATCAAGAAAGTGTGGCATATGTATGCAAAGGGTGTTATTCAGCCTTAAAAAAGAAGGAAATGTTGCCATTTGTGTCAACACGGGTGGCTCTAGAGGACTTTATGCTATGTGAAATAAGCCATTACAGAAGGACAAATACTGCATGTGTCCACTTATATAGGATCTAAAACAGTCAGACTCTTAGAGGCAGAGAATAGCATGGTGGTTGTCAAGAGCTAGGGGGAGGGGAAGTGAGGAGTATACCTAATGGGTATAAAGTTTCAGTTATAGAAGATGAATAAGTTCTAGAGATCTGTTGTACAACACACTGCCTATATTTAACGGTATTGTGTACCTCAAAATTTGTGAGAGGCTAGAGCTCATGTTAAGTGTTCTTACCACAAAACACACACACGGACATTTTTGGAGGTGATAGATGTGATTAGTACCTTGATTGTGGTAATAGTATCATGAGTATGTGCTTATATCCAAACTCATCAAAATGTGTACATGAAATATGTGCAGGTTTTTGTGTGTCCATTATACCTAAATATTAAAAAAAAAAGAGAAGAGTAGAGGTAGGGTATTTAATCCTGGTCTTCCCCCACTATGAGGCTACAGATTTGCGGGAGCTACATTTCTTCCCTGAAGGCCACAGATGCTGTTAGATGCATGTCCTCTGCAGCTGTCACTATAAGTACATCTTTCACAGGGTTCAGGGATGCTCTCCCCACTTGCTCCTTTACATTTTGGGATAATAATTTCATGTAGCTAGCTCCTGGAAAACACCATCTTCCCTTGTTTATTTCTCTTAACTCTGCCAACAACTCAGTAAATAGTTTCTTTAGTCAACACTACTCAGTTAACCTATTTGAATGTGCCATCTGTTTCCTACTAGGGTCATGACTGAGTATAGTTCTATACATGTCTATTTGATTAAAATTGTTAATTGTATTGTTACATTTTATATACCATCCTTTTTTGTAGGCAGGTCAGTTATCAAAAGCAAGGTCTTAAATGGTAAACATACTAATGGTAGATAAGCTAATTCACCATTTTAATTTCTTGGTGAATTGTTACTTTTATTATTATGTAAGCATCCTGTTTATAATCCATTGCTTTTTGTTGTTGTTAGTTCACATTATAAATTTTACATTTTGAGGTCTAATTTAATACAGTAAAATCCACCCATTTTTGTACAAGTTCTATGAGCTGTAACCACCACCACGATCAAGACTTATAGCAGTTTTATTGTATTCTTCTTGAACATTTTATTTTTCTTTTCTATTGAAGTATAGTAGATTTGTAGTATTGTGTTAGTTTCAAGTGTACAGCAAAGTAATTCAACTATATATATATGTTTCCAATTATATTCCATTTTAGTTATTACAAAATATTGAATATAGTTCCCTGTGCTATACAGCCAGTCCTTGTTGCTTATCTATTTTAAGCATAGTAACTTGTATCTATTAATCCCATACTCCTAATTTATTCCTCCCACTTTCTCCCCTTTGGTAACCATAAATTTGTTTTCCATGACTGTGAGTCCCTTTATGTATATAGATTCATTTGTATTATTTTTTGGACTCCATGTGTAAGTGATATCACATAGTATTTGTCCTTCTCTGTCTGACTTACTTTACTTAGTATAATATTCTCTAGATCCATCCATATCACTTCAAATGGCAATATTGCCTTCTTTTTTTAAGGCTGAGTAATATTCTATCGTGTGTGTGTGTGTGTGTGTGTGTGTGTGTGTGTGTGTGTGTGTGTGT